>NC_092212.1:71911768-71954567 GCF_043381705.1 Parasteatoda tepidariorum
AGTCATGAAATTAAGAAAAATTGGTTGAATGTTTCGATTAAACTTCATTTTAATACTGAAAAAATATTTTTTTTTATACATACAGCATTAAAGTATGTAGTCTTAAGTTTAATTTGCACAAAGAAAGAAGTTTATATGTCAAAAATTGTTCGAGTAATTTCAAATTTACAAAAAAATTGAATTTCGGGTAGCCCAGCTCACATAAATGTCGGGTATCATCGCCCAATTTTATTTCGTCGATAAATGTACGGTTGCAAAGATTATTATTTTATTGCTTCAAATTTGAATGTTATATGCATTTTTAACAGCAACCTATTAATATACATTAATAATAATAGAAAGTATGACATTTGTTGTTATTAAATTATAGAATTCACGAAAAGTATATAAATATGTAATAAATAAAATAATTTTGTGATAAAAATGATAAATGAGGTTTATTTATTGTCAATACTTTAGTCATTTTCATTTAAACCTGAAAAAACAGTCAAAATATATAATTTTTGTAACTGGGCGGGGCTATCCGACGCGTTTTGAAAAGAGCTGAAAAACATGTTTTTTTAAATTTCTATTTTTTTAAGTTAAACTATTCTTTTTTAGGTTTATACTTTTTGCATTATTTAATTAAATGATAAAACAATAGAAACATACAAAAATATTGATTATTACTCAATATTATATACAGAAATATAAGCAATAATCCTTAAGTGGGCGGGGCTGCCCGACTCTCCCCTACTTCTCTTGTCTGTAGGCCTTTCGAAGTAGGCATGGCATTAGGTCTGTGTCTCTTAAAATATCAAAGCACTCTGTTAAGAAAATTCATATATTTTAATAATCTTTCTATTTAATTGTTACGAAACTTATCTGGTGCTACCCACGCCTTCTTTCAACTTTTATAATCATGTTTAGAATTCATGTTCCTGTTAACATGGCTGCTTGAATCACGAGCTCTAAAACAATTGTCTAGAAAGGATTGGTATACTTTTCTAGTGATAATATTTCAATTCAAAGCAGTTATTTATTTCTAATATTTTTTTTGAAAAGTGATGTGATTAAAAATTGAAGTTATGAACATTATTGTGTCTAATAATGAAATGCTTAGAGACAATTATTACAATCATACTGATGAATGAAAATATTTGTGCATCGAATGCTGCTATTCATAAAAAATGCTGTTTTGATATTTTAAATAATCGGATTAATAAAGCGAATTGAGTGCCATTGCCCGGTTTTTGTTCTACACTCATGCTTTTTAAGCTTAAGAGCCACAGCCCGGTATAGGCTGTTCCAGATATAACCAAATAATAAGGTTGTAATATATTAGGATGTTCTTTAATGGTGTGTTTTCGAAAGGATTAATATTTAAAAGTGCTCATGGTTGAATTGTCCATGTTAAATTAAACATCACTAACTTTGAACACTAGTAAATTGAAACAATTAAAAATAACTAACTTGAAATAAAAACAAATAGCAATTAGGGAAATTAAACATAGAAGTCTTTAAAGTGATCCAGTTCCAGAAAAGGGTGGGTGGAGCCAACAGGCTCCTCCCACTTTTCCTAGTCATCCTGCCCATGCTAGCCAATCACAAGAAAGTTTACTTCACGGAGGAGATCAAGAATCACCCGGTTAGCGTCGAGCGCTTTCACGGCGGCCGGCGGCCACTACAATGTTTCCGCTGCCAGGGCTACGGACACTCTCAGCGTACGTGCACAGAAAAACCAAGATGTATGAAATGTGCCGGAGGGCATTTTTCCTATCAGTGTACGAAGAGCCGAGATACTCCAGCCACCTGCTGCAACTGTGGAAAAAGTCACACCTCCAACTTTACTGGATGTGAGGCCCGCCCCAGTAAAAAGAATATCCAGACCAAAGCCAAGACTACTGCAACCACAGTCCATCGACTTGTGTCTCTAGTGAAGGAGTTACAAGATCTCATGAAAGACCAGGAAGTGTTGTCCCTGCTACAAACGCTACTAAAGGGGGTCTCCCCTTCCAACTGAAGCCTCATCCCTCCAAATGATGCTGAACTTCATCAAAGACTCTAATCTGAACTTTACAGTTTACCTTTTTAAGGTTAACTTAGGACTTTTTAGCTTACGACCACACAGTTTCGACGAATCGGAGAGGGGCGCTCCGCGCCACTCTCCGATATGCCGAGATGTTTCATATTCATAGCTCATAGACGCCAGTACTTAAAACTTTAGATCACAATAATGGCTGGCCGATTCGTATGTTGCTCTCGATACGCTCTAACCACAGCATTGAAATTTAATGCTTTTCTAGTGGTAGGTAGAAAGATCAAGCGTTAAAAAGCGTATTTCGGTTGACTAACTGTGTGATGGTGATGAGGGATTTTTATTCTCAGTGTAGCACTTATACCGAAAATAATGTTTTGTCCAAGAGCTCCCCTGTTTTCTGCGAAGAGCTAGAAATTACAATGCCATGGAGTTAAATATCGTTTACTGGTAGCTCGATTTGTTTCTCTATTACATAAATACACTCTAGCAAAGTCTACGGGGGGAATTTATAGCACTATCTTCATTAATTGAACTGTGCCTGCCATCTCAACAAAGTCATACAAAGATTATCTATATGTATAAAAATTAATGTCTGTGTGTGGGTTATGCGTCCTTTATAGACTCCTAAACCAATGAACCAAAATCGATAAAATTTGGAATACACATAATATTCGACTGTTGACTGCCAACATTAGAACATTCTACGACGAACCGTTCGAACGTGATGAGTGAAAATTTAAATAGAATTTTCCGATTGGTTCAGCATCAACCATTGTTTTAAATTAAATTAATGATTATCCATTCCTTCAAATATTTTAAAGATAACATCAGTGATAAGCACTTGCTTAAAGCTCTATCTAATCAAAAAAAGTTTATTACACGTAGATTATTTGCATGATCTACGTGTAATACGTGGAGATTATTTGCATGTATTAAAATTTATGTCTGTGTGTGGGTTATGTGTCCTTTATAGACTCCTAAGCCAACCAACCAAAATCGATGAAATTTGGAATACAGATAATATTCGACTGTTGACTGCAGTCATTAGAACATTCTACGACGAATCGTTCGAGGGTGATGAATGAAAATTGTAGAATTTTCCGATTGGTTAAGCGTCAACCATTGCTTTAAATTTAACTAATAATTATCCATATTTTCAAATGTTTTAAAGATAACATCAATGATAAGTACTTGCTTAAAGCTCTATTTAATCAAAAAAAAAGTTTATTACCCGTACTGTAATTATCTATTATTTGTATTGTAAGATAAATTCAATCTACAAAAAAATAAATTCTATGTGAGATAAATTCAATGAAAAACATTACTGATTTGCGATCTACAATGATGCGATTCATGTAGATTGGCAAATTAAATTAGATGATGGAAAAAAAAGGATTAAGATCATAATAAAATTTTATTTCGCTGCAGATCTCGAGTTACAAAATTAAATAATATTGTTATTCAAGTAAACTCATATATTTAGCATTATGTGGATAAGAAGAGACCATGGGAGATAAATTACCAACGACCTGCCTAATCAAAACCCCAATTGAGTACTCGCACTTCAAGAAGAACCAGACCTGCCATACCCGCACATATGACCTATTACGTCAGCGACAGCTAATCTTTATCACCAAAATGGCGTATTAAAGTTGAGCTAAGTTTCTCTACATAAATTTGAAAGTTAATTAACGATAAATTAATTAAATACAAAGTCTTATCGTACATCGAATTAGTTGAAATATAATCCTTTCTCGTCTACTTCTTTTACATAACTTAGATTTATTATTTGTTTATGTGTTTTATTGCTGTCATGATATATTTTTGATTATTGTACCTGCCAACTTCAATGCATAATTAGTCTATTTATATTCCACATGACTTTATGCCTGTCTTTGTGTTAAGTTTCTGCACAAATATATAGCGAAGGAATTGGAATTTTTGGGAAAGAAACTTTGTGAAAGAATTTTGAATGTGTCCCTTAAGAGAATTGATACTTGACAGGCTTAGCTTACTTGAAAAGACAGTAGCTAACGTAAACAAATGTTACGTTTGACCAACCAATCAAGATCTAGATACCCTCACTACGTCACTAGCAAGTATTCTATTAAAAATCGAGTTTAATTAACGTTTTTGGAGTGTAAGAGAAATCTATCATTGGCTCGTTATCGAAAAAGCCATGCCTAAAGTAGTGCCAATTCCGCCAACCCCACAATATCTCATGTTAATATTAAAAAATATTTGGCTGAATATTTAGAATCAGAAAGTTCGTTGGAAATTAAAGTAAACCGAATATCGTTGATGGTAATGCTTAATGTACACGTGTAAGAAATTAAGAGAATTTGCAGACGTGGTCGATTATCTATAGAACTACTGGACCGCTTTTAATGAAATCTGATGCGTACATACACAGATACAATACAATACAAGTAACTATACAACAATTGTAATACACACGCATAATTGTGCGTAACACTCACTGGAGTTGGAACGTATGAAATTGCCCAGGGCAATTCATGCCAATTGCAACAGGAAATGATAAACTCCCTTATTTCAATTATGATATCATGCTGCTAGGTCTGTATATCTGTAAGAGGGGACCATACCCCCTACTAACCCATTTTTTTTTTAGTTTGTTCTGCAACCGCTGTTTCATACCTTCCGACTCCAACGAGTGTTACGCACGATCATGCGTGTGTATTACATTTGTTGTATAGTTACTTGTTTTGTATTGTATCAATGTACGTGTATATCAAATTACGTGTATATCAGTATTCAGTACGTGTATATCAGTAGTTCTAGAGATAATTGACCAAGTCTGCAAATACTTTTAATATCTTTCACCATTGTAGTTGAGTAAAGAAAGGTTAAAAATAGATTTTGATGCTCAGCTATAGTGACATTGAATAATAATTAATTAGTTATACACTTGCAATGAAATAAAAAGCCTTTACATTTATTGAGAATCGAAATATTTGTATTCACTCTTTATGAAATTTAATTAAAATTAATTAGCAGACTTACTGATTAAAAGAAGGATTAGGAATAATTAAATGTAAAGGAAATTTAAAAGCTAGAAAATATATAACAATGATGGCATCACAAAGCCAAGCAACGTAATTTTTAAAAATTAAAATCTTATTAACCAAATACATTGTCAAAATGTATGCTTTAAACTTTCCCTTTCATGCTGCAGAATCAGAAACATTTTAATCCTATTACTTGTTCGTACTTCTCACATTCCCTGTTATCCAAACGCATAAGGGTTTAACAGAGAATTAGGTATCCGTTAACATTATTTTAAGAAAATGCTGCTTTTGAGGTGTTAAACAACCCGTTTAATCTTCTCAGACGAACACTATTAGAGTTATTGTGTTTTAAAAGTAAAAAGTTGAGGTTTATGTTTAACTTTATTAATTAACGAAATTTAAAACTGTCTTCAAAAATTTGCACGCTAATTAATAAAAGACAATAGATTATGAAATAATATTTTTTTAAACATTTCCCGGCTTATCGCTGCCTATTGCGGGCATTCGTATATTGTAAATATTTTATTGTTTACAAACGAATCGCAGTCTGAACACAGATCAAAATCCTCAATATTGGCGCAGCTTGAAAAGCATGTTTATGAAAATAGACGCAACTCAATAACCTTGTTTAAGAAGATGGACATGACAAAAAACGTGTCTTTTTACACTGAGAAAAAAGGTATGGTAAAAACTTCAAGAATATGGTAAACTTTAATATGGTTCTGGCTGTAGGGGAACACCAAAAAGTTAGATAATTTTTATCGAAGCGTTTTGGTAACGAGTTTGATAAAATTACAATAAAATATGGTTTTAAAATACGTGAAAAAATTAAGTAAATATGGCAAAATTTGGTAATTTTACTTTACAACATGGCATAAAAACTTTTGACGAGGTTTTCTTTTCTTTTCAGTTTGAAGCTTTTCACTAAATGCGAGGTAAAAAGAACTATACAATCCCAGTAAAACATTACCCTATATACGAAAAACTATCAAATGAATTATTTAAATACCATGAAATTCTGTTTTATTAACCAGAATTATGTTTTTTTATAAGAAATTTACTTATTATAATCAGTACTGTAATTTTATCAGAACTTGTTACCCCGTGTTAGATTACAGGTATTCATAAATCATTAATATTTTGATTATTTATAAACATAATGTATTCTAAATACAGTTCGAATTCTAAACACAGCATTATATTCTAAACACAGTCTTAATGATGGCAGATTATCACTTTTATTTTAAATAAAATATTTTTTTTTTATTTCAAGGCAATTCTGTAAGGTTAGAAACTATTGTATTTCACACATTTTTTTTTAAACTTAAAGACATCTGTTTTAAATGACAATGAAGGAAGTAAGGAGGAATATTAAAGAAAGAAGTAAGGATGAATATTGAAGAAAGAAGTAAGGATGAATATTGAGGAAGGAAGTAAGGATAAATATTGAGGAAGTAAGTAAGGATGAATATTGAAGAAAGAAGTAAGGATAAATATTGAAGAAAGAAGTAAGGATAAATATTGAGGAAGGAAGTAAGGATGAATATTGAAGAAAGAAGTAAGGATGAATATCGAAGAAACAAATAATATTGACAAGGACATGCTTAAAATGATGGACTTAAAATATCGTGTAAGTGTTGACGTGGTCCAGTTAAGTACACGAAATAAAAAACATAACTCTCAAAACAATTATGATATAGTGATCGTATTTTAATGCGTTAACAAACAATCTTGGCTAATAGAGAGGCTATACGTGTTCTAATTAATTTGGACAGCTAATAAGTAACGAAATCATAAACAAAAACGTACTTTCGTGAAATTAACGAGACTTCTTTTTGTATAATTTCAATTTTTGACTGTCAAAATATGGAGGTTAACATAGGTCTGTAAAATATGGCACCAATAGGTTTAGACATTTGGGTCTATTTATTTTACACATTTTAATTACATTTTTCCGAGCAGAGTGGTTTCGAAAAGGTCGTATTTTTAAATAATACTTAATCAAAAACTGTTTTATCGACTCTTTTCAAATTTTGAATTTTGTCAATTATGTATGTTAAAATTAATGTAGTATCCCTTCTAAGCAAAAAATACTCTTGATCTTTATTAAAGTAAGTACCAAAAAAAACTTTAGATATTTATAAACATTTATTTTTATGCTGAATTATCTTTGGACAGAAGAGTTTAATAATTGCGAGAAAAATTATTTGTTTATTTTAAAGTCATTCAGGTGATGGAGATTCTATATTGCGATTTCTCTTTCTTCTCTTTTTAAGGTTTTGTAGAAATCCGTCGGAATAGATTCCCTTTCCCGGCTAATTTTGCAACTTAAAATATCATGTAATAGAAATATTTTAATACAATTAGGGTAAGTGCCACAAATCAAAAAGATTTCATCTTAGAACGTTAAAATCAAATCATTATATCCACGCACTTTGCAGTGCGCAAAAAATAAATGAAACACCTTGAATAACTTCCTATCTATACTTCGTTACAAGTCAAGAAAAAACCATTGCTGTATAGAGTTTAAATGAATATCAGCAACTGCCTATAGCTCCGTTTAATTTCGTTATCAAATTATGCAAATATACTTTCAAAACAATATAAAAGCTTTTAAAAGTTAAACACACGGTAGATAGAAATTTAATTAATGCTATCCTTCACGATAGATAGGATAGAAATATTTTTCAAAAAAAGAAGAAAAAAGGTTATTGTTTCGTAGTTTTACTGGAATCCAGGACTTGGTGACATATTTCGATAAATAAGAACTTTCGGTCTTGAAAAAGAAACAACTAGCAAGAGCATTGAATATGATTGAACCACTAAAAATGGTGCTTCTTATGCTGACATGCGACAAATCAAATGCGAGATAAAGAATTTTTATTTTTGTAGAAAAAAATCGTCTGCGAGAAACAATATTTATAATTCTCTCATGAGTTTTTATGAGTTCATGAGTTTTCATGAGTTTTCACGAAATTATAGGCGAATATTTGTTACGATTTTTAAGATATCATTTTTATTAATTTTATTGCTTGCTAAGTCATTACTCAATAAGATTTATTTTCCTCATTTCACACGATTTAAGAAAGAAAGCAAAAAGAAGGCTGTGCAACATCGTTTCAAGAGTTTGCGATGTTGATATTCGCTCGCGCTGTGAGCTTTGCGTCCATTTGTCTTGCACTTAGATGAAAACAACTGTCTCCATAGGAATAATTATTTTTCTTAACGTACAACAGAGTATAATGATCAGATTTCCAGTGTTAGGACTATCTCTTAATGGTTTGAATGTTTGATCTCAATTATTTTATTTATCTAGAGCAGACGATATTTAAAGTTACGAAATCTGACACAAAAATATACATAAAAAAAAACAATTTTTGTGTCTTCAGTTTGTATTCTAAAGCGAATAAGATTGACTTCGGGTAAAACATACATCATCCCGTGCTTGAAACTATAGCGCTATGACAAAATATTCCAAGGATACTTATGTGCAACGAATAAATACTATGATCTGTCCAAGTAGTTAATTTGATTATACTTATTGCATCGATTTTTTATACACTATCCAAGCACACAGGAGCAAAATTGCTTTTTACTTAGCATATTAAAACGCTTAACTATTTTTATTTTAAAAATAATTTATTAATATGAGATGTTTTATCTGAACTTGTTTAAGAAGAAAATATTTTAAGCAACCGTCTCGAATGGTTCTTAAATTTTAATAAATTCAGAGCCGAAAAGTAAATTTTTCAAAACTTATTTTCTTCTAATATGCACAGAATATGAATCATAACTTTCTTTTAAAATCTCCTCGTTTAATATTTCAAAACTCCTAACAATAAATGAACTGCATCCTTAAGAACTAGGGATAAAATATTTATCACTTTTAAGTGGCCCAAAAGTTGCTTAAAAATGTTAAGTACCAACACATTAAGTGTTACTGCGGTGTCGCTATTTTTCTCGATTTTTACCCTTCGCATTCTCCGTCAGATTTGAACAATACTATCTTAAAGCCATGCATGAAAACTTCTGCAGCACTTCCCTGTCTTAATGGCCTTCTTTTCAGTGTACTAAATTAGAATTCTAAATGAATGATCCAATTAGGAGTCTTAACTGTTTGTACTACGTTATCATTAAAACTTTTTACTACTTCTTTGCTGTGTCACTTTTGTAACTGAGTTTTCAAGAGAACACGTTATATTTTGTACTCGAGTTAATATTTCTTAATATTTCAAGGCAACAGAAATCTTAGGTAAAAATATTTTAATGACCTGTTTCATTTTAAGAAAGTTGAAGATGGGCTTTAGGTATTGAAAATTTTTGGATTATCGCTCGCGAAATTATTTTATTAATAGTAAAGAAACCTGTCAAATTGATGAATTCCGTTTCATAAGATTCATCACCATATTTGATATTTTTAAATTTGATATGAAATGAATTCTGATAAGAGATACTATTGATGAAAAACTCTAGAGGATTTAGATTATATCTTTTTTCTTTTTTTTTATTTTGTCATTCAAAAACTTCAAATTGAATTTTTTTTTAGAATAAAAAATAAAACACAGAATGGAATAAAACACAGAGAATAAAAAATAATTATATATTAAAGACCGTGAAATAAACTTCTTTTTGATTAACTTTGCAATAAACCTTTTTTTGAGCACTTATCACTAATGTTATATTTAAAATATATTTGAAATATTGCATAATCAATTGTTAAATTTAAAACAGTGGCTGATGTGGCTATTTAGTCATAACTAGCCATTATGGAAGACTTTTTGTTGGAACTAACCCGCATTTACGTTACATGGAGAGGAAAGTCACAAAACGTTCTGTGGTTAACCCAATGATAAGTGGATTCGAACACATGCTCTGTCTACCACTGAAGATATTTTCAGTTAGCACTATGATAGGCATGAGCCGGAAGCAGAATTCGTATTTACCAGTCTTTTCAAATAAATTAGAAGAGTATCTGAAATATTGCATTTTTTATATCTTCTGCAAAGTTCTATTGAGTGATATTGCAAATAAATATTAAGGAAATATTGCAAGTTCTGATTGAGGATTGGCTATGCCATACATCAAAAGTAAAACATACTGAGTAAAGTAATCCATCAGCAGTTCATTTGGGATAATTAAATAACAAGGATTTCCTCTCCACCCCTTCGACGAATTAGTTCCGGCGAGAAGAAAAAGGCTATACATGTGTTCTCCTTAAACAGAACATTTTTTTTATGAAAGACACAATATTTCATCGCTTTTTCGCATCGAAGGCAGATTTTTATCCGGCACTTTATATCGCAATAATCGTCTAGAAAATTCCAGAACTAAACTAATGAAAAATCAGATTTTAAAACAATTATGTGTCACCATAAAATGAAAAACATGCCACGATAACACAATTTTCTACTTGTCCCATAACTCCAAAATTTAGAGAAAACTACAACTAAACTAATAAAAAATCAGATTTTAAAAAAATTATGCGTCATTATGAAATGAAAAACATGCCACGACAACACAATTTCCTACCTGTCCCACAGCTGCAAAACCTAGAGAAACCTAGAACTAAACTAATCAAAAATCAGATTTTAAAACAGTTATGTGTCACCATGAAATGAAAAACATGCCACGATAACACAGTTTTAAACCTGTCCCATAGCTCCAAAACCTAGAGAAACCTAAAACTAAACTAATCAAAAATCAGATTTTAAAACAGCTATGTGTCACCATGAAATGAAAAACATGCCACGATAACACAATTTTCTACCTGTTCCATAAGTCCAAAACCTAGAGAAAACTACAACTAAACTAATAAAAAATCAGATTTTAGAACAATTATGTGTCACCATGAAATGAAAAACATGCCATGATAACACAATTTTCTACCTGTCCCACAGCTCCAAAACCTTGAGAAACCTAGAACTAAACTAATCAAAAATCAGATTTTAAAGCAGTTATGTATCACCATGAAATGAAAAACAAGCCACGATAACACAATTTCCTACCTGTCCCATAGCTCCAAAATTTAGAGAAAACTACAACTAAACTAATAAAAAATCAGATTTTAAAACAGTTACGTTTCACCATGAAATGAAAAACATGCCACGATAACACAATTTTCTACCTGTCCCACAGCTCCAAAACCTAGAGAAACCTAGAACTAAACTAATCAAAAATCAGGTTTTTAAGCAGTTATGTATCACCATGAAATGAAAACATGCCACGATAACACAATTTCCTACCTGTCCCATAGCTCCAAAACCTAGAGAAAACTGCAACTAAACTAATAAAAAATCAGATTTTAAAACAGTTACGTTTCACCATGAAATTAAAAACATGCCACGATAACACAATTTTCTACCTGTCCCATAGCTCCAAAACCTAGAACTAAACTAATCAAAAATCAGATTTTAAAACAGTTACGTATCACCATGAAATGAAAAACATGCCACGATAACACAATTTCCTACCTGTCCCATAGCTACAAAATCTAGAGAAAACTACAACTAAACTAATAAGAAATCAGATTTTAAAACAATTATGTGTCGCCATGAAATGAAAAACATGCCACGATAACACAATTTCCTACCTGTCCCACAGCTCCAAAACCTAGAGAAACCTATAACTAAACTAATCAAAAATCAGATTTTAAAACAGTTATGTATAGCCATGAAATGAAAAACATGCCACGATAACACATTTTCCTACCTGTCCCACAGCTCCAAAATCTAGAGAAACCTAGAACTAAACTAATCAAAAATCAGATTTTAAAACAATTATGTGTCGCCATGAAATTAAAAACATGCCATGATAACACAATTTTCTACCTGTCCCATAGCTCCAAAAACTAGAGAAACCTAGAACTAAACTACTCAAAAATCAGATTTTAAAGCAGTTATGTGTCACCATGAAATGAAAAACATGCCACGATAACACAATTTTCTACCTGTCCCATAGCTCCGAAACCTAGAGAAACCTAGAACTAAACTAATCAAAAATCAGATTTTAAAACANAAATTAAAACTCTTTATCATTCATTGTACCCAAAATCATTTATGAAATGAAAAACATGCCACGATAACACAATTTTTTACCTGTCCCATAGCTCCAAAACCTAGAGAAACCTAGAACTAAACTAATCAAAAATCAGATTTTAAAACAGTTATGTGTCACCATGAAATGAAAAACATGCCACGGTAACACAATTTTCTACCTGTTCCATAACTCCAAAACCTAGAGAAAACTAGAGCTAAACTAATCAAAAATCAGATTTTAAAACAGTTATGTGTCGCCATGAAATGAAAAACATGCCACGATAACACAATTTTCTACCTGTTCCATAACTCCAAAACCTAGAGAAACCTAGAACTAAACTAATCAAAAACCAGATTTTAAAACAGTTATGTGTCACCATGAAATGAAAAACATGCCACGATAACACAATTTTCTACCTGTCCCATAGCTCCAAAACCTAGAGAAAACTAGAACTGAACTAATGAAAAATCAGATTTTAAAACAATTATGTGTCGCCATGAAATTAAAAACATGCCATGATAACACAATTTTCTAACTGTCTCATAACTCCAAAACCCTCCTAACCTTCATATTCAAATATTAAAGAAAAAAGCTATTTTAAAGGCATAATACCAAGAAAATAACATTCAAACTGTTTTTTTTTTTCTAAATTTTAAAATTAATATCGAAATTGCTTATGATCATATCTTATTCAATTAACTTCAAAAGAATATTAAACTAATATTATAAGTAGATTTAATGAAACATTGTGCTTTTGAATTAAGTTTGAAACGAATAAAAATTTTAAAGGAATAAAACTGCTAGCAAAAAGAAAGAACAAGAAAATAGATTCCAAAAGGGTTTTCGAAATTACACAGATAGCTCTGGATTTAATAACAATTTTACTTTTAATAAAAAATAGTAAAATAATTTTTTAACCGTATATTGCGAATTAATTTAATAAAAGAGTCATTTTAAATCAAATTTTAAACTACCAAAATTAAAATAGGATATTGTATATTGAAAAGAAAAGAAAAGAGTTAGGAAGTTAAAAAACAATGTGGCAACTCAAATTTAATGATCTAGCGTTGTATTAAAAGCGGTGATGAAAGTAAGTAAATGAAAAAATAAATTTAAAAACTTTTTGTTTGCAAAGTTTGAAAATTAAATAAAAAGAAATTAACTTCAAATGAGAAGTATCTTATTAAGTTTCCTTTATGTTTCATTGAATGATGCGTTTGGGAAAATTTATCAGATTTACCAATGGTAGAATGCATTTTTTTAAAAAAATTATAAAAAAAATTAAAATAATGATGAAAGAGTGTTCGCTCAAATAATTGTTAAAATCTCAAAATAATTAAATTGGATTAAAATGCTAACAGAATGATTATAAATTAGAGAAAATCACTGAAAATATAAATTTAGAAAAAATATATTAATGGCAAAGTTTCCAGAAAAGTGTTTTGTATTATTGGAAAAAACATCTTACAAAAAGTTAATTTAAGTCATGCAGAAGAGCTTAGCATTAATTATTTTTTTCAAATGTAGAGTAAAAAGTATTTTATGTTAAAAACTTTCCTCCGTAGAGTATTAGTTGTAAACAATGTAATTTTAATTTAATAGCCCATTTTTCTATAAAAAAAAAAAGAAAGCAAGATATTTAGAAAAGTAAGGTAGAAAACATTTTGTGCTATTAACTAGAATTCCATGCAATGTTTGCTCTAAGTAACACGATTTTGATAAAATCTCAAACTTTAAGAACAAAGTTAATTCGGAACAGTAGAATAGAAAGCATTTTGTGCTGTCAATTGGAATTCCATGCAGTGTTTGCATTTTTTGCTATCAACTATAATTCTATGTAATGTTGGTTCTAAATAATACAATTTGGACAGAATCTCTTACTTTAAAAACAAAGTTATTAATTTAGAGCAGTAGAATAAAAAGCATTAACTAGAATTCCACACAGTGTTTGTTCTAAATAATACGATTTTGATAGAATCTCAAACTTTAAAAACAAAGTTAATTATGAAAAATAGAGTAAAAAGCATTTTGTGCTATTAACTAGAATTCCATGCAGTATTTGTTCTCAGTTATACGATTTTGATAGAATCTCAAACTTTAAAAATAAAGTTATTTAAGAAGACTAGAGTAAAAATCATTTTCTGCTATCAACTATTATTCCATGTAATGTTGGTTCTAAGTAATACAATTTGGACAGAATCTCTTACTTTAAAAACAAAGTTATGAATTTAGAATAGAATAAAAAGCATTTTGAGCTATTAACTATAATTCCAAGTAGTGCTTGTTGGTTCTAAGCGATGAAATTCTGATTGTAAATCTTACTTCAGAAACAAGGATAATTTAGAAAAGTAAAGTAAAAAGCCTTCTGTACCAGCAACTGTAATTTCATGTAGTGTTGATTCTAAGTAATAGAATTTTGATTATATCTTTGAATTTAAAAGACTTAATATAGAAAATAAGTGTAAAATACATTTTGTTATGTTAATTAATTTCCATTTACACCCTTATGCAAATGAGACAAAATTCCATCGAACTAGTGGTTTTCGCTGTGTATTTTGAAAAAAATGTCCGTTTCTTGATTCAACTGAAACATTTCAAACGTTTTTTGTCATGTGACAGCACAATAGCTTGATATTTCTGACAAATCGCAAAGCAGATGCAATTGCAGTTGTTTGGAGAAATCATAGAGTTAGGATGATAAAGATTTGGTTACATGTTACAAACACTTCTAGATAATTTTATATTATAATACGCTGATTCAACAATGATGTACTAATTTTCATTAAGAGATGCAAATATTTCAAATAACTTATTTGTATTTATAAAGAAACAATAATTAAAAATTCAAAACTATAATTCGCTCTTCGTTCATAAACGCTTTTATTCATTACTGATAATAACAAATTGCCAATATTTGATTAATTATCAATTTTACAAGGTAATTGCAATTATAACAGTTTTTATCTCATAACAGTGCTTGACACAGACTAATGTTTTCTGATCTGGTTAGATGTATGTGTTTTTGAATGCATTAGTATTTTAAAAATAGTATTAGTATTACAAAAAAAAATATTGGAAATTACAAATTATTGTCAAAGACAAATGTAAAAATTACTTTTATCATATTTTAAAAATTTATAATCATAAGAGTTTAAAACGTTTAATACAGAGAGTCTTAAAAAATTAAAACTCTTTATCATTGTACCCAAAATCACTTAAAATAAATTTTCTAAATCTAACAAACTTTATCAATTCTATTTCGTAAAACATTTTTTAAAAAAATTTTGTTAATACTTTGAAATATTTAAGAGTTTAAGTAGTATTTCAGATTATTACAGACACTAAAATCTATGATAATTACTCTATTGCAAGTTAATACACTATTGCAAGTTAAGGCAGGGACATTGATGTATAGAATTTGCACAATAATCAATGATATAGTTCCTTTTTTTATAGTTATCAAATTATATAAATATACTCTTAAAATTATGAAAAGCTTTTAAAAGTTGAACTCGTCGGACAGAAATTTAATTCGTGCTATATTTTACGATATATATCATATTGTCACGTTAAAGTGTTTAGATTTAGTGACGATCACAAGATGAGATTTTGATAATTTATTAACATCAGGAATTTACAAACACCGGGCACCAGTCTGCGCCCAGAAGAACCCTTCTTTCATCATCATCATCATTTGGGATTGCTCAGGGCCTTTAGGCCGCCCCGTAGGGGCCTTTTACTCTTCCATCTGGTACTAGTGAGATCTGACTTGGTTATATATNCATTAAAAATGGCGCTTCTTATAAGGACATACCCGGAACAAATCAAATGCAAATTAAAGAATTTTTTCATACCTTTGTTTTGCTGGGAAAAAAATCTTCTGCAAGAAACAATTATTATTCCTTAATCAGTTTATTTAAATGCGAACAGATAGACGTATATTTGTTATGATTTTTAGATATAATTTTTATTAATTCTTATTAAAAATGCAATAGTTTTTATTTTAATAAGTTGCGTTGTCCTCATTTAACACGATTTAAGAAAGCAAACAAAAAGAAGGCTGTACAACGTCGTCCCAAGAGTTGGCGATGTTGGTATACGTACGCGTTGGGAGCTTAGTATGTATTTGGCGTGCACTTAGATGCAAACAGGCTCTCTCCATGAGGATAAGAGTTTTTTCTTAACTTGCAACAGGCTATAAGGGAGCAGGCGCTGCATCAGAAGTCACAGTAAAAAATTCTCCCCTAGCCTATAATTCAGAAATGGCATATGAATTTTTTCGTTGGCCGAAAAAAAAATACAGCAGACGTGACCTGCAGAAAAAGATAGGTTTCTTCGATGGACAATCCTTTTACTTCGATGATGATCTTATGTTACAGTTGAATTAAGAAACGAGTCATTTTTGAATAGCAATCCAACTGGTTCAAAGAATTGAATCAACGAAGCGCGTTTTAGTTGCATTAGGGTATTAGTATTTATTCCAAGTAATACAATTTTTATGGAACTTTTCCATTTTTTAAAAAAATTTCTATATATAAAAATAAGGTTTATAGAAATTTGTTTTATTAACTTTTTTGCATTTAATCTGTTACAATTTGTATTAAAATAATTTAAATTATGATTTAATAGCGATGTTGTGAATAAAAGGTATTAAATTTGAGTTAAGGAATAAAAGAATGATTAGTAGCACAAGCACCGAATCAAAGAATCTGATAATATGATAAAAGCGTTATTCATCAAGTATATGACTGATATTATGATGTTGAATACTATCGGTCATTGGAAGAGAATCAATAAAAAAAAAATCGAATTTAAAAAAATTCTGAACAACAAATAATTTAAAAGCTGAGAAAAAAGCTAAAGAAATTAATGAAAGTTGACTAAATTGATCGAGAAAAAGAAAAAAAATACAAGACTTGGGCCGGGATAGCCTTATTGGTAGGGCACTGGGCCCATGTTCAAGAGGTCGTGGGTTCGATCCCTGCCAGCCGAAGTCTCCCCTTGTTGTAAAATGGTCACTGATGGACGTTAAATCTGTCGAGTCTTAAAGTCCTTCATGTTCCCATAACAAATCAATACCTCTGAAGGCACTGAATTGGAAATTGATCGTTTTCTGATTCAGGTCAAAATTACGATCTGTGGATGTGTGAATGGGTTCGGCCTATAAACGGATGTGACGTATGGGTGTGGCAGAAGTCGAATTCTTGGCCATAGATGGCACCACTAGAAAACAAGAGCAATCGCACCCCCTCTGCCTAAATGGCATACGTCAAGAACAATACAAGACATTGCGTGGCGCAATAATCCAATGGGCTCAGTCATCAAATTATATGGTAACTAGTTAGGTACTTTATTTACGTTACACCAAAGCTGCACATTTGGGCTATTGGCGACGGTCTGGAAAACATCCCTGAGAATGATCCGAAGACCTGCCATTACAATTTTGAGAAGGGTATGGTAAAGTCGAACACTTTACTGTAGAACAGTTTAATGAGGACCAATACCGCACGTATGTTGATAAAAGTGGTCATCCACCCACTTACTGACCACAGCCTGTGCTTGACTACGATGTTTTACTGGGAACCGTGTCTGTACAATCATTTCACATCGGTACGTAAAATTATATGAAGTTGACAGATTTTGATAGAACCGTGTCTGTACGATCAGTTCACATCGGTACGTAAAATTATATGAAGTTGACAGATTTTGATAGAACCGCGTCTGTACGATCATTTCACATCGGTACGTAAAATTATATGAAGTTGACAGATTTTGATAGAACCGTGTCTGTACGATCAGTTCACATCGGTACGTAAAATTACGTGAAGTTGACAGATTTTGATAGAACCGTGTCTGTACGATCATTTCACATCGGTAAGTAAAATTATATGAAGTTGACAGATTTTGATAGAACCGTGTCTGTACGATCATTTCACATCGGTACGTAAAATTATGTGAAGTTGACAGATTTTGATGGAACCGTGTCTGTACGATCATTTCACATCGGTACGTAAAATTATGTGAAGTTGACAGATTTTGATGGAAGCGTGTCTGTACGATCATTTCACATCAGTAAGTAAAATTATATGAAGTTGACAGATTTTGATAGAACCGTGTCTGTGCGATCAGTTCACATCGGTACGTAAAATTATATGAAGTTGACAGATTTTGATAGAATCTCTTAATTGCTGATAGATAGTATGGTCATCCGATTTCTATTAGAAGCGCAACAACGCAATCATTACTCTCATTTTTCAAGCAATGGAACAATTAGTCATCATTTTTATTTTGAGACGTTGTAAAGTTAACTGTTACAAGCTTACAGCCAAAATGATTATATTTTAATCAATTTTAACCAAAATCTTCACAAATGCCAGTTTTAAAGCAAGTTCCTGTCTAAACAGGGTTTGTTACGTAGCAGAGCTCAAAACTGGCTTCGAATAATATCAAAACTTGAGACAAATATTTTCTGTAAATGTGAATTTATAGTTAAGAGGCATAGTCGTATATTAAAGGTCAACTTCAAATAACGCAAAGGAGAAAAAATTGTAGCATTTTCTTTAGCTAAACAAAGAATATTCGATTGGAGTGTCTAAAACAATCGGCTATAATCAATCAACAGTGTCGAAGTGATTAAATTAGAACATAGAATAGTAGATTTGAGAAGAATGGTCAGATCATGCCGAAGAAGGATTGGTCCAACAGCTCCTACAATCTACAATTATCCTAAACATTTATTTTATCTTACGAATTTGTAACTTTTAAGCAAAACATATATTCGTGAAAAACAATATTTCTATAGCAATTTCGTATTTAAGGCAGATTTTTGTTCCCTATTTTTTGTAGTAATCATCGTCTATGTTTTAGAATTAAACAAATACAAAAACAGATTTTAAAACAATTCTAACCAACAGGTCACGATCACATACCTTTAAAATTTCCTACATGCCCTATTATTCTAAATTTCCTCATATTACAAAATTGCATACATATTTCAATATTCATATTACAATATTAGAAAACAGAGTCACACAAAAGATATCAGATCAAAAACCATAAAATTCCGAAACGATCTTCTATATTTTACATTTAAAATTTCAATACCTTATGATCATATTTATTTGAATCACTTCAAAAACATTTTAAACCTATGTTATAATTGGATTTTATAAAACAAGGTGTGTTTTTAAATTAAATACAAGATACATAAAAGCATTAAAATAAAAGAAAATTTCTTGAAAAGAATAAGATTAATAAAGTAAAATTCAGAAAGGATCTTCTAAATTTTACAGATAACTCTGGAGTGATTGTATTTATTTTTTTAAAATATATCCTTTTACTAAATATTACAAATAAATTTAATAAAATAATAAAATACGTGCCTCTAAATTAAATTTTAAACAGCAGAAATAAAATATAACATTTTTAATAGAGGTCGTTTCTTTCCGAATAAAAAATGAGAAATTTATTAAAAATATGTGACAGTTAAAATTTAATCATCGAAAGTTTCATTAAAATAGTTGGTAAAGTAAGAAAATGTAAAAATGAATTAAAAATCTTTTAAATTAAATGTAAAGATTATATGAAAAGAAAATTAACTTCAATTCAGAATTATCTTGTAAAGCTCCGTTAATGTTTCATGCGATGATACATTTTGAAAAAAAATTAAAAGCTCTACCAATGAAGGAATAAATTTCAAGAAAGCAATTTTCAAAAGGATTAAAATAATTTCAAAAAAAAATTTTTTTGCAAAGAATAGTTTAAATCCTAAAACATTAAATTGAATTAAAATATAAATAGAATGACTATAATTAAGAAAAGATGTTTAAAAATACAAATTTAGAGAAAAATATAATGATGGCGAATTTTTATCAAGAAATTGTTTTGCATTTGTTGATAAACAATTTCAGAAAAGTTAATTTAAATCATGCAAGAATTTTTGTTTTTAAATTAAGAAAAAGTAAAGTAAAAAGCATTAACTTTTTTCCGTAGAGTATTGGTTCAAAGCAATAAGATTTTACAGAATATCATAATTTAAAAAGAAGTTAATTTAGAATCATAGAATAAGAAGCCTTTTATGCTATTAAATATTTTTCATGTAATGTTGCTTCCTTTCATCTTTCGTCAAATCTTTCATCTTGTGACTAATTTTCTTCTTCTTGGTAATTTTGAACAATCTCTTAATTTCGAAAAATAAAATTTACAAAATAATTAGAAAAGCATTTTGGGATATTAACTATTTTTAATCTAATGTTGGTTCTGAGTAATACAATTTTGAAAAATCTCTTAATTTTAAAAAGGGTTTTAAAAAAATAATTATCGAAACATTTCATGATATTAACCTTTCTCAATCTAATGTTGGTTTTAAGTAGCATAATTTTGAAAATTCCTTTAATCACTTAAAAAAAGTTTTAAAAAAAATAATTATAAAATTAATATGTGCTATTATTTATTTTCCATCTAGTGTTTGAAATAAATGTTCCAATTTTGAAAAATCTCTAAATCTCTAAAATTTCTAAAAGGAATTTAAAAAAAATAATTACAAAATAATTTCGTGTCTTTAATTATTTTTCATCTAATGTACGTTCTAAGTAAAACAGTTTTGAAAAATCTCCTAATTTCTAAAAAGAGTTTTTTAAAAAAAATTATAAAACCAATGTATACTGTTAACTATTTTCCACCTTGTGTTGGTTGCAAATAATGCAAGTTTTATGGAATCTCCTAGATTCTGAAAAAGAGCACCTCACAAACAACTGCTCAAAAGTAAATTTTAATAAAAAACAAGCAATCAAAATCATTTTGTGCTATTAACATTTTTCATCCAAAGTAATTTTAATGCAATGCAATTTTGTTTAGATCTCTAATTTTCTTAAATGAGTTTACTTTAAAAAATTGTAAAGAAAAAATTTTTTAATACCATTAACTTTTCTCAAGTACTGTAAATTCCAGGTAATACAATTTTTATGCAATTTGCTTTTTTTTTTATTTTATTACTTTAAATTATATATATTTTGCTTTAATTGAGAAATATATTCTGCTCTTTTATGAAATAAATTTCTATTCCTAATTTTTTTATGTAAATTTGAAATATACCTTAAAATATACCTTAATTCCAAAACATTTTTCATTGATTACACATATTTAGACAATTTAAAAAATATGCGAATAAATACAATGTTTCTTTGCTTCTCATTAAAGAATAAATGATAATAACGAATATATTTTTAAATAAACATTTAAATTTTAGATAAAGAACAAGTATACATTTTTCTAAAATTTATTATGGCTTTAAGTTGATATATTTTTTGTTTGCTAATTTATGCTAGTGCTTCCAATACATGCTAGCTTACAAAGTTTCACAATGTTTCTTTCGAAAGCATTTCTAAAGGAAACATTTATATATTAAAAAATATAAAGTGTGCAAAATTAAATAAACTTAAAGTACCACACACTCTAATTAAGGAGATAAAAAATTCTGATCTATGTTACTGATTTTTTCCTTCAATTTCAAAATCTTCTATCCAAAACTGACAGTTTGGGTTTTTCCACTGTCAACAGACTGGCTCCTGTGTGTTGGCAGACAATGTGTCCCCTGATGAAGCGTTGTCTTGCCAACACACATATATTTTTTTATTGCTTTTTATTGCTTTTTTCCGCTTTAATTGTTTTTTTGATTAACTAAATAAAATTAAGGCAAATTTGGTTTCAGCTGCTTTAGGTGCTTTTCCATTCTGATTTAATGTTTTAATTGTTTTTTTGCTCTTTTGTCTATTTCTGTATTTGTAAAATAGATTCATTTTCTGATTATATTCTCCATCAAATAGTAGCACTTTTACGAAATGCGTTCTTGTTTTTAATTAAAATAATTCAGTGGTTACAGTTTGCGATAAATTCTTACTCGAAATCTAGACTTTAATATTATTAACATATATAAAATATAAAGTCTAGTTTTTTTTAAATAAGTTGAAGGGGTAAAGAGAGATCAAAGCGAGCTTAGATCACGTTGCAATCTAAACCGATCTGCGTCAGAAGATCCGAGGGTTGATGGAAGTGTAAAATCAGGAGCCATTTAGATTGAGTACTGTATCTTGGAATTTTTACAGTGAATAAAGTTTTCTATATCCTTATTATTTCGATTTCATTTATCTTATCTCGATTTCATATGGTTAGAAAATATCATTTTTATGTATTTTTCATCTGCTTTCTGTAAGAGCATAAGAAATTGCCAACTTGGAAAGGCCACTCAATTGAAAATATTCAGCTGGAGCGATAGCAAACAGGGTGCAGAGTTCTCTAGTTATATTTTTTTTTAACTTTTCATTCAATAAAATGTTTCACAATGTGCCTAAAAAGATACTGATGCTTTTAAAATCACATTTGTATTTTCATAATAAAAGATTAGAGATATTCCACAGATTTGGCTGGTGGCAATATTAATAATTTGTAAGAACATCAAACTCAAATCAATCAAATAAAATCATTCGCAGCGCACCAATGATCTCTTCCCTTATCATCTTCGATTCAGTATGTTTATTGATTCTCGACGTGTTCATACACGCAGAGAAACAGAGAGGCACTCTGACATCAGTGAGTAGTAGGAATGAGATCTAAAGGCCATATGCAAACATTTTGAGAGGTTTTGTCGGCTGCCATTTAATTTTACTGGATGATGAGACGCGTTCAGACATGCCTGTATTCCTCGAGAAGTACCTAAACGTCGAAAATAGTCAAGGGATATAGTGGCTAAGCAGATCACTTGACCTGAATTCCATCGAGCATTTCTGGAACGATCTTGGTTTAACATTCGCAGTTCATCCCACTCCTTCGAGAATCCTCTGTGATCTACCTTAATTTCGGAGATGGATTGACGTTCTTAAGATCTTAGGATTATCATTTCGAGTACCTGGTGTGACCTGCATTGCCGCCAGAAGCGCTATTTCACATTAATACTCACTAGTGAGTATTTTTGCTAAATTGTTTTGTAACTATTTTGTAGAGGTGCCCACAAATGAATTACATATCATTTTGATCCCTAATACGTTGAATGCCAGGCTAATTATACATGGCTTGCACGGCTAGTCAAATGGTAAATAACTACAAACTAAATTTGCAAATATTAGACAGATTTTGCTAGGTTTTTAATGGTTTAGCATGACATATCTGGAAAAAAAAGTGGTGAATTATATAGGCCTACAAATTGTTTAGAAATAGTGGTGGATAAAAATCTACTAAATTGAATTCATTAAACCAAGAATCACAATTAATAAACTACCTCTTGAAAATTATTCGCTCTCCGGAGCAAGTTGGCATCTCTGTGTATATAAATAAAACTATTTTTGTGTGTTCTATATTGCACTAATTTCTTCAACCTATTTTAGCAACGATAATAATACAAAAAAATTAAAAGTATTTAAAATTCCCTCGAATTGTGTATTTCTCGAATCTTGGCGTCACCGGTGACCCCCGTGGAGCTGCGAACAAACTCAGTGCCGGTCACCGGTGACCCCCATGGCATTCAACGTGTTAAATTCATTCTCATTATTGCATTTTCATCCAAAATTACTCATGGTTTGGAGCACTATTTGAATTATAAGAAAAATTGTTTCTTAACCCTTGAACACGAATGTAACTAAAGAAAATGAGCTTTTGAAAAGAGTTTAATGACTTAGAAGTGATTGCAATATATTTTTAATTGCATTTCCTTACACTATATATAAAGGAATGTAAATCTCACATTGATGTCATCAAGAATTATTTTTAAAATATTCATTTAAAATTGAACACTATTGAAACATTGCAACTTAATGAAAAGAAACTCTTTTTAAACTAAGTTCCAAGTAGAGTTACATGAATCAATGATTTTGGAAACACAAATGTTCACGGCATCACCCCTTAATCAGCTCGATATAAGCGTTTTAAAGAATAGAAGTAAGAAACTGAAACAAGACTAAGTACTCTTTTAAGAAAGATAAAGAAATTCCTTGGAGGAAAGATTGGAGTCGAAGATACCACCGAAATCTTGATTAATTACACAGTGCTGAAAGTTTCACTTACCAATTAATGGAAGGGATTTAGTTCATTCAAGCATAAATGGAAGAACTTTTTTTTTCCTAAGTGGATTGGGAAATGGAGCAAGAAAGAATCTAAACATCATGTGGAATAAATGTTTCTGGATAATACCTTATAATTGCTCAGACCAATTCCACTGAGGTATTAAGAAAGGTAGAGACAAAGGAATAAGTATATACTTAAAAAAGAAAAATTATATTTTCCTTCAAATACAGATTTCTAATTTAGTAACTCGTAAAAATTCTGATCAGCGAAGATAAGTTTTGGTTAATAACTATGGTGACTATAGTTAAAGTTACCCTGTTTCGACCTACGTGGAATCTGTTCTGGTTGACAGAAATCGATAAATTTGGCCTTTACTTAATATGGACAATAAGCAAATGATTAAGTATACATTTAATTTGAGTTTAAAAGAAAGTTGTATTTCCCTTCAAATACAGATTTCTAGTTTAGTAACTATTAAAAATTCTGATTAGCGAAGTAAAATTTTGGTTAATAAATGCATGGTGACTATAGTTAAAGTTACCCTGTTTCGACCTACGTGGAATCTGTTCTGGTTGACAGAAATCGATAAATTTGGTCTTTGCTTAATATGGACTATAAGCAAATGATTAAGTATACATTTAATTTGAGTGGGGGAAAAAGTTGTATTTCCCTTCAAATACAGATTTCTAGCTTAGTTACTGTTAAAAATTCGGATCTGTGAAGAAAAAAAAGTTTGGTTATTTAAGATGGTTATTTAAAGTTGTCCGTTTCAACCGAAGTTCTGGTTTACGGATGCCGATGAAACTTTGTATATACTATGCATGGACTGGGAGAAAACAAAATCTACACTAAAAAGAATTAGTTTAAATTTCAACCAATAGATGATCTTTTCTATATATGAGAAACGATTTATGAAGCTTGGCGCAGTTTTTGAAACTCATAAATGATTGCTTTTAAAGTCATTTTATTTGAATGGTAGTAATATGCATGTGGGGTGTGAGTTATCGACCATGTCAACCGTCACCTATGAAAAGGTGCCCTACAGTACTCCCTCACCAGAATTATATCCGTGATAGAATTCGATGAACGTATACCACTAGTTGATTCATTGCTGTTTTGCGAGAAGCCGGGAGAGCTGTATTAAGATCACCGTACTTTTGCTGATCGTGAGAGCTGTATTAAGTTCACGGTCGTGGTCGCTCCTGTGTTGCCATTAGCAGTCGAGTGAATATGTTGTACGTTACATGTGATCGAAACTGAGTAGCAACAGCTCGAGGAGATGGATAATGTCGCAGTCACTAGTAGCAAGTCAACTGTTCAATGTGGACCATTCATCGAAGTAGACGTGTTCAGATCGAAGTAGGCTTGTTCAAATCGAAGTGGGTGTTACTGTCAAGGTGGGCGTGTTCACATCTCCTCCGAAGGTCACCAATGTGGGGCGAGTAGTTACAGACCATGTCAACCGTCATCTATGAAAAGGTACCCTACAGTGCAATTTGTATTGCGAGAATACTGTTTTAATGCGTCTGCTATAGATATAACCTACGCGCAAACAGCCAAAGATGCTATGACGCGATTTTAACATGTACTCGATGCAAATAAAATGCTCATTGAACTAATGATACAGTTTAGTTAAGTATGGCGTTTCTAAATACTGTTTTGTTTCGTATGTGGTATTTTTCACCAGGCGGTAGAAAAGAGAACTATTTTTTATTGAAGGTTTTTCCCAGTAGTTCATTTAACGTGCATACAAAAATCCTCAATCAAAACGGAATCTAAACAGGACAACTTAAGTATATCCAACTGCACCCATATTAAATCTGTACTGCTCTTGCTCCTTCCAGATGCATCAATGACTTTTATTCTAAATATACTGCTGACTGATTCATAAAAATATTACGCTTTTGGGATTTAGATGTCCTTTTTTATTTCCGTTATAGCACCTATTATCGTTCTCGTTGCTCCATTATTTTCAGCTTTATAAGTACCACTCATTTTATGTTAGATCTTATACTACAAACTCTCAATACTATTTTCAACTTGAGTTGACACTAAATACACTACTCTTTTCTGTTTTTGATTTATCAGTCGTTAATTTAAAGTATTTTATTTTTTCTGCTCTACATATATTACTTAGGTCCACATGGCGTACAAAGAATAACTAGGTTGGCCACACATTTCTTTTTAGATAATCTAATATTTTTTGTAATAGATATAGAATCAATTACATGAGTATTACTAATTTTTCAGTATAAGCATATTATTTAATTACTTGTTGAATTCGCCCTAAGTTTTAAAATTTTGACTTGTTTCTGGTATAAACTATTCTTTTTCTTTCGAAATATAACGTGTTTTTTTTCTTTTGCTTAGAGGTAAAAAATAATTTCTAAAGGTAGCGTGAAAATCCATTTCAGGAGTGCCACATATTTTCATTTACATATTTTTCTAATGTAATTTGATTACACATCTGCCTCTTATTTTTTTTAAAGGTATTCTTTTATTTCCCGATAAAGGTATTCTGTGTTTTGTTAAAGATATTCTTTGTTTTGTTAAAGGTATTCTTTATTTCCCGATTATTCCTCTCAAATAGATATAAGAAATGTGAAGCTGGCAACCACAAATTTCAGTGTTGCTTCCAGATGTTAGGCGACTTAAGGAAATCAATATACCCCAAAAGATATTTGTGTTAGCTCATTCTCCAAAAAAAATACAGTCAGAATAAATTTTAACTAATTTTTGACCCAAGAAATCACAAGTTTCAGCTTTGCCTCCAAACTGCTCTGTTTGCCAATAGTAGGAAATCGTCAACCCACGTTAGCTAACGAAAGTTATGGTGAGCTAGCAATTTTCTAAATGGAACAAAGTTTGGAAACAATGCTGAGATTTGTTGTTACCATTTCGCAGACCTGTGCAGAAATATAACAGGTTTTGAAAATTCGTATACTATTCGAATTTTTCGGTTCATTTTCGTAAAAAAATTTTATCTTCTATTTATACTCTTTTTATAAGAACTTAATTAGTTCGAAATTAAAATAACTTAAAATTTAAATGCATTTTTCAATTTAATTAATTGTTATTTTTTTAAATTAGATTAATTTTAGAAAAATCTATCATCCCAATGACAGAGGTGATTTATTTCACGCGACATTTTAATGATGAAAAAAATTTTTAACTTTGTCAAAATTATCAAAATTAAACATACTCTCGAAAAGATTAAAAACTAAAATTGTATTTGATTACTTTTTATTAAGTCTGCTATTAATTAAATTAACTTTTTTTTTCGCTTAAGCCCTTAATTTTTCTCGTCATATGAACGGTAGTTATATTGTTTAGCTTATAGATTTATTCAAAGTTTTCCGCCATCTTCAATTTAGGAAGTGTTTTCAGAATCCTTTTTTAAAAAAAATAAAGTAAAACAATATTTCTCTTACGGCAAGAAAGTTTCATCAAAATCAACAAAAAACATCAAAACCTATTATATCATTACGCTACAAAAAAATTAAAACTATTTCTAATAGAGAATATATATATATATATATATATATANTATATATATATAATTATTAAAAATGGTTTGCATTGTTGCTCACTAATTTCATTGATGAAAAATGCTTAGCATCTAAAGTTACAGAGCTTTTTTGAACTAATTACTAAATAAGAACAAATAAAAATTGTAGAGGAGTAACCGAGAGAGAGATTTAAATAATATCCCAATAGAATTGGAAACTTAATCTGCAGGCACCAAGGCTGCATTAATACGCTAAAAGTTCTTATACCCTTTTAATTCAATAGTTTTTAATTTTAATATAACAATCCATTCATTGAAAAAAACCAAAAATAATTTCACTGCAATCATTGGGGTTGATTTGCAAATCGAGCAGGGTGGCAAGAGACGTAGGATGATATTAGCCCTACCAATCAAGCGGAAAACAATAACACAATTTTTTTCGAAACATTGCAGTGCGAAAGGGAAAATAAATATCGACTAAAAGGTACAAATGAAATTACAAGTAAAAAAAACGTGAACTTTGAGTTCTTAAAATAATACCTAATAATAAGAATCGAAGACTTTTTATTTCAAGCATCTTTTTTCATTCCGCAAAATAGCATTTTGCAATTTCGTGGAACGTCAATTTGCCATTAATAACAGAGAATACAACATAATCCCTCTGAAATAAATAGCATTCTTATTCCGCACGCTATCTAAACAAAGACACGCATAACTCTGGTGGAAAAAACAATACACATAACATTTAGCGGAATGTCAGGTTTGAAAAACTTTCCAAGAGTTGCTTATCATAAAACTACTCAATTGTTAAGTGAATTGTGAAATGTATATTGCTAATAAAATGCAGCGAAATAATTTTGAATATTTGGAATAAATTGTTTCGAAATTAAGTGAGAAAATATTTGAGATTAATGATTTCTGTAAAATAAAATATTCTAATTTTTATTTAAGTAACGATAGATACTATTATAGCAAAGATATCATTTTTTATTAAAAGCCAAACTTATAAAAAACTATATAAATGTTTAAATATAAATCTTGTACCGAAAGCTAATAGTATGTAGTTAAAAATGGGCCAGGGCATAAAATAAGGGGATAAAATATAAAATTATTCATTCTATAATGAGAAGCTTGATTTGTTTACATTTCGTTTACAAATTCTTTATGCACGCAAACTGAACAACTGATGCAAAATACAATATCAAGTACAAATGGCAAAAGATTTTGTTTTAAGAAATTTCACTACTTAAATATATTTTCTGTAATAAAATAAAGTGACTGTCTAAATATTTCGATTTTAAATGAGTTCTAAAATTTTTGATGCAAATATAGTAAAAATAATAAAAGAAATTTTTTGAATATATTATGGGAATATTGTTTTCAAAATACTTTAGGGACATTTACGTATTAGCCATTTCTTATAATATTTTTTTAAATGTTACTGTATTTTGTCCGAAGTGTACATTTTCTTTTCATTTTCCTATTTTAATTAGCGTAACTATGCCAAGAAATGTTTGCCAATTTCTTTTATTTATTTATTTTTATTTTTTTTATTTCTTTTTATTTAATGCTTTTTTTCAGAGAAACTCCAAAGCAAGGTCTGTAGCAGATTCAAAATATTTTCTTATATTTTTATTAAAAAAAATTTATTCACTAATTATATTTCAAAAAGAAGATAAAATAACTGAAAATAAAACAAAATGAAGAAGATAAAGTAAAACTAAATATTAAGAAAACCTGAAATGATAAGTAAAAACCTAATGTAACTGAAAATAAATAAAAACGTTTTTGAATTAAAAAATTTTGAAATTAAAGAAAATAATAAAATATAAAAATAAGTAGATAATAAAAAAATAATACTAAAATTAAAAGTAAATAAATGTAATAAATTTAGTAAAAAGAGAGAAGTTATTAAAGCTTTAAAAATAAGTTTTACTTACTAAAAAATATATTATCGTAAAAAAGAATTCGTTCTTCTAAATTTGTCCCTTTACACAAACAAATGCATGGCAAAAATGAAAAAAACAGAAATTTAAAGTACCTCATTTTAGCTCTGTTTTCCATAGTTACTACCAGTAATTTAAATTTTTTCCTGGAAAAAATATATAATCTGTACTGATCTCGATGATGAATTTGTTTGAAAGTAGCGTTTTATAAAATAGAGTCCATAGATTTATTTTCTTTGTTAATTCACAATTATATCCTAATCTGCTCAGCAGAATCATTCTTGCCTAAGTAGTTTACGAGAGCCCGAAAATAAATAATCATCAAATCTGTATCAAACATTTGTCCAGGTAATTGAAGAAAAAAAATTTTATCGTCCCATAAAATAACATTAAAGATAGCATTTTCATGAGCGACCTTTTCATATTGTTCAGTATCTTTGCTCTAATATATAGTGACTTTATTTGAAGCAATTTCCCTTTAAAATGCAATGATTTAATTTAAATTATTTCACTTTTAAAGATTTAAGTTTCGAACATTAGTGTTTAGGAAGTTTACGGACATCAGTGTTATTAATGGAATAATCATAAGTTTTACTTCATAAAAATTAATATTCAAATTTATGTTTATGAAGTGAACATTAATTCATTTCATAGACTTATTAGTTAATCGGGAATCAAAAATATATAATGCTGTAAGCTGACGGGCCCTCCAACAGACGCCAGAAAACATGTGAAAAAAACAAGTAGTGGGTTCGAATCCCCCATTAACTCTAGGTTTAAATCTATGAGCTTTCTTTTTTCAATTCGAACTTAGTTCTTCTGTTTGACAAGAGTTTATAAGCCATTTTTCATAAAAACTCGAAAGTTCTGGGAGAATAATAAATAAAAACTTAATTTCGCTGACCTTTTTTAAAAACGAGATAGCTCAATATTGAAATAGAAAAGGAAAAACGGTACGGAAAAATAAATAAGCCTTACATGAGAGATGGATTAACAGCTCGGATTAGTCATGATTTTGAAATAAATAAATAAATTTAAAAGGCTAATTTTATGCAATTATCAAACTTGTATTTACAAATTTCACCTTTATAGAAACAGATTTAAAATATAAAAAAACTCGAAAATTAAAAGCAAATGCTAAAAATTTAATGTTACTGTTTGTTTAAAAAAAAATAGATAGTTCAATATAGCAATAGAAACGGAGAAACGGCACGAGAAAAAATAAATTAGCCTTTCACGAGAAATAAATTAATAACTTGGATTAGCCACGAATTTAAAATAATTACATGAATAAATCAATTTAAAAGGCTTATTTCATGCAATTATTAAACTTGGGCTTACAATTCTCTCCTTTATAGAAAGACACAGACTTAAATTTCAAAAAAAAAAGTCAAAAGAGATTAAACATAAAACAAATGTTAAAAATTTAATGTCATTGATTTTTTTTAACAGAATAGTTCAATATTGTAATACAGAAGGAAAAACGGCACGGGGAAAAAATTAGCCTTGCAAGAGAAATGGATTAATAACTCGGATTAGCCAGAAATTAAAAAATAAATTATTTTAAAAGTTTAATTTTTTGCAATTATTAATCTTGTGTTNTATTATACCCAATTCTCTCCTTTATAAAAAGACACAGACTTAAATTTCAAAAAAAAAAGTCGAAAGAAATTAAACATAAAACAAATGTTAAAAATTTAATGTCATTGATTTTTTTAACAGAATAGTTCAATATTGTAATACAGAAGGAAAAACGGCACGGAGAAAAAATTAGCCTTGCAAGAGAAATGGATTAATAACTCGGATTAGCCAGAAATTAAAAAATAAATTATTTTAAAAGTTTAATTTTTTGCAATTATTAATCTTGTGTTTATAATCATTTACTTTACAGAAAAGAAGCATATTTAAAATGAAAAAGTAAATCAAAAAAGATTAAGCACAAAATAAATGTGAAAACGAGTATTTTCTTATCCTTGCAGACCCTTGAAGCCTTTCAGAAACGTAGATGAGAAAAGAGCACCATCATTATATTTAACTAAATCTAAAAGCAACAGCAAGAATGAACATACCAAGGTTCTGCTAAGATTAAATTTGTTTAAAAAATAAGACCTTCAGGGTGAATATTTCGCATTAATTTTCGTCACTAAAAGTTGTAATGATCTTAAATATTTCAATCCCAAATACTCCTATATTTCTATTATTTTTTGACAAACATAGATGGAACCTCTAATTCTAATTTAACATATTTTAAATTAACAAAAGATTAACCATTAAACAAGAGCTAAAAATAAAAATCTTATTTGTACACATTACTGCTTGTGAGATACAGACCTTCTAAGCATTTCAGAAACGTTAATGCAAAAAGAAAGCCCATTATTATGTCTAACTAAACCGAAAAAGGAACAGTAAAAGTGAACATAATAAGATACTGTTAGGATTTTTTTTAAAGAATAAAACCTTCAGGCTGGAAGCTTTGCATTATTCTCAGAACAAAAGATAGTAATGAGGTCTTAAATATTCTAATTCTAACTTCCCCTGTATTTCTATTAAATACACTTTTTTTTAAAATATGAATGAAATTTGTTATTCTAATTTAACATATTTATTTTGCAAAAGAATGGATGTAATTTTACATTAAGTAATAACTACAACACTCATTTTTGAAGAATCAACAACCAACGAGCCATATACTTCATTAGTTTTGATTAATATTTCGTCATATGGTTTTGACGAAACGGAAACTCACAAAGGTTTGAAAAAGTTATCTCCACACATATATTGCCACAGTCCATTCAAGGAGCTTTTTTTTTATCTCATTTTAAGAAGATTTGTTTGGGCATATGTCAAAAATTCTAAGCCTGACCATCATCGATGTACCATTTCTTAGAAACTACTCATATAGCTATGAAATTTTTTTTTCGGGGGGAGATTTGAGATTATATAAGTTGTATGTCTTAGCCACGAAAACCTCCTGCAGTTAGCCAAACGGCAAAAAGGAACTCTATCCCGTGATCCGTTTTACCACTGAGGATATTTTGAGTGAGCACTGTGATCGGTGCGAGTCTGGTGCGAAATTCGTATCGACCAGCCATCGATGTGATTCGAAATTATGTCACCTCATTAGGAGGTAAGCGCTCCTTCCCCTGAGCCACCATGACTTCAATTTTTACAGAATAATTTACTTTAATAACACTTGAAACCCTATGTTTTAAAATATGTTTTATGCAGTGGTAAGTCTAGAACAACAAACTATTTTGACCCATTCGTAACTAGCGTCCTTATTAAAAGACTGTTCATCATGTAATCAAAAAAGAAAAAAGTGGTATCTCTAGTGTTTTTCTGTTAGAATTTATTTCCCAGAAGCAATCTGCCAAAAAATGTTTTGTTTTTTTTTAATTTGAAGTCAATACAAATTGCATTTCATTTCATTTATCAAACTGAAGCTGTAGGCAGCAATAGAAAAAAAACATTCACTTCGTAAAAACAAATATCTGCTACCCCTTTTTCCGAAATTTTTTTGTCATGACAAAAAATTTGTATGATGTCCTTCAAATTGTTCCGGCACTTTGTCTAAGAAACAGCAAACCAAAACCGTAAAAAATAAAGAAAAAGTGCGTTATGAGATATTTCAGACATAAATTATTGACAACAGTAAGTTAGGAGGAATTTGCCTTAGATAGAAATTTATTCAGGTTCTAACGTTTATTGTGTTATTAATATTTTGAGTTTTGTAAATAAGGCTCTTGATCCTTAAATTAATACCTCTGAGCTCCTTATCTTTAACATTTGATTAGAAAGAGTCACTCAAAACATTAAGTTTGTTTTCCTATTAAGTAAAAATTCGATGATATTAAGTCAAAAGTTATTTTGATTAAAGGCTGTTTTCAAGGAATGCAAATTTAACAAACATATTTTCTTCTGCCCAACTTAAGATGTCAGTATTTTATGTATTAAATATAGTTTATTTTTTCCAATAAAATGGGACAATTATCTAGTCTGTCGGAATTCATTAATAGCCTAATACAGTATACTCTCGATTATCCGTGTGCGGATTATCCGGTTTGCGGATTATCCGTGCTCATTCCGGAGTCACACAAAAAATATAAAGAGAAACATTTTCAAGATTAAAAAAATTTGATTCATGAAGTTATAGCACTACCAAATTTTTGGAAGTAATATTCGTTATTGGATTGCAGTATATGGAGCATCAGCAGAATGGTCAAAGGTAAAATCGCCTATGTTATCACGATCTTGGAGCAAGATGATACCGCTTGAAAAACAATCCTGTTCAGATGTAAAAAAAAATATATGATAACAGTATTCACGAACAAGCAAAAGAAGTCTAAGGTTTCGAAATTCTTGATGAAGAAAATTTAGAAGATGGGTTTCAAAGTGATGCATGTAAGCCTGGGCTTCCAGTATTTGACTGATGAAGACATCGTTATGTTGTTAAATCAAATAGTGATGATAGTAACTGATGCAGAAGATGTAGTAAATGAATGAAATACAATTTCTCATTCTGGTGCTCTGTTGAAACTTTATTAGATTATATGGGAGGATTTGATTACGGTGACATTACTGCGGTTCGTAAAATATGTGCATCGATATATGGCGAAGACGCATTACACATTTTTTAATAAGGAAAATTCCTAGTTTGATGTTATGCATGCAAATGTCAGTAATTTTTTGTACTGATATTGAATTTTTCTTTAATAAAAGGAGTTTTCTGATTATCCGTGTCCGAAGTTCCCGTATCCCGAAGTATCCGTGTTCGATTGTTCCTACGACCTGTCCCGGTGATTAACCCGGATAATCGGGAGTGCACTGTAATTCTTTCATAATTATTTAATAATCTAATAATTCTTTCTTAATTAATTAATTACTTAAAGTTACCTAAAGTTAGCTTATTACCTATGTTAATTAAATAAGTAATTTAAATACCTAAAGTTAGTTACCAGAAGTTATTTTTATTAAAGATTTTTTTTCACTGAATGCAAATTTAACAAACCTATTTTTCTTCTGCCCAATTTAGGGTGTCAGTATTTTACGTATTGAATTCAGTTTATTTATTCCTATAAAATAGAGCATTCATCTAGTCCTTCGAAATCAATTGCAACGAAATTAGTTAATAACCCAACAATTCTTTCGGAATTAATTAATAATCTAATAATTCTTTCATAATTAATTAATAATTTAATAATTCTTTCGTAATTAATTAATGACCATAGCTTGATATCCTTAATACTAACTAATGGCTAAACATCTAAAAAAATTAATTTTCTTCTATTAACTCTAAATTTGATGATTAGATCAGAAGTTAATTGAAACAGTTACTTTTTTTCACTGAATGCAAAGTTAGAATGTCATATCTTCCTAATGCACAAATTAAGTTGTCAGTATTTGATGTACTTTTTATAGATTACATTTACTGATCATTTTATCCAATCAAATAGAACATTTATCTAGTCTATCGGAATTAATTACGACGCTAAAGCTATTTGATTAACTGAAACGCATAGAATTTCGACTAATTCCTTTCCCGAGACAAAAGTAGGGAATAGTCTTAGAACCGTTTGATTAATTCTCTCATGTAGTTCTACTGCCAAGAGTAATGTTAACAAGAATCTGACGAAAAATTAATTCATTAAAGTTCAAACTACGCATCTAAGAGTTTGATCCAGAAATATTCCAATAGCGTATAAGCGATTAAACATGCCAGGGTTATTGGTTTAACAATTCTTGAATCCAAAAGTACCAAGTTATAGAAAGCAGTTGTAACTCAAAGGAATTTGTGACGAAAATAATTGTTTAAAACTAAAGTAACAATTCGAAATATTTCCAGTTTAACGTTATGTGTTACATTTGCTACTAAATATTACTGAAATGAATGTAAATTTGCAATGTTCTATATGTTTTTAAATATATACATACTTATATACAATTAAATTTGTTGCATACACATTAAAATTTTCGCTTAATGTGGGGTTTAAGAAGCCTTCAAAACATTACATTACATTTTAAAAAGGTGTAATATATCAAAATGTTTTTTAAAATTTTACATATATTATCTTCGTAACTTTCCTGAAAAATGTTAAATAGTATGTTAATTAAATATTTATTGTGCATTATTAAAGTTATTAGACTAAATAGATATTTTGGAATAGATAGGCTGAGCTTTGAAAACATTTCTCAAACCGTCATTGAACAGCCGGCCCAATTTTTTGAGTTTACTTCTACTAATGTTCAACTCCGTAGCCTTGTAATTATAAACCTAATTCATAAGACAAGGGAACATTCCTGGATCAAGTATTAGGAGAAATTTTACCTTCGTGGTGGACTTTTTGATGGAACTAACCCGCATTTGCGTTTCATGGAAAGGAAGACCACGAAAACCTTCTATGGTTATCCTGACTCTAGCCCATGATCCGTCTACCACTGAGGATATTTTACGTCAGCACTGTGGTTGTTGCAAGCCTGATGCGGAATTCGTATCTATCAGCTATCGATGGGATTCGAACCCGGTTTACCTCATTGGAAGGTGAATGCACTATCCCCTGAGCCATCCCGTCATTGTAGTAAACAATAGATACAGTAACATTGATATTAAAATTAAGATCCTATTTAGGGCCGAATGCCCGAGAGTTAGCACTTATGTTTTAACTGCTAGATTGAGAAGAGCTAGATATTTTAATGATGATTCCGTAGCTAAATTTTGATATAACAATACTTTTGTAAATTGTTAATGCTAACGAACTAATTATTTAATCGATATTAATTAAGAATACTTCAATTATTAGGAAAAAAATATTAGTATAGAAAACTAGTGCGTGTTTGGTCCCCATTTTAATAGAATGCCTGAAGTTTTTTTTCCCGTTAATTCTTGAATACACAGATTAACGTATACAAAGATTAAATGCTATCTTTCAAACTTTTCCTTTAAATTGTTTTCGTTCCTAATAATTCAGTTCCTTATCCCAAGAAACTGAAGCATAACTGTAAACTAGAATAAAAACTTCAGTGACTCCAAAATACATGAAGATGGTAATAAATTCAATATGTTTCAGACGCTCAAGAGCAGGTGCTCATTCTCAAGACTTATCAAACTTGAATGAGAAAAACAAATGTTTATATATTTTGTTTTTCATTCGTGTTTTCTTTTTCACTCTAAGCTACCACTTTTCTAGTTTTGTATTTTCACCTGTATTTTTCATTTTTCTCTGGAAACTTTGCGTTTCATGTTTCGAATAACTTTTACTCTTCTCATTCACGTCTGGCAAGTCTTGAGAATGGGCACCTATTTTTGCGCTCTTCAAACATGTCGACTTTATTACCATCTTTACATTTTGAATCCGAGGGCGCTTTTAATCAGGTATCATTTTCATTTGCAACATAATTTTTAAACCTGGCTCACAAACATAAGCCGATACAATGGTCACGTAGCTCTTTATTTCAAAATTAGATATGACTTGCGCATTAAAGAGGAAAATTCTGTGACTGTTTTTTTTTTGTCCATGGATCATTTTTTAATTCAAGAAAGTCATCTTGCAAAACATCAAAAACTTTTTCAACTGACAAACTGATTGTATTTGGAACTAAATTTAACTTTCCATCTGAGACCTCAAGAAATCACAACCTTTATCCAGTTTGTATGATGCAGTAGAACAGTTGAAATCAATGGCAGGCAGATAGACCTCTCATTCTCCCCTTGAAGCTGTGAAATTCCAACTATTTTTTAGTTCTCCCCTGGTTAGAAACCACTGATAAAGAGGGATAGAGAGCTCAGTTTGGTATACTACATCAGAAAAACACCTTACAGGGTGAACAACAAGCTCAGATTTAACAGAGCATCATATGTCTAAGATCCAGCACGTGTGCATAAAAAGCAAAGTGATAGTCAGGAGGTACGTCACCTGCGAACCGCTTGCTGGTCAACTCTACATGTATGGTTTGGTTCACTACTGCTCGCACCGCAATTTTATTCTTTCTTTCTTTATCAAAATGAGACTCTTCTCTCATTTTGCTTCGGCGGGCAAGAACAGAACAGCCTTTGATGGAGGTGGAGGCCATCCGTATTGCATTGGTGCAACTCCTGAACCTTTTGCATGAATTTGACCCTTAAAATCTTAATCCAGCGTAAAAAAAGAAAAAAAACTGAAAGTTTTGGTCATGATTACAGCTTTTTCACGTATTAAATCTTGAAAAAAGCTATTAAGTTGAGGATATTTAATAAATTAGAAAATAAAACACCTACTCGCAGAAAGGCAGTAGTATTATTTTAAGTAGTAGTATTTTAAAAAAAAAACTTCACTCAGCAAATTGAGTATACTATAGCCTACATCACAGGATGTGTTATTCCTACTAAATTTAACTAGTAAACAGAATTTTCTGCGAACCTGATTTTTAGCACCAAGTAAACATTAAATGAAGTGTGTTGTTGTAAGTCGCTACTCGGCAGGTTGAAATTGTATTAGTCTTGTTCCTTTTGAAATAGTTTATTTTGTTGTTTTATCTAAGTTTATGAATTTAGTAAACATATTTAGAACTCAGCTTATTAATTAAACTAAAAGGTAAATGTTATTCCTAGTAAAATTTTCTCAGTGGAAGTAGTTGTGTTTTTTTCATATTATACCCAATTATACATCTCCTAAGTAAGGGCAGAACATAGCGAACTAACAACGGCAAAATCATTTCCTTCAACGAAAAAAGTGACAATATTGTACACAAAATTTTTACATGCCAAAGTTAACACACGAAAATCGGTGTTTAATCATCTGTGGTTGCTTTGTTCCGAAGGCAACATCCATTCATGAAGTAACACAACAGAGAGGGAAACACAGCCTATCTCCGCCCAGCTATATCATTACACTTTGGATTTGAACTCTACAACCATTGTTTACCTTTTGGATAAATACTTCAAAAATAAATGAAAACGAGAAGTTGAAAGCACGTGTTCTGCGTTCTCGGCTAAAATATTGGCAATCAAGTGACAATTAACAAACAAATTTCAGTCGCCATTTTTTATATTTAGTCGCTCTGTGGCCAGTGGTAATTGTTAATTTTCCTTATAATTTGCTATTGGGGCCACATTTCTAAGAGTGCGGTCCCTACCCAATAATAATGTTAGGCTCAAAAATACAAATCCGCTGAAGAAAAGGTATATTTATTCAAAGAAAATATGCTGCGTTTGATTTCTTAACTTAAAACATCTGCACTGGAACAATATCCACATATAAGAATAAAAAAACACGATGGAAACAATTGGAAAGTCCAAACAAATTAAGGCATTCCTATCACTTTTTCTTATATATGTACATGTTATGTAAAATCTTGAAGTATGGTAAAACCTAGCTTTTTCCAAACTGGCTTGGTAAAAGNAACTTCTCTATGGCAAATTTTCCTAAGGGAAAACCTAGCTTTTTCCAAACTGGCTTGGTAAAAGCCCTGAATATGCCCTAATACGATTCCATTTTGACCTTTTAGCAAGCTTTTGTGGAAAAACCTAGAAATTAACAAACCACTTTGGTAAGTCCTATGTTTTGTAGGTAAAACTTAGGATTCAAACAACTTTTGCAGTAACATATACGCTACAGTGTTAATTGAGCTAAACTTATTTTGGCAAATTATTGTTTACTTTAAAAATAAATATAATAAAAATTACTAAACATTGCAGAAAGTGAAAGTTTTACAAGAATATTTTCGATTTATCGATCATTACTTCATAAAGTTATGTATTTATAACTGCTTGAGATATAAAACATTCTCAAAGCAGGAAAAACTATTCATTAGACTAATTAATTGTCGTATAATTTAAGCTGATGGCCAGCCATTTAATTTCTCAACACGTCCCCTGAGAATTTCGTTAGTCTATTAATCTTTAAAGAGCATGGGGTTTCGTTAATTAAGCTTCTTGGAGTGAAACACGTAATTGGTAATTGATTATATGTCAAATTAGCTTAAGTCTTTCTATGGAAAGTAATTGAAAAGCAGCCATTGATTACATAGTGTTGTTATAATAAAACGAAACTTTGCTTATGCATTTCTAACATATTATGGTGAAAATTATGTCATTTACAGTCCATGGATTACTTGAAATTCAAGATAACTGTTAGCTCTTTTCATAGTATGTAAAAAACAAAATGACAGAATTGTTTTAATTACGCAAAATTCCTTTTTATAAATAGCATACTGGAATTTATTTTGAAGATTCTCTCTGATTTTGAGTTTTGAGGAAATTTCCATTTTTATAACAAACATATAGAAATTTCATTTCAAAGATATTGTTTGGTTTTATGCTTTGAGAAAAATTGCATTTTTTGTTTAGTAAAATTTGTTTACAATGTAAGTGGTTGAAAAGTAAAGTTCGTAATTTATATAAAAAGCTCAAAGTTTTTGAGAGAATAAATATCATTTATTGCTTTATTTTTTTTCTCATTCTCTTAATCCGCGTAATGAAGACCATGTAAGCAAGTACGCAAAGATAATAGGGTAAAAACAATTAAAATGATACAGGCATATATTCGCATAATAATTCAGAGTTAAGCTTTTAAGAAGAAATAAAATAGAAATTTTCGAAACTTTAAAGTTTTAAAACTAAATTATATAGTTATTTATAATCAATTTTAATGTCTAACCTCAACGTATAGGGTGTTAAGTAATCATCACAGTTAAAATCTTTCCAAAATATTTTCTTGAAAAAAGGGTGTCAAAGTTATAAACATGTTAGGAAGAGCAAATAAATAATTAAACTGGGGGGGAAAAGAAAGTTTTCAAAATCTAACGAATGCCTTTTTTGAGAAAAAAGTTTTTAAGAAAAAGAACAAACTATTGGATTCTCAAAGAAAATTCAGTGGCGATTATATGAGAAACTTAAAATTATTTCAGCGAGAAATCAATCTGGTTTTGATGTATTTACACAACCTGTTCCAATAGTGAAGCATGAGGTTTCGATAGCCTTTGTTCCATTTAAGTATTATATTAAGATTTCCAATGTGTTTAAAAATAATTAGTTTATTTTTAAGAAACATTAAAATATGTATTTTATGACCGATGATTGCATATAGTAGTTTTTATCAGAAATGGTCGGAAAGATGTACCATTTTGAGTTGAGTTGAACTAGTGGCGGGCTAACATTTAGATTTTAGAATATCTGGAACTATTAATATATAGTATTAGATACAGTAAAATTTTAATGCACTATAAACACTATACTGGCACAAGGTATTTCATTTCCTAAAAAGTTTCTAAGTTAATACAGGTAGTACTTTTAACCCCTTAACGATCGGTTACTTCCCAAGAAAACGTTCATTAGAGTGCCTATCTTTTTATACACGCATATTATACAAGTATTTGATTAGTGCTGACATCTAGTTTAAAATAAACTAACTATCTACCTTTAAAATAAACTTACCATGCCTTAAGAATATTCTGGTACTGCCATCTGGTGTGTAAAATTATAAATAGAATGTTTTCCGGGCAAAAGAAATGAATTAGTTTTATTCTTATTGGCACGTTACTACTGAACACTCCAGCCCGGGAATATCACGGGAGCGAGAAATAGAGGGCGAAACCTTACCCCGTCAATTTCACGGGAGTTAGGAGGAAGGAGTTAAAAGAACTTTGATGCATCATACTTCTACATGCATCACCATCATCATACAAAAAAATATTAAGTTTTATAAAATCCGAAAATAAGCGAAACTGCAACAAATTTTAATGGATGTAGGTATATAAATAAAAACATTTAGAACATTGAAATTTTACATTAAATTTCATTCATTCGCAAATGTAAGACTAAATGTAATATAGCATTGTAAAATGTAAGACTAAATGTAACATTCCCAAATGTAACATAAAGTAAGACTGCAGTTATTTTGAATTGTTACTTTAGATTCCAATAAATATTTAAGACAAAATTTCCTTTGAGTTACAACTGGTTTCTATGAGGTGCTACTTTTGGTCTCAAGAATTGTTAAACCAATAACTCTCACAAGCTTAATCGCTTATGAACTATTGAGATAGTTCTACATCCAACCCTTAGATGCGTATTCTAATCAATATGATCTTTAACGGAATAATTATTCCTTAGATTCCTGTTAATATTGCTCTTGGCAGTAGAACTTCATGAGAGAATTAATCAGAGGTTAAGACTATTCCCTTCTTTTGTCTCTGGAAAGGAATTATTCGGAATCCTATGCATTACAGTTAATCAAATAGCTTTAGCGTCGTAATTAGTTGGGACACATTGTATAAATGTTCTATTTGATAGGATAAAATGATCTGTAAAAGTAATTTATAAAAAGTTCTTAAAATATTGACAACTTAATTTGTGCAGTAGAAAGATATGCCATGTTTACTATGCATTCAGAGAAAAAAAATTATTATTTTCATTAACTTTTGACCTAATCATCAAATTTTTAATCAATAAAAGGCAATTTTTGGTGCCGCCTTTTCTTTCTGCTGGCATTTTGTTTGTTTCGTCAGTATTAAGGAATATGGAGCTTAAGTTATTAATTTGAGCATCTAGAGTCCTACTTACAGAACGGAAAATAATAATAAAATTAAATTTACATCCTTCCCGATACACTATTTGTTAAAAGCGATGAACTAGATCTTTTACTTGAAAACGATAATAAATTAAAAGAGATGAACTAGATCATTATCAAACGAAAATAAATTAAAAAGCGATGGGTGATCTAGTTACGCCACTGATGTTTTCTCTGTTTTGTTCTTTGATATGGTGTTCTTTTTTGTTAGCACTGTTATGTCCAAAATAATTAAAAGTTGTTAAGTTTTTTAACGTTGGTATTGGCAGTTTTTTTTTTAAAAATAGAGTTGTGTTTTAATCAGTTCTAGTTCGTGTTTTAACACTATTTCCCAATCTAATATGGAAAAACCGGTTTTGCTATGCGGAGAAGATTGCAGGTTAAAATACGACTTTTTACGTGCAGAACCATCAGTGGGTTAAGCTCAGAGTTGGCCAAAAATGTAATCGATTACATTTTTTGATTACAGTAATCAATTACTTGTAATCATGATTACAATTTTCAAATATTTTGATTACAGCTGTAATCATGATTACAATATTGATTACAGTAATCAATTACTTGTAATCGTGATTACAAAGTTTGATTACAGCTGTAATCATGATTACATAGTCGATTACAGTAATCAATTACTTGTAATCATGATTACAATTTTCAAAAAATTT
>NC_092212.1:71954996-71963194 GCF_043381705.1 Parasteatoda tepidariorum
TTAATGTAATCTTAGTCTTAGATAAGTTTATCACTTAACCAAAGTGAAAATAGTAATAATAATAATATACTTACGGAGCACCAACTAAAAGTTTGCTGATTTTCAATACAAATCTCTCAAAAGACGTTTGAACAGGTCGGTTAAAAAGACACCAAATAAATAAAAACGGATCAAACTACTACAGCGCCATCTTCCTTAGAGTCTGAACTAAGTCCTCCATTGGTAAAAATTTTTTTATTTGCAATTTAAAATAGTGAAAATTAAATAAAACTAAAATGGGTAGACTCGCCCCTGGATGGGTAGACTCGCCCCGGTTTACGGTAGTTGTGTTTTAATCAGTTCTAGTTCGTGTTTTAACACTATTTCCCTATCTAATATGGAAAAACCGGTTTTGCTATGCGGAGAAGATTGCAGACTAAAATACGACTTTTTACGTGCAGAACCATCAGTGGGTTAAGCTACATATTTCTGGGTAAAAATCGTATTTCTGCTACTATTTAAAGTTTGGATCTTAAGATGATACATTGAAAGCAAACAGTACTCTATTACTATTATTAAATTGTTACTATTCTGTTATTTTCTGCTACTACTACTATTATTAAAATAAAATAAAGATTAGAAAATCATACCATTGAACTTTGCTGGATTCTTCGATGGAAACTAAATTTCGATCAATAAATAATTTAAATGACATTAACATGAGAAATGATTTTGTCTAATTTTACTTCCAATTAACGCAATTGTACTATCGAGGTATTGTGGCTTTCAATAATCAACGATCGATAATGATTGCAACCGAAATTGAATTTCCTCAATTCTGAAGTAATCCTTACTAATTGCATGTCAAGGGTAGATCATGGAACCGCATGTTTCAAACTAATTCCATTTATCATCTATTTTACTCCTTTACAGTGAATGCACCTGAATATGATAGTCCAATTTGCTGATCAAATTGGTATCCAGTCTTTTGTATTCAAATTCAATTGCTTCCACTCATGTGATACGCTGAAACTTAAGAAATTGTTTCGCGTAGTGTAATTGATCTTTTCAGATGCTTTCGTCTTAAAGAGAGTTTAAATAAAAATATTTTTCCTTAAGAACTTTTTTTTTAAAATTACTTTGAAATCAAAAGCACCAAATGTTACTTGGTAAACAAAATAGAGCTGATTTAAAAAGAATAAGTCATGATTTAAAGATATATTCTTTTTATTTTCGTTTTATTACGTAGCTTTATATAGCTGACATTTATTTTACGAAGCAAACTCATGATTTTGCTTCATACAGCTTTAGATTTATAAAGATAACGCATGTTTTAGGCTCATACAGTTTTAGAGTTATAGAGCTCGCGGTTTGTTTTATACAGCTTTAGATTTATAAAGCTAACTATTTTTGCTTTACTCAGCTAACACTTAGCATACGAAGCAAACTGGTGTTTTTGATTTTTTTACAACTTTATATTCATAAAGCAAATTTATCCTTTTTCTAAATATACTATTTTTTCATTAAAAAAATCATATCTTTGCTTTAGATAACTTATATAATTTGTTTCGTAGTATAAATTATGCTGTTTTTGAAACAACTAGTTAAAGAACAGTACCATGAAAATATTGGCCAAACTGCTATATTGAGAGCGTAAATAGTGAGAGTGCACACTATTTAAACGGAAGTAGAAAGTTAAAAAGATGAAGAGGGAAGCAAAATCTCTTTAATATTTAGTTGAGCTACTCACCCTGCTAAATATAGAAATTAAAATAAAAAATATTACAATTAACCTGTTGATCCAAGCGTGCTGTGTCGTGGACTTAAAAACTTAAGTTAATATGAATAGATAGATGGCCAATTATAAATGCTTTAAAATTAAGTTAATTAAGTTAAATTAATTATATTCGTTCATCACCCTACGAAATCATTCTAAGATACATGGAAAAAATTGATTAACAGCTGCTGTGCTTTTATTAAAAAAAAATACATCCAATTTTCACCGCTTAGATCTTTCTCTATACTGGTGTATTAATAAGGTTAAGGTACGATTATCTGGTATTTTCTGTAGCAGAGGTGGCGAATCTTTTTTGGCTAAGTTGCCAGTTTCATTACAGTTTAATATTTCCAAGTGTCCAGTTCTTGTTACTTTCTATATTTTTTTATAAAAAATAACCTTTAAATTTACCTAAAATTAATGAAATAAAATTAAGATAAGATCTTTTAAGGTTTTAAAAGTTGGAAAAACTAAAGGTCTCCATACAGTTCAAAATTTATTATTAATTGTCTTCAGTTTTTTGCTTAAAAAATGGTGTCCTTTTCAAAAAATTTTACTAAATATGCTTTTTACTTTTCAATATAAATTAATTACATATCATAAACATATAATACTATAATATTACATTTAAGAGATGCATACAGTAGGGAGTAAAAGTTTCGAGACGATATGTCTTTTAGTTTTAACTTTTTACTGTAAGAAAAAATTTTTAACGATGTAAATTAGCAATTGGTAGCTTTCGTCAACCTACATGGGGAGCAACTAATAATAGATAAAAAATATATTTAGTTTAATAAACACCAAATGCGAACGTGATATTCTGAAATCAAAAGTTCTTTTATAATTCAATATATCTAAACTTTTATTGAACTTAATCATCTTAAGAAAATATAGCGTATTTTCGATACTTCTTCGCATATCTTTTTGCTTTGATGATTGTGGCACACCATTTGGTCATGAAAATAACGAGGTCTTTTAGAGTGGACTTAAGGATTTTAATCCTGAAGGGGGGATTGCCGTACCCCGACTTTTCTTCCGGTGAATTTCGAAATTAGTTCTATTGGATTCAGGTCAAATAATTGACTCAATCACTTCAAAATTGTAAACTTCTTAGCTGTAGTCAACTTGTCACGATTTTGAAGGTGTGATTAAATTCATTATCCTGTTGAGACATCTCTCCATGAGGCATCTTTTTGCGAACTTAAGGTATCATGTGAATTTATAAAATATTTCGATAAACATATTGAATCATAATCCCATCAATGCGTTTGAAAGGGACGAAGCTATTACGATGCAAAGCTCCCAAGACCATTACTGATCCGTTTCCATGTTTCACTGTTTGCCGTTGGTACTGGGAATCCATTCTGGAGCTTTTTCGACTACTAATAAAACATCGGTCATCAATTCCAAATGACTTTAATTTGTATTTATCTCTCCAAAAGACCTTCTTCCAATCTTTAGGTGTACACGCTTCGAGCTCCTTTGCACTATGCATATGAAGTATTAATGCCAATAAACCGAATTTAACTTTTTTCGAGCGTAAATTACTTTACGCACTAATAACGATGAATTTGGTTTATTTATTGAAAGGTTATAATTAGTATATTAGAAGTTAAAATTTATTGGTTAGCACATTTAATTTAAAAATTATTTTTTAATGCAGATACTTATGTTATTACCAAAACTGCTTTTCTAAACATTTCCTTCGATAGAAATGTTTCTGCAGTTACTCATAACATAACATAAAATATTTAACGTAACAAAACATAAAATATAAAATATTTTATTAATGAGGGTTGAAATAAAAAAAAAGCTTCGTGAAAAATGGGTAAAAAGTTTTGACATAAAAGTATTTTTTTTTCGTGTGCCATTATAAAACTTTTTTTATTTAAAAAAAAAAGTCCTTTTACATTAAATTTATACGTACGTATTTTTACTTTTTTATATACGTATTTTCAATTTATTTTATAGAAATTATAAATAACTATGTCACGATGTAAAATTTTATTTAACTATGAAATTATTTTAATGAAGCCTGAAGCTATGGGCGTTATGTTTACTCTCAGTATTGATCGGCTGAAATTTACNCCAGTATTTATTTTAAAACTGAACAATATTGATGCAGCTTTACTAGGTATTAAATATACTTGTAAAATAAGTACATTGTACATATTTTTATATATTTTCTACCTATTAAAACTACACCAATCACCATAATACCAGCAGTGCCTTTTATCAAATTTATTTAAACCCTATTGACGTCAGTAAGAATGTGGTGATTTTAATCGTTTCTCCCTCACGAGCTACTTCCATTTCCCTATTAATTTTTTGTTTAGTTAATTATTCGTTTAATACCGATTACCAAAATTAATTAAGCATCATTGGAAGCAATAATAATATAGATTTTAAGTTTCTCTTTAACGAATTAGTATGAACGAATTCACTGTACTCTAACCCTAAACAATTTTTATTTAGGAAATTTATTAATATTATTTGTAACATTACTTCATGTCTTCAACCTAAATATGAAATACTTGCTTTTTATTTTCTATCTCCATTAAAATTCGTCAGCTTGTTTAATTTATAACAGTTACGCATAAAAATAATAAGAAAAACCTTTTCGCTAACATTTCTTAAGTATTAATGGAATTAATGGAAAATAAATCACATACATACTAACAAGCTCAAAGCGAAAAATTTCAGAAAACTAAAAAATCGAAAAAGAAATACAAGAATTCATATAAACCAATCATTTGTCATAATCTATCCAATTTTCACTAGTTCGGTAAAGGAAATGTAAAAATTCCAGAAAAGTGAAATGGCGTAAATCTATAACTGTCAAAAACTACCGGAAATAGAGTCATCAAACGTCAAAATTACTTTGATAACTGCAACCGTTTTTATAGCACTTGTAAAAGTAACTGGCACCGTTTGCAGATTTTCCAGTCCTGTCAAACGGTTTGTCAGACGATATTTTTAAAAATGGGGCTCAACTTTGATATTTAATGTTCTGTAACTTCCGAAACATCGTTAATCATTTTCAATAAAAATAGTGGGGAAATGGGTCATTAAAAAAGATATCAGCTTATATTAAACATGTCATTGTTAAAATAGAATAATTTAAAATAGAGTACATTTACTGAAAGTCGAAAAAAGAAATCCATTCGAAAATTTTAAGTGTTCTTTTTTCTTCTTTTCCTTTTTTATTATTTCTATTAAATATTTGCAGAGAGGAAAAAATCTGTACTTTTCGAGGAGTTCCATAAATCAAAAGGAACAAATCATTTCTTTGATACAAAAAATTATTTAATTTTTTATCCCTAAATGATTTCATGATGGGTTATTACCAATAAATATTTTGTTACAGTTGTTCAATTACTTTAGTGTAAATACCGCTAAGTATTGTGTATAGGCATCTTAATAGAAAAAAGGAGGGCGATGTAACGAAATGTTCTATTGTATTGTATGTTGTATTGTCGAAATGTAACGCTATGTTCTATTATGGAAATTACATTCTTTATCACCTAATATCAAAATTAGTTGCTAAATTTTTTAACGTATGACGCTGTTGACTATAAAGCAATCTATTCGGCTGCTTGTACGACCATTTAAGTATTTACACGGGTTAGTTACGTACGCAGACTGCAACATGATGTTACCACAAATCGTAATTATTCTGTAAACATTATTTCAATTTATTTTCAGTCAGAAATGCCATCTGTTGGTAAACCTTGTAATTATTTGGACGCATCTCTATGAATATACCGCGCAATATTGACCCAATATAGCAGTATTTTTTCCACTCAAAATTACTTTTTAATTCAAGCATCATTAGAACAAATAATTATGCATTCGTTATGTTTTTTATGTTTCTTCGCTAGTAAAAAAAATGAACAAAATTTCATTCAGAAGTTAATATTGATATTATTGAAAAATGAACTCTAGGTTTTAAATAATTTATTTATCGCCCAATACGTACACGACTTAAAAAAAGGAAAAAGCTTTGTTACATAATTTGTAGAAAACATTTTTCAATTCAAGCAGATGAATTTCTAGAAATGTTTTTCTTCAATTTTGAAAAGAGTCAGATTTATGATCATTATAAAAAGAGATTTAATTGTCAAAAACATTGTACTTATCGTTAAAATAAAGAGTTTTTCTATCTATTTATTAGTTTTTTATTCAAATTATTTGATGTTTTTACCTGATTATTCTTTCTGATTCTTAAAAATATAGTAAAATGACGTAAGAAAATAAGCAAGTAAGAATGAAAAATTATAGCTTCTTTTTCATTTCGTCCTTTGACCTTTTTTTTTTTACATTGTATCTTTTGTATTATTTTTTTACATTTTTAAGGAATATTTTTGCAGCAATACTTTTTTTTATTTGGAAAACAAAATCATTNTTACGTTCTTCATAGTTTCTATTTCTTATGCATGTTTCATTTTCGTTCCTTATGCTTTTTTTAAAACAAAGCATCTATCCTTTTTTCTTCTTTTAAATGCAACTTTATAGATATCTACTACATTGAATTAATGAAATGTAACGAATCGAATGCTATTTTTTTATGTTTTAAGCCTCCTACTCTCAAGACAGTTTAGCTTTAAAATCCCAAAAGTTCGAATCTTAACTTAGTATTCATAATAATTTTTTTGCTATAGGAGTGAGAAATATTTGAAAAGATATTACTGAATTATACAGTATTGTTACAAGTATATAGTATTGTTATCAAAATGTTAACCTATTAGCCAGAATATTTTGCTTTAAAACTAAACTAATTATATTTTAAACTATTTTAGAATTTTAAAATTTGAAGGGAAATTTAATTCAAAATGTGTCAGCGTATTGATGAAAAAGCTAAACCTTCACTTTGATAATGAAGTTATTGCAAAAAAAAAATAAACAACATTGTTTACCCTTTGTTGCAGATGGGACAGCACAGCAGTATCCTTACCTTATATTTTTTCTAACGCTCTAATTACAAGCAAAATTATATTTTGATTTTTTTTAATTATAAAAAAAGTCTAATGGTTACTAAAATAATCAATTAGATTGCCGGAATTATATTTGTACCAGTATATAAAATTTTAAAAAAGCAGTTTGAAAAAAAAATTTCATTCATATCCAAACATTTATCAATAATTGATTTTATACATTAAAGATATTTCAACTGTATAACTGTTTCTCTTAGATCTAAAGAAATGTAAATAAGTACAGATTTAAAAAAAAAATATTGCTTGGAAGTGAGCAGTGTGTGAAAGATTTTACCTTTAACGTATCGCAGAAAAAGACACCGATGATTAATGCTGTATTTTATGACCATAAATTATTAAAATGCTAAATTTGATCTAAATTAATACAAAATAATGAAAAAAGCACGAAAAATATGTCTTGTAAAAATTCTGTGTCTAAGGAATATGGGTAACGAGTATAGCCAACAAATACTAGAATTGTGCCGTTGACTTGCAGCTTTACAGCAATGTTTTTCTCTTCAGAAAAAATAATATTTTTCTCCTCAAAAATAACGACAAAATTAGCTCTAAATTAGACTTTTAAAGCTTATATTTTGGTATATAAGTCAATTTTAAACAACGTACTTTTTCAAACACTGTTATATTTTTCGATCACAATCAGCTATAGTGGTGCGCAAACTAGGGGTCGCCAAATTTTTATGAAATGCATTATCTCTGCATGCTGCATACCATACAGTGTACATATAAGGAGTGAAGCGCCGTCACTCACTGTTTAATTGCAATTTCATGCTGTCCACTCTTTCTTTGACCGTAATGCGTAATGTATGTAAAGTGTGAAGACGTAAGTTTTTCACTCTGGTAGATAGCGCCCTCTTCGCGGTAATTCGCCAGTTTTACTGAAAAGCGCCAATTTGACTAGACGTTAACCGCAGGGAAAGGGCAAAAATTCGCTTCCGTGATCAGCCAATCAGATGGCGAGGTACGCGGTGTATCTGATAGTCAGAGTGAAGACGTGAAGTATTCGCATGAAGTTGTAGCATGTAGCAGTTGGCCTGCAATTGTTTTAGTTTATCCTCGAGTTTTATCATGTGACGTTGTGTATGTGGCATCAGCCAGATTAACTGTGACTGTGTATTCACTGTTTAGTTTTAGTTTGCATTCATGTTTAGTTTCAGTTTGTGTTTGCGTATCTCGGTAGGTTGTCATTATATGTGTTTGCGAGATGCTAGATCTTGCTCATTTATTTAATAAGTATTTAAGTAATACTTAACCACACAGTGTAATTTTGATTTTTTATATTTTAATCGGGCTTTGCTACTCTTTGTTATCAGGTATGTACTATCATTAGAGAAAGATCTCTGTTAATTTTATTGAATTTCTCGAAAAAAATGATAAAATTTTATATATTTGTTTTAGTTTGAATAATTTAACCCCTATCTCCATAATGGATAAATGGGTAATACGTACAA
>NC_092212.1:71963408-71966258 GCF_043381705.1 Parasteatoda tepidariorum
GTCCCCAAGACGCCATTTCAGCTTCATTTGTTAAAAACAATGCTAGTTAATTAACAAAACTGATATTTTTTTTGAAATGTTAATTAAGGTGTCCACTTACATATTCGGTTAATAATTTTTATTTGTTTAAACAAAATTACTTTGTTACAATATAATATTCTAATAATAAACAAAGTACTTACGTAGCGTGAAAATATCTTTTGTGATGTAACTCTTTCAAAAGTACATGAAAATGGTTGCCGGCAGGGGTATACATGTAGATTTATTAAATAATACACCTTGCGCTCCACCTAGGAACCAAATCTAGAACCAGACACTCGAAATTTTTGCTCTGTTACAATCGTACCCTGTTACATTTGACCCCACTCTCCTCTATTGTTATCACAATGTTAACATATTAGCCAAAATATTTTGCTTTAAAATTAAACTAATTATATTTTAAGTGAAATCAGAATTTTAAAATTTGAAGGAAAATTTAATTCAAAATGTCTCAGCGTATTGAGGAAAAAAGTAAAACTTCACTTTGATAATGAAGTTATTGTAAAAAAAAAATTAACAACATTGTTTACCCTTTATTGCAGATGGGACAGCAGTGTTATTTTCTTATATTTTTTCTAACGCTCTAATTACAAGCAAAAATATATTTTGAAATTTTTTAATTATAAAAAAAAAGTCTAATGATTACTAAAATAATCTGTTAGATTGCCGGAATCATATTTGTACCATAATATAAAATTTTAAAAAAGGCAGTTTCAAAAAAAAAATTTCTTTCATATCCAATCATTTATCAATAATTGATTTTATACATTAAAAATATATCAACTGTATAACTGTTTCTCTTAGATCTAAAAAAAATGCTAATAAGTGCAGATTTTAAAAAAAATATTGTTTGAAAGTGAGCCGTGTTTGAAAGAATTTACTTTTAACGCATCGCAGAAAAAGACACCGATGATTCATGCTGTATTTCGTAACCATAAATTATAAAAATGCTAAATTTTATCAATAATTAATGCAAAAAAATGAAAAAAGCACGAAAAATATGTTTAGTAAAAATTCTGTGTCTAAGGAATATGGGTAACGAGTATAGCCATCAAATACTGTCGTTGACTTGCAGCCTTCAAGAAATGTTTTTCTCTTCAGAAAAAAGAATGTTTTTGTCCTCAAATATAACAGCAAAATTAGTTCTAGATTAGACTTTTAAAGCTTATATTTTGGTATATACACCGAAGAGCCATTACATTATGACCACCCTGCTAATAACATGTAGGCTCACCTTTAGCCCTCAAAACTGCTGGCACCCGCTGTGGCATTGATTCCACTAGGAGCTGGTCCTGCAATTACCTCACATTGCGAGGGGGTAGCGTGGCAGAACGAATTTGGTTTTCCAAATAGGACCACAAATGCTCTATGGGAGTAAGGTCAGGTGAATTTGGGGGCCAAGACATGATTTGAAAGTCACTGGAATGTTCCTCGGCGATTCGACCCTTATGACATGGTGCATTATCCTGTTGGTAAACACCATCCCCCGCAGGAAAAACTGTTGCCATGAATGGGTGAACCTGGTCTGCAACTATGTTCAAGTAGCTTACAGACGTCAGGGATTGTTCTATGAGGATTATGGGTCCTAATGTGCGCCATGAAAACGTTGTTCCTGGGCAAGAAACGATGAAAACCTGGGCGAGCTCATTATTACAGATGGAGGGTGGTCATAATGTAATGGCTCTTCGGTGTAATCAGTTTTGAACAACGTACTTTTTTCTAAACACTGTTTTTTTTTCGATCACAATCAGCTAAAGTGTAGAAATCAGTTATTCTATAGATTATCTAGCTAATGTGCAACCTTTTACTTACGGCTGGTACGAAACGTGGACCAGAATGATAGGTTTCAGCATGCTAAAAGCCGTAAGAAAAAGGTTAACTAGGGTAAACCGTTAAAGTGCTAAATTACCTAGGTAATTTGCACTTTGCCTTATAAACACTCAATAAAATGAAAATATTATCTTTGCGGGAACAACAACAAGGTTTCTGTACGCTTAGCCCCTTGAGGCAGAATTTCTATTAAGCATATTTTTCATACATTTTTAAATATTTTGTAATAATTTAGAACAAAATAGGTGAATAAATATTATATTTAGCGTAAAAATAATTAATGTTTATAAATTACAGATTGAAATATCTATATCCTTTCCTGCATTAAATGCAAAATCTTCCGAACACGACTTCCTTCCAAGAAATATTTTTCTCAAAATCGCACTTATTTGCAATTAGTTAGGTCTGAAATAAACAGATATTTATGATTAAAATTTCTTTACTTTACAAAATCAATTATTGATTCATTTTTAAAAATGAATTAAAAAACAATTTCAAACTACTTTTTTATGATTTTATATTTTAATACAAAAATAATTCCGATAATCTAACAGATTTTTTGTAACTCTAAGACGCTTCCTTATAATTAAATTTTATATATATATATATACAGGGTGATTTTAAAAAGATGGGCAAAATTTTAGGAAGTGATAGTACACACCCAGACAAACAATTTTTATCAAAGAATGCATGGTCGAAAACAAAACGCAAAGGTGCTGGCGCATTTGGAAAGTTTTTTCATGCAAACGAGAAAGCTCCATTCCTATTGCGAGTTACTGCGCTACGTTATTTGTCGCCAAGCTTTCGGCCGCTGCAGGGAAAGTTCGCCTATCTTTTCTTCGCCGTTGTACCACCATAGCCGCTGCCGGCCACTGTTTTGAACACTTATTGTAAGCACATGCCATTAAATTTACTTTTATAACTTAACTTCATCGTTCTTTGTGTGTTTTTGCCTCATATAAGAACATACACTCTGACGCC
>NC_092212.1:71966403-71975541 GCF_043381705.1 Parasteatoda tepidariorum
ATATATATATAATTTAATTATAAAGAACAAAATATAAAATGAATATATAATAACATTATTAATTTATTTATTATATGCGATAATAATATCATATAACATTTAACTATTCTTTGCTCTAATAAATAAATAAAAGGAGCATTTTTTTCTAAAAACTCCAGTTACTGCAATCGAATAATAAACAAATTGGTTGATAATACCAATCATCTATCAGTTTAAAAGTTATTATGCTGAAATTCACATGGTTTGAAATATTATTACAATTAAGAAAACTAACAAATTGTTGTTTCTTTATTTTTCGATATTTAAAAAATCAAATTAAGGCAATCAACAAATTAATTAATGAAATGAGAGAAACTTTTAACTTTAACAATTTTGAAGGTGTTCCTTTCATGAACAAGTTACCTAAGTAAAATGCAGTAAACTCCTGTTTCTACACTTTAATGCATTAAATCAGTTAATCTTCAGATTAGCTTTGCAATGTGCTCATTCACTGTTTAAGTGATTAAACATTTTTAAAGCGATTTATCAGCACCACGAAAGAAACTCGCATTAAATAAATAATGGTGACCACATTCTGTTCAATGTCGGTAATAATTAAGAGCAATAAATGAAAACTAATAGGTGAACCGTTGTTTTAATTTTTGAATAAAATTATTTACAAGATTTGACACTGAAGACAACTTGACTAAATTATATGAACTGTAAGTTTAAAAATCTTAAAATAGTTTCTTTTGATTTAAATAGATCTATTTAACCAAGCAAGAAGCTAATGACCCTTTGAACAAAAATTAGTTTATTTGTAAAATTAACTTCATATTGAATTGCATTATACCTTTAATGTTCTTATAACTCTTCTTTATTCTTCTTATAATTCTTTAGTTCTTCTTATAAATATTGCATATTTTTCCCTTTCAAATAATTTATATGAATGTTTTTTTGGAGAAAATTGTACTTTAACTATTCATTTACATCTCTCTTTAATTTTTTTTATGAATTTAGTTTCTTCAATGGTTTTAGTTGAGTTAATCTTTTGTTTTATATTCTCAAAAGTTTTATTGCATTTTCAAAAACGTTGCTTTGTCTATTATATGTATTTTTTTATTACTTTTTCGAATATCCTTTAGGGCAGAAACAAATAGAGCTGTAATTACATTTTTTTATGCAACATGTATTTAAAAAGTGACTTTTTAAACCTGTAGAAAACGAAACTTTTAAAAATTAAACTTCATTTATTTTCTCAGAATAGTTCTTTTTTAAATTACTTATTAATTTACTGTAAAAATGTTCTTATGTTAGAAAGGTCATAGAACAGTGTGGAAAATAAAAAATGGACCGCCCTGAATAACTTTTGATCTAATAATCGGATCCTTACATTCAAAGACTCAATGATTCGATGAGCTGATATCAAATAAGCTGATTAATCAGTGCAAACGAAATTTTAAGTTACAAAATCAGACACAAAAACGTACTTTCTCTGAATAAACCTACCTGCTTTTCGAGGGATTTGGATTTCTGAGCCCTAAAATATAGGGTGTAGCCGTTTGGGAAATGTGGTCCAATAGTTTAGTTAAAAGAGCGGTTCAAAATTTGAACCCCATAATGTTAATTTTACTTTTTGCGTATTTCAACATATCTCGAGAAATTTTTAGGCTGATTGAAAATTTTTGCATACAATTATAAAATTTGTTTATTTAAAGATAATTGCATGCAAAAAGTAACTCTTAATGAAAATTTATTATTTTTTATTATTTTATTTAAAATTAGTCTTAATTCTTCACATCATTTTAAAAAATTTAATTTTGCAAGACAAAATACGGTCGGTCGAATAGTTCTTGAGAAATTGTATTTTGTATGCACGATTTTATTAAAATTCAATTTCTCAGGAACTATTTGACCGATTTTGCTCAAATTTTATATTCTGTCATGTAAAATTACATTTTTTAAAATGATATAAAAAAAATTTTATACCTTATATTTCAAAAAATTTTCTACTAGTATTAAATAAAATAATAAAAAATAAATCTTCACTAAAAGTGATTTTTGGCAAAAATTATCTTTGAATAAACAAATTTTATAATTATGTGCAAAAATTTTTCAATTCGCTTAAAAAGTTCTCCAGATATGGCGAAAAACGCAAAAAGTAAAATTAACATTAAAGAGTTCAAACTTTGGATCGCTCTCCTGACTAAACTATGGGGACTACATTTTTCAGATTGTGGCAACTCCCTATAGCTTAAGGGTCAGAAATCAGAATCTGTCGAAAACCAGATACGTTTATACAGAGAAAGTACACTTTTGAGTTTGATTTCGTAACTTCAAATATCATCTGCACTGATTAATTAGCATATTTGAGATCACTCCCTTTAAATGGAAGTTAAGTTGAACAGCGTTTAAAAAGCCCCCTCGGAAAGATTTCCAAAAATTAATTGTCTTAGGGAAGATAAAATATATACCTACAATGAAAATTTGTGAGCTGTATGCGAAATCACATGTCATCACATTTTACAGCCGCCTTTATAGACTCCTAAAACATCCGATCGAAAGCTATGAAAATTGGCATACAGATGGAAAGGTCACTGTCGACATTAGAACATTCTACTGCAAACCGTTTGAGTGGGAATAAAAAAATTGAAATTTAAAAAAGTAACTTCTGAACTAAAAAGCAAAAATAAAGAGAAAAAATACTTACTTACATTTTGGGCAACCGAAAGAAATTTGCATATTATTATTGACACTAATGCCTCAATTGAAATAAGCTATGGACCAAAAGGCCAAGCTCATGAAGGAAAGATTAATGGGAAATTCGTTTAAGAATACCGTAAAAAAATCACAGATGACGCTTAATTTATATGAATCACTGACGGTAATATGTACTACTGGTATTAAGGTAATTGGCGAATTGGTTTTGATAAGAATTCTTCAACGGGTTTTCCGTAGTTTTAGAAAATATTTTTTCCGATGGTAGCTAAGATAATGTACTAATATTTTAGTGAATTAGAATAAAAGAACTTCTTACCACCACTACTTACAAAGATTTTAACAGTAAACTAAAGGTCAGATACAGAAATGGCCATGCTCCAAAATCCTTTTAAAGTTCTAATATTTTTTTAAAAAGAAATCGGCTTTAGTTTGCTGCCACTGACATATGTATAAACTCAAATGTTGAAGGGTTATGTAATAAGTACCTGATATATAATAGGTATAAAGTGGCTGATTATTAAAACTGCGCCAATACAAAGCAGTTTTAATACCGATACTTTGGAATTAAGTGTCTTACGGCCCGCCGAAAGGGACATGTACCAGACAAAATCACTTAATAGTGGTAAATTTTACCTATCATGAATTGGCAAAGAGAAATAGCATCATGCCAAGTGATTCGAAACACATTTTATCCGTATTCCAGTTGTATGAATTGCAAATAACGAGCTTTACTTACTTCAATACCGTAAATCCACCAAAGATTAAAACATATAATATTAAATAAAAATATTGTAGCTATGTTAATTTAAAAACTTGTGGAAGAGCCAGGTAAGTGACATTTTCAGAATGAAAATGGAAATTGCAACCGAATTATTTTATAATCAATGCATAAGAAGGTGGGACTAATAATTCTTTGTTTTATTTTATTTATCACTGCCTAATTTTAAATAAAAATCATGCAAGCGTACTCAAAACTAACATGGATTAGTTATGCTCAGATAAAAGTGAAGCAAAAACAGCTCTGTTACATTAAGCATACCCATATTGACGCAACGTCTTTATATTATTTTCTATAATTCATTAATTCCCCTAAAAATGTCATTCACCTAGTTCTTCCCTCAAAGTGTTTAATTGTGTCGGTATATGCCTTTCAGTTTCGAGCGTAATTGCGTTGTGTTTCTCAGAACTGATTTATTGATTATTTTCTTTTTTTATTCACCCCGTGTGAAGAACGGGTATTCAGCTAGTTATATTATAAATTTGTTTAATTAATTTAAACTCCAATAAAACTTTTATTCAGATAGAAAATTTATTTAATTTTTTTTCTGAATAAAGATCATTAGGGGTTACAATTCGGATCATAGTCAACAAAGGTTTCTTTCATTGCCAAACACAGTTTTATTCTTGTATACTAAAAAAAAATAGTGCCAATATTCGTAGGAGAAACAATTTAAATCTTATAAGAAAATAAAATATTTTCTAGTTTTTTTCCTAGCTTTTCTCGTATTTTTTAACCTAATTTTTGTCAAAAATATTTTTGTCTTTTCACTTTTCGAACATCTAAAACCAACATGAGTTAAAATTTGGTATCAGTTGAAAAAGTTAAACCTCAGTTTCTTGTTTATTTATTTTTACAAAATGTCGTTTCTTTCTTTTTTTTCTGAACTTTTTTATAAGACCATCACTGACAAAAAAAAAATTGGATCTTCTTTTTATAAGAGAGTGTATGAAGAACAAAGGCTTCATATATCGCTCTAGTACTCAGGATAGATTTTTTATCTATTGAACAACCTCTTTCTTTTGGTTCTAACACTCTTTAGGGATATTAGATATATTGATTTACTAAAAAGTATACAAAGGATCGCATTCTGTTTTCTTATGCTCAGTGCATTTAAGTCTTAAGAAAGGTTTGACATAGATCCCTCGGGGTTTCTTTAAAAAAAATAACAAAAAATCAAGTTTAAAACATTTTATCATTATTGGCATTATTTAAATCAGAATGTCACAAAGATCAGAATATTTTTACCTAATCAAACACTTTTGTATAGATGAAAATTTTACTTTCAAAGGTTTTTCGGCACTTATTAAAGGGATTAGTTTTAGAAAAATAAATAATAAAAACTATTTCCCGCATAAAGGGGAAATTCTTTGGAAAAACTAGTTTAATAGTAATAAGCAAAAAGTTTACAATTCTTTTAGAAATTTCGCAAGATAAGCAAAATGTAAAATAAAAATCGAAATAATGAAAAAGGATCAAACATTAAGGAGCTTAAAATTTGATACTCTCTCATAACTACCGAAACCATACCTTCCACGTTTTGCTCCCCCCCCCCATATTTTGATGGTGAATAATCTCAATATGTTTAAAATGAGGTTTGTTTATCCAAGAAATGCACATTAATGCGTCAAATTTCGTTTTTGAATAATTAGTTATCATTATTAAATTGCATCTTAGATGCCAAATTTTCAAATCATTAAGATTGGCAGTTAGTATGTGAAAATCCGATCATTAGAACAAAAGTTAATTCGAGTGAAAATATTTTATTGCTCAATGCGCAATGACGAAAAAAATGAATTACTCAGAAAAACTTTTGATCTAATTTTCGGATTTTCATGTTGTAGGGTGCAATATTAATGGTTCAAGAAATGTGACCTAAAATATGCTAGTTACTAAATGCAGACACAATTTTTTGAAGTTACGAAATCAGACGCAAAAACTTACTTTTTCTTAATAAACAAACCTTTTTTCAACGAATTTGGATTTCTTACCTCCAAAATATAGTGCGTTGACGTAATCTGGGTAATATCATAATAGTTTGATCAGAAGAGCAGTATAAAGTTTAGACCCCTTAATAATATTTTAACTTTTTGCGTATTTAACGCCATAAGCGAATTGAAATGTTTCTGCACACTATCATAAAATTCGTTTATCCGAAGATAAATCCATGCAAAAATAATTTTTATTATTCTTTATTATTTTATTTAGCAACAGTCGAAAAAATTTTGAATTACAAGGTGTACTGACTTATTGACTATCTCCTTTTTATTTATCCCGTACGAAGAATAGGTATTCAGTTAAAAAAGGAAACAATTGAATATTTTCTATCGAATATCAATGAATTAAAATAATTTTATTTCAGAACGAAGTTACGTAAAATAACTGTAAGTAAACTTACTAGCTTATAAAAGCCGAGAATGAATAAAGGCTTTAAACTAAAATCCTTTTTAAAATTTTACTGATATCTTTTTTTCGAACAAAAAAACTGCTTCTACGTGTTTTTTAGCCATTTTCTTATGTTATTGATTGGAACCTTTTGTTTGAAAATCCTTTACGTTTCTCCGACAAATCGATCGCTAAAAATTTAAAGTATCGAGTTTTGTTTTTGATGTTGCATGTTTCCCAATCTTGGAAAAGTTTTTGTTTTGAAGTCCTTGGGGTCTTTTGTGCTTGAATCCGAGAAAAAGTTGCATGTGAAGCTTCTGCAAATATTTTTTTTATCAATGAATATCTCTTTTTTAGATTAGAATAGCGAAGGAATAACGAATAAAAATGTGACATAGACGTAATCTGAAATTCTCTAAAATTTTAAATATAATGAGTAGCTTGAAAAAAAATTCAAAATGCCCATTTAAATAAACTATAAAATTTCAAAAACAAAATTTAATAAATAACAATAAAATTACTATGAGAAATCTATGTAAATAACAGGTTTAGTGCTCACTTATTTTATTTTTTTAAGTTAAATAATTTAGAGTTAGTATTTACGATAATTTTTTTCTCACTCAATATGAATTTCCACTGACTGGCTATCCGTATGATTTAGAATTAAACTCCTTGTGATTAAAATTGGTGTCGCAAGGCCAATATTTGAAATGTTTTTGTCTTTAAGTTCTTGGGGGTCCTTTGGTCGCATAAGTTTGGTTTGGATCCTTTGTTTTAGTCATCTTAAGGTCACATTTTCTACCTTCGTCACCTTGGTAGCTCTGTGACATACATCAACGATACCATTTTTATTCACACGGCTATTAGGGAGTACCTATAACTCATGACTATATATTTTTTATTTTATAACCATCGTTGAGCAGCCGACCCAATCTTATGGGCTTACGACTTCTAATGTTCAACTCCGTAGCCTTGGAATTTTGAACCCAATTCAGAAGACAAGGGAACTCCTGGATCGAGTATTGGGAGAAAAAAACTATGTATTATAATTATTATTATAATAACATACTGGTGGAAGAAAAAGGGAGATTTATAAATAACAAGAAATAAGAAATCGCATAAACTTGAAACGCCTATTTTAATTACAAAGACTGTAGTTTCGTAGACAAGGTAAAAACTTAATGTTGTCATAGTAACTTAATTTTTGTATATTCAAATTGTTAGGTTAATGGAGATAGAAAATAAAAAGCAAGTATTTCATATTTAAGTTGAAGACATGAAGTAATGTTACAAATAATGTTAATAAATTTCCCAAATAAAAAGCGTTTAGGGTTAGAGTACAGTGAATTAGTTCTTATTTGCGTGTACTTATTTGCGTTACAGTTCTTATTTGCGTTGTACATTTACTTTCAGTACATTTCCCTGTACAAAATATTCAGTAATTTTTGTCATAAAAACCAAGTAACACATTAAAAACCTGCTAAAAAGAAGAATTTTTGAATGAAATTTTCAGCGATTGGGATTAACTTAATTAAATACATTTTTTTTTGTCTTATTGCACACATTTTAATCTTCATGTTACAAGTACAAAATGTTATCATGTTACAAATACAAAAATTTAAAACGTTAGAGCTTATATAATACAATGTTTATAATTTAGTTTTACAATTGTCCACAACTTGCGCTGTACTCATAAATTAAAAAATAAAATCATCCAAATTTGATTCCGTTTTGATTTTTTTAGCTGCATGAATGTAGTCTTCTTTACACGTAGAATATTTTTTTAAAAATTTTCACAACATTGCAATATTTTGAAATGAACTAAAAAATGACATATAATAAGTTATATTATCGTGGATTGCTCAAAATCTGTCAGAATCAGAAAATAAAAAATTTTAAAAATTCACTTGCAGCGAAAACTATATTTATTGTGAACATTGTGTCAAAACTTGAAGCAAAGCGACTGAAAATGGTACTAGTTAAATATACAGCAAGTAAACTTCGTTTAAAGTTTTGAGACCAATAATCCATACAAATATATTAAAAATTTCTACTAACTAGAATGCATCAGTACTAGGTTCAAATGATGTTTCCTCACCGTCATTTTCAGCTGTCTCAAGTGCTAGTCTAGCCCTTTCTCTTGTCGCTCTACCCTCACATGTTTTTAGAGTAGCAACCGAAATTCTTCTGTCATCTTCATTTTAAGCATATTCTTTGGCTGATGGGTCTATATTTATTTCTAATTGTTCCATAACCGTCAATAACCCTTTGCAACCTTCATTAAACATTATCATAGCTAAATAAGTTACGATAAGTTTTATTTCAATAAAATTGTTTAAAAAAATGAGTATTTTACTAAAATGTTTTGTTAGGAGTGAAGAAAATCTAGTAATCAACTTAGCGCACAAGTTGGCATGGTTATGCATGTCACAGCGTGCGTCACGCTCGTTCTATTATGCTATATTTTTTAGATTTTTATGAAAATCAATTTAATATTATGATACAGTAATCTTAAATGGTTAAACTATCAAAAAATGCGTTTTGTTTTTTCACTTTTTTGAAAATTTTGCTGTGTTGATCCCACTTCAGAGTGCTTCTCGACTTTCCCCCTTAAAAATAGCCACAGTTTATGCGCCACACTCTCGAAACAAAGCTATAACTTAATCTACACCATATCATAGCTTAATATTTACTAATAAAAATACGAGAGTAATTCATTGTGATGACATTAAACTTCAGTAAAAATAACGTTTAAAATCACATATGATAAAAAAAAATTACAGAACTATACACGTTTTGTTGTCACAAGGGTACATCATCATTGGGATAAAATACAGGAATGATAAAAACTAAGATGATTAAAATCCGACAGAGGTTACGCTATATACAGTTTCTAACTGTATCTACCCTTATGAAAAAATCGAGGTATAAATGAGGTATAAACGAGGTATATTTGAAAGGTATGAAGGAGGTTGTTATTTAAATACGTCGTTAAGGTTGAAAAGGGTGCAAATGAATACCTCAAAATCAACCTCAAATATACCTTAAATATACCTCCAGAGGTATATATGTTTCAACCTGAGGTGCTTAATTTTACATCTGTGGAGAGGTAGATATTTACTACTTTAAAGTGTTTTATTTTCAACCTTAGGTTATTACTTATCAGCCTGAAGTATATTTTTTTACACTTGTGGAAGTATTTATTCAACAACCTAAGGTGTGTCATTTTACACTTCAGGTTATTATAAATCAACCTCAGGTGTATTTTGTTCGAC
>NC_092212.1:71977934-72017852 GCF_043381705.1 Parasteatoda tepidariorum
AACGACGTCTCAATATACCTCAAAACAACCTTAATACCTCAAAAATACCTCAAATCAACCTTAAATATACCTTAAATTTTCGGTAGGGTACAGTATATGGTAAAAATTTTATTAAAAAACTATACGTATTTCGGTGTCACAACCGCGCATCATCAGTAGAATGAAATACAAGAATGATAAAAACTGAGATGACTGAAATCCGACAGAGGTTACTTCATATATAGTTTTTAACTGTAATGGTAAAAATTTTCGTAAAAAACTATACGCCTTTCGGTGTCGCAACGGTACATCATCAGTAGGATAAAATGCAGGAATGATAAAAACTGAGATGACTAAAATCCGACAGAGGTTACTTCATACATAGTTTTTAACTGTATATACAGTAAATGGTAAAAATTTTATTAAAAAACTATACGCGTTTCGGTGTCACAACGGCACATCATCACTAGGTTTAAATACAGGAATGATAAAAACTGAGATGACTAAAATCCGACAGAGGTTACTTCATATATAGTTTTTAGCTGTATATACAGTAAATGGTAAAAATTTTCGTAAAAACTATACGCGTTTCGGTGTCACAACGGCACATCATCACTAGGATAAAATACAGGAATGATAAAAACTGAGATGCCTAAAATCCGACAGAGGTTACTTCATATATAGTTTTTAACTGTATATACAGTAAATGGTAAAAATTTTCGTAAAAACTATACGCGTTTCGGTGTCACAACGGTACATCATCACTAGGATAAAATACAGGAATGATAAAAACTGAGATGACTAAAATCCGACAGAGGTTACTTCATATATTGTTTTTAACTGTATATACAGTAAATGGTAAAAATTTTATTAAAAAACTATTGAGGAATGATAAAAACTGACAGAATGATAACATCATCCGTAGGATAACATACAGGAATGATAAAAACTGAGATGATTAAAATCCGACAGAGGTTTTCTAGGTGGTAGACAGAGGTGCTAATTCGTTTAAGAGAAAAGTAAAATCTGGATTATTATTGCCCCCCATGATGCTTAATTAATTTTAGTAATCGGTACTAAAAGAATAATTAACTGAACGAAAAATTAATGGAGAAATGGAAGTAACTCGTGAGGGAGAAACGATTAAAATCACCACATTCTTACTGACGTCAATAGGATTTAAATAAATTTGATAAAAGGCACTACTGATATTATGGTGATTAGTGTAGTTTTAGTAGGTAGAAAATATATAAAAATATGTACAATGTACTTATTTTACAAGTATATTTAGTGCCTAGTAAAGCTGCATCAATATTGTTCAGTTTTAAAATAAATACTGGGGAAAGAGATTTAGTACTACGCCTTTAAAGGGGTCTGGAAAAAATCACCAAATTACAGTCAGCTAATTCGGGGACAAAGGCAACATTTCACCTCAATTGCCAGTGTAGGGAATACCCGGGGCAGTAGCACTTATCCTTAGAAATAAATTTATATAGGCTGCACCGGACAAACGTATACTAAACATTGACGCTTTACCTTAAAAAATATCAGTATATGGTATATCGGTCAAATGTATACCGGGCAGTAGCTTTTAATCTTAAAAAAGCAACAGTTGGGGTTTACCGGGCAATGGCACTAAATCTTAACCCACTGGCGGTTTAACAAAAGGGCAATATTGGAAGAATATTTTTTGCCGATACAGTATTTCCTTACCTAATAACATAGAAAAACCGGTTTTGCTATGCTAAGAAGACTGCAGGTTAAAATACGACTTTTTACGCGCAGAGCCGTTCAGTGGGTTTAAAAAAAGCATCAGTGTAGGTTAATCCTGACAATAGCACGTGCATTTCTTCACTAATCAGGATATTAAAAATAATAAACAATTTTTATTATTAAATTGATCATGATGTTTAGTGTTTGATTTGGTGAAAACTTGCTCGATTGTGATAAATTTTGACTATCTTGAGTTAGCCTCAAGCAACAATATTCTTATTTTGATAAGATGAATGAATAAAAATGTGTTTTGCTCAATCTAATAGCGGAAAACCACGTGAAATGCCAACAAATAATAAATAAATAATAGTGGAATTATTTTAGCTTTATTTATTGAGTTGGTGTATGTCTTTTAGCTTTGTTCTTGATTTAAGTGTTATTTATTGATACACCACGTACGATGAATGGGAATTCAGCTAGTACAAAAATAAAATAGTAGATACAACTTTCTACCAACCATAATTTTCCGTTTCTTTTTCACTATCAAACTTAAGGGTAGAATTCCAATTTCGAATTCTTATTAATGCTTATTTGATTTGAATAATATTAAGAACAAATGGGACACTGGTTCATTCAATCTCTCTTTAAATTATTTGCCCCTCTTTTAATTAAAGTTCTTCATTTCCGACAAAATGAACACACCATTGCAAAAGTGTAATTCCGTTTAAAATATCACAAGTACCATAAGTGCTTTCTACTTTAACGTAATACTTGAAGGCAAACCCAAATCAACTTTGCGAACTTAAACTAGAAATCTATTGACAACCAGAGATCCGGAAATACTATCAACTTCCTTTCCTTACAGATGTACATCAATTTGTAAATTGTCATGGCGATGTATTTGGCGTGCAAATCGTCCGAGTGTTAATTTGACTTAAATTTGTGGCGAATGTCGAATAGCCAAATTACCATTCTTCAATCGAAAGTAGCTGATTTGGAAATGTACCGGAATACTCGGGGGCTCGGGAAACTTTTCGTGTTTAAACATGCCGAATTTTAATCAACTTTGTTTCAGGGCGTTGAAATCGACTTTAATTCACTGCAGAGTTTTAAAGTGGCCGGTTTAATTTTTAAGTAGGCGTATGAGAAGAATGAATGCGTTTGGCAATTTAAAGTAAAAATGATAAATTCACATTTTTCAATGGAATTGAAAAGAAAATTTCTTAAAGTTTTATTTCTACTTTTTTATATTTTATTTATTTATCTATTTTCGTTTTGTGTTTGTATAATTTTATGTTCATGCCGGAAAATAGTCGAAATTTCGAATTCTATTCATTTTTCCTTAACTGTTCAGAAAATCACGGTAACTTGTACTGATATTAAACATGGAGTTCTAGTTGAAATTTGAGCCCTTAAGCCAGTGATTCTCAACCACTGTGCCGTGGCGCTTTTGGGTGCCGCCAAATTCTTAAAATGTGCCGCCAAATATTAGAAATGATACAATAAAAATTATAATGCTTTTTTTTATTACGAGTCAAGTTCAAATTAAATAAAAGTATATATATATAATATATATATACTTTTCATAATTTTTCCAAGCTTTACTCCGTGAACATCTTTGTTGGTGATTGTCTTGTCTCTGACAATCTTAAAATAAGTTAAAATAAAAAGGAAGTGTCTTTGTCTTGTTAAATTGTCTTTGACAATTTAAAAAATGTTGAAATAAGTAGGAAATTTAATGACTATTAAAATTATTAATTAACAGAGGAAAGCAAGCTAAATATTAACTTTCAAACGGAAATAAAAGCTAATCATTAAAGTACGCTATGCAATAAATAGTTATAAAAACAAATTGACAATGGATAACTAACAAAAAATAAGCTAGCAATTAATTATTAGCAAAAACACTAGTTAAGAAGCTAGAAATCACAACAAAAAAAAATACAATGTAAGAAAAACTAACCGATGATGACTATAGAAAACAAGCTAACAATTATTAACTAGCAAAATATAGAATTGTTACTAACTAAGAAAAAATTAGTCAAAGGAAATAATTAATCCCATAATAAACGTGCTTTTGTAGTACATATTATTTTATTTCACATTCAAAAGTATTATCACAAACTATTTAACACAGTGTATTATAGGTAAGCAAACAACTTTTAAATTAATTTTTTTCATTGTGTGCCGTCAAATTTCGAAATCGTTAAAAGTGTACCACCACCAAAAAAAGGTTGAGAATCACTGCCTTAAGCACTCGAAAAGTGGTAATTTTATTTTGCGATAAAATGGCTATTTAATTTGTTTGTAATGGTCAGAAAACCATTATAATATACATTGTAATCCAGCCACGCGCTTTAAATTTCAGCCATTCTTACTTATAGAAAAACGGTAAACATTACTATCAATATTTTTATAGCGATCAGGAAACAATTAAAACTCTGTATTATCATCTATTAAAAAATCGAACACTCGTTGGTAAATGGTCGCACTTAAGATTCACAATATATTCTCTTATACGATAATAAATACGATAATGAATACGTTTGGTAGTTGCAAATAAAATATTAGCTATAAAAGATGTAGAAAATATAGTTACGCTATTAGAAATAAAAGGAAGAAACTAAACACGGTTGTCTCATTATGAATATAGTTAAAAATACGTCAAAATTACTTAATCGAAATTAATATATTTTAATGCATTAAACTCAATAAAAAATTCTTTAAAAAAGGAAAACAGTTTTTAATAATAAAAAAAGTATAACATTTTAACGATTCTTCTTATATTCTCTACAAATTGAAAATCAGTTTAATTTGATGTAATTTTAAAAGAACTTAAGATATTTTACCTTGATCAAAAATAGCAATAAAAAAGTGAAGAAATGGGAGTATACTGGCAAAGAATCAAATTGATGTATTCTTAGATAATTTACCAGATATTATGTTCATTTTAAAGAAAAGTTCATTCCGAAATCTGTTCCAAGAATTTCTAAAATTTTAAAGAACACAGATGGAAAGTCAGTTGATTTTAGAATGATGATAATAGTTTCAAATAAAACACAGAGTTTTTCCCTGCTCTCTTCAAAAAAAAATTTATACATTTTTTCAACGTATTTTACGATAAACTTTATCTAAAAAATAAACAGAGTATTAAAAAAAAAATATCTGGAAAATTAACTGAGTAATGTTATTTAAAATCAACTCTATTCTAAAAATTACATCCAATATTTTTTCTCATGCAAATCCTTAGAAAAGTTTTTTTTTCTTTTTTAAAAAATATTATTTTATTCTAACCGCCTTCCTCACTAGCGAATTGATAAATTTGGATAAACTATTTCTTTTTACCTCAATAAAATATTAATTTGTAACACTTTTATTATATTACCCTATTGCTTCATTCTTGAAAATTATTCTAAAAATATAAATTAAGTGTGTTTATTATATAATATCCTGTAAATATTCTCATATACTAAACAAAACTGTAAAATGTTCCTATATGCATTATGAATGTCACAATACTCTTAGTAAATTATTCCGTTTATCCTTTCAACTGTACAACATGTTTAAGATTTTTCACATATTTAGTATTTTAGTACCTCTTATAAATATGAGTCGGATTCAAAATTTATGCGTTGACAGTAAAATAACATGCTTCTATGCTTAATGTGCTTTATTTATTATTTTATAATTTGTTCGAAGTTTCTATGGATGTTTCATTATAAATAATAACAATAGAATTAAAAATATTATATTTATAAACAATTAAAAATAAGTCCAATGCTTTAAGTTTTGGAAATGTTTGTCTTTTTTTCCAAAGAATCTAAAAATACTTTTGAAGCATTCAAATCCTTATTTTTCATACATTTTTTATTTTGAAATTGTCTACATACCTCAAAAACAAGAAGGTTCACTAAGTACTAATGTACGGTATGTATTAATCTCAATGCTAAAAATTAGGTGGCATTATGTACAGTGGCTAAAATAAAAAACGGACCACCCTAAATAACTTTTGATATAATGATGAGATCTTCACGTTCTAGAAAGATCACCTTCTGGGAGCTCAATCTCAATGGCTCGATATGCTAAATATGCTAATTGACGAGTGCAGACGATATTTTAAGTTGCTTTACGTTTAAGTTGAAGTACGTTTAGTCAGACACAAAAACGTACTTTCTATAAATAAACATACTTTTTTTAACGGATCAGGATTTTTGACTCCCAAAATAGCTGAAATCTGGGAAATATGGTCCCAACAGTTTGCTACAGAAAAGCACTCCAAAGTTTGGACCACTAATGTTAATTTTACTTTTTGCGTATTTCGCCATATCTCGAGAGCTTTTTAACCGAATTGAAAGATTTTTGCACACAGTTATAAAATTCGTTTTCCAAAAATATATCCTTGCAAAATATAAATCTTAGTAAATTCTATTGCATTTTTTATTTTATTAAATAATAGTCGAAAAAATTTGAATTGTATATGATGTGTGATTTTTTGCATAATTTTAAAGAATAGAATTTCACAAAACAAAGTACAAAATTTGAGCAAAATTGGTCGAATAGTTCGTCAGAAATCGAGTTTCAAATATCTTAAAGTTTTTAAATTCAATTTCTCATTGTTCATAAACATTCAGCTTATTTCGCGCAAATTTTGTATTTTGCCGTATGAAATTACATTCCTTAAAATGGTGCAAAAAAGTTCGTACCTTAGAGTTCGAAATATTTTTTCGACTATTATTAAATAAAAACGAACAAATATTTTTAAAAGTTTCTTTTTTTATGGATTTATCTTTGTATAAATGAATTTTATATTTGTGAGGAAAAATTTTTCACTTCGGTTAAAAAGTTTTTGAGATATAGCGAAATACGCAAAAAATTAAATTAACATTGAGAGGTCCAAACTTTGGAGCGCTTTCCTGACTGAACTATTTGGACCATATTTCCCAGATTGCGACTTCCCTTATATTATGGGGGTTAGAAATCCGAATACATCAAAAATAATTATGTTTATTTATAGAAGTACGTTTCCTTGTCTGATTTCGTAACTTAAAATATCATCGGAATAAATTAATTTGCATATTTAAGGTCTCCCTCTCAAACCATTAAGATTGAGTCCTAGAACATGAAGATCCGATCATTAGATCAAAAGTCATTCAAGATGGTCCTTCCTTTCGGCTCACGGTACATGTTTCAAAATTCGGAAATTTTGCTTCTGGCCAATGGTCAGATGTAGCTTGGGCAACTTTTAATACTGCAATATCATTTAAACTAAACAACTTTTTAAAACATGTAGCCTCTTCTGCAAAAATTGAACATTCAAATTTTATAAAAACTGTTAATATTAATAAGTACATTTCTTTTTAAGCATCCATCAAAATAGTGTAAATATTTCAAGGTATCATTTCTAAAATTAAGAAAAACTTAAGAAACAAGCTAGAAATAAAGTATTTTTCAAAAAATTATAAAATATTCATAAGCCTTTGATATTTAATATAAAATAATAATAAAATACACACGTCATATTTTCGATTTTGAAAAAATGGCGATGGAGTGGCAACTGTCCGATAATTTTTAATCTCCATTTGTTATTCTATTTAATCTCCTTGTAGCCGTTGGCGACCGTTAGTTTGGCCCCATAGGCACTAAATCAATTCTTTCAAGGTGGTAACTTGGTGGCACAGAGAATGTTTATCTTTTAACCCGAACCACTTAGAATAAAATATTACCATCTACGTTAAAAACCCTTTGCGCAAAACTCAGATATTCAGAATTCGACGTCACAAATTAAGAGAGATACAGTAGGTTAATTAGACATTGCAAAACTACGTATAACTTCGTCAAACGTGCTTTAAAATAAAACTAAATTGCTGCCTTTTAATTTTGCCAAATTTCAGAACTATTCATGGACATCTAAGTATGTAATTTCATTCTAAAAATGCTTCTATCATCCCATAGGAAGCAGAACGTAACAACGGAACTTTTCAATTAATGACCCAAAAGATAAAGTAGTTTAATGTCTTTTATTAAAAGAAATATTTCCTGATGGGAAATAATGTATGATAGTGAGGGGGGAAGGTAAGAATTATTTCGAATACAAAACATTTAATCTTACCAAATCGCAATGTATTAAATGCAACTGATCAGTGCTACCTTCTATCTCTAGAGAAATTCCTTTATGACATGGAATTCTTTGTTCCTTCAAAGGACAGGGAAAGATGCAATTCTACAAAGGAAACTCTTTGATAATGCGACATTAAACAAAGAAAATCTCGAAAAGATAATGTCAATGAAATATTAAATTAAGCGCTTTCAATTTGAGCAGTTTATTTAAAGGTAATGATGCTTAGAATAAATAGCTATTTATTGATTACAATTTTTAGAAACAGTTATTACTGCAAATTTACTATTACTTTTAATTAATAACTATAAAAGAGAGCTCAAGCCATTCAACCCTGAACAGATAGCTCTGTTTTCCGAGATGTATCTTTTAACGAATAACACGTAATTTAAACAATACCTGGTTTTTTAACCCTTATCTTCCGAATTTAACTAACCAACCAATGAAAAGTACTTTCTACCACGACAGAGCTAATAAGCACCTTGCTGCGTGGGAAAGCCAGTTGTTTAGAACAGATATCATGGAACAAACTCATTTAACTCCAAGATTGCTCCCAGCCAAGTCTCCAAAATCGAACTCATTATTTCCCGCTCTCCTTTGCAATATGAGCGAAACTGAAGTGGGAAACAGAACTGGAGAGCTCTATAACAAAGAAACATCTATATAGTATGAGAGTAAACTTAAACCAATCATTGAATTTAGGCAAATTCTGAGTAAGGATAGAAAAATACTTTATTTACGTTGCACTAGAGCTGCACAATGGGCTATTGGCGACAGTCTGGGAAACATCCCTGAGGAGGATTCGAAGATAGCTCCTCACAATTTTTGCTTCGCTACAGAGGAGATCTCATTTGCAATATCACTTGCTCAATTTGGACATCAATCTGAAGGGGAAGGAAATTTCCTCCAGATCCATGTACCCATTGTATTGCTCACGGCTGACCGATGACTTTCAATTCCACATATTTTACGAACACGTATAGCGCATATAATCGGAGAGTCTTAACGGAGTAGAGGATCGAACTATTGCCTCTCGGAACCGGAATTCGATTCTCTAACCACTGAACTACACGGCCCTCTCAATAAGGAAAATTACTCCATAGTTTCTATAGGTTTTATTTACTAAATTAAAATAAAATTAGGTATATTCTTCTTCTACATCATACAATGTAATGTTTCTAGGTCACATCTTTTAAAAAAGTTAGAGTTCTTAAGACTTGGAAGATATACATGCTTTTTTGATATCTTTTATATCATATAAAAACTCTCAACACATAATTTTAATTTCAAGCTCCCTAATTATAATGATCGATTTTTTATGAAAGGAGAATATTTCGTTATGATTTCATAGAAAAAAATAGTAAAAGTATACATTTTTTTGTAAAAATTTCGGCGTTATATGAATATCCCCAAAACTTTAAAATTTAATTACTTCAAAACTAATATAAAATTTATTAAAAAAAGGTTTAAAGTATTTTTATTTTTATTCATAAGATTTCATAAGTTATTCATAAGTGGATGCAAAAAAATTATAAATTTATCCCGATTAGTTTTTCCTTACATCAATCAAATTACAGAAAACAATCAATATGAATTATATAATTATCTCAAAACCAATTTGAAATTTAAACAAAGTGAGGCATCTTACACTTTTTTCAATTCAAAGAGTACATTTTGAACACAAAAAAAGATTATAATTCCCCTGCTAATAGTTTTCGCTAAGTTTATCCACAAAGTAGACGGATAAAATCGGCATGAAATAACTAAAAAATAGAAGCCCGCGTCACTGTCATTGTTATACTAGAATACTCCTCAAATATTTCACTACAAAATTGCAAAATTTCAAGTTGTTTCATCAAATAATTTTTGATTAAAAAGAGTAAGGAATACTCTTGAAAAACAATTTCTGAAACAGCAGCTGCTACGACGAGTTCAAAGTAACGTTCATTTTAATAGAAGGCTTCGTTTATAAATCGTCATGATTGTCTCTCATTCTTCTTTATTTCTACAAGAAATGTCAATATTTTCAGGAAACAAAAATAATTTTTTCATTATAATTATTTAGCAAAGAAAATTTAGTTAATTTATTGCATTTTACCAACAAAAGAAAAGAACAGCAAGAAAAGATGACGTAATTTATGGAAGAAACTCTGTATTCATCAAACAATGCAAAGAGCGATAAATAAGTATATCAAGGATAAATTAATAAATATTAATAGCTAAATACAGGTCAAAAGTTCATTTACACAAGATGCAATATAGAGATGTCAAAGCTGACAATACTTCACTTTTCTGTCCACTGAAAATCGATCAATAATCAATCAGTCACAGCTGCAACCAATAGAAATACGTTTCTATTGGTTTACGTTTCTATAGGAATACACATCATCCAATAGGAATAGTACAAACGGAAATTGATTGAATGATAGTGGAACACTGATCTAGTTAAACCTCTGACTTGGACATCTTTGTTTCAACTATATTTTCTATACAAATGTAAAAAGCTATAGAATATGCTAGATAAATATGTACTAGAAAAAATAATCTTAAACACTCTGGGCCCCGCAGTGGACTGATCGTTAAGACACGTTTCCCAGCAGATCACCGAAGTAAAGCATCACTGACTGCTGTCAGTGTGCGGGTGGGTGACCACTTGGATCAGTCTGCGCAAGGACCGAGGTGGTAATGGTCCTCGTTAAACTGTTCTACCGTAAAGTGTTCGACTTCACGTGCAGGTCGTCGGGCTACCGAATCAGGGAGGCATCCCCTCTGCAGAGGATCAAAATTGTGATGGCGTATCTTCCGATCATCCTCAGGGATGCTTCCCACACCGTCGCCAATACCTCGTTGCGCAGCTCTAGTGCGACGTAAATGAACTACAACAACATAAACACGCTGCCTTTGAAAAATTTCTTAATTTTGGAAAACTCAAATAATAAAAATACTACCATCTTAAATTATATAAGATTCTCAGGTTCAAAAGGTTGCAACGCTTAAAAAGAGGTTCAAAAGCTTTTTTTCTTCGAGAAGCAATTTTTCAGTTATTATTTCTGTAGTAATGCTAAGCGCCATAGCATAGGAAAGAGGAATGCTAGAAAAAGTAATTATAAACACGTTACCTTTTAAGAAATTATTGATGTTTCGAAACGCATCTTTTTTAAAGTATTTGTTAAATGCAAATAAATTAATTAATGAATAAACCTTACTTCTTAGCAGTACAAAAAAACCTACTATCTACATTACCAACCATATTCTTAAATAGTGTTGTTAATAATGAAATTTTTAAAAATAACAATGTAGGTCAAATTTATATCAGAAAAGCTTCGAATTTGATCTTTGTGCGTTTGGTGTATTAACTTTCAAGCTTCTAATGCGTGAAATTTAGAACTTTCAATAACAAAAAGAGTGGTAGACTCTAATGTGATAAATTTTAGTTCTTAAATTTTCATTTCATTTTTTCCATACTCTATTTACAAAGGGTGACATCTAAAGTGCCAAATATATCTTATATTGCTTTAAAACAATCACTATAACATCTTTTTTATTATTTATGTTTCTGATTTTTCACTTTTTTTTCTTAATTTTTTATCTCTTCGTATTTTCTTCTCTAGAAAAAGTTAGTTTATATAAAAATAATTTTCCATGACTTCAATTTTTTAGATTCTCAACTGAAGTCAGTAACTTGTTACAATAGTTGAGAAAAGTGCAAAATAATAAATGAAAACTCTAATGTCTTCAAATTATTTTCCTCTACAATTTCAGTTAAAAGTTAAATAAAAATTTAAGCTTCCGAAAATTATAAACACTTTTCGGGAAAAAACAGCATTAAATTTTCTGAAGCAATAATCCGTTAATATACGAAGGAGTAAAGAATTTCGAAAATGCGTTTATTACCAGAGAACAAGTTCTCTAGCTTCCAGGTATTTCCGTATTTTCAAGAATTTCCTAAATTGCGAAAAATAGTTGATGTTCTAAGCTATAATTCATTTTAGAAATTAATAAAGTAACGTAAAATAATCATTATCTGATGTGCTAATTTTTTTCTTCCTTCGTTTATTTTATTTGTTTTAAATTATGCATTTAAAAATAAGAAAAATATGTTCTATTATGTTTTCTGTGTTCATGATACGATACGTTAAAGTCGCATGTTTTTTTGTCTTAAGTGCATATTTTTAAAGGCAATCGTAACAAAGCCATCAAACAAGTGTACATGTATGTATATAAGCAACTACTTCTTTATAATCATTTACATTCAAAGAAGAAATGAACTTAATTAAAAATATCATTTTGAAAAGAAAATTCGCCAATCTTCCAAGTCTTTCAGTAAAGGAATACCAAGGCAATTTTTGAGTAATAATATTTCCTATAACAAAGCCACATATTTTGAACTTTAATGTCAAAATTTTTCTCATAGAAATATGAAGATATAATTGTCCTATAACAAAGTCCTATAATATGAATATAGAATTGTTCTATAAGTTATGAGAAGACACCCTAGAGACAGAGATAAAATAATTCTTTAACCAGCGGTACAGTGTAAAACTATTTTTCAGTAAAGAAATTTCAAGACAGTCTTTAATAAGTAATATGTCCTATAACAAAGCCACATATTTTGAACTTTAATGTCAAAATTTTTCTCATAGAAATATGAAGATATAATTGTCCTAAAACAAAGTCCTACAATATGAATATAGAATTGTTCGATAAGTTATGAGAAGAAACCCTAGAGACAGAGATAAAATAATTCTTTAACCAGCGATACAGTGTAAAACTATTTTTCAGTAAAGAAATATCAAGACAGTTTTTAATAAATAATATGTCCTATAACAAAGCCACATATTTTGAACTTTAATTTCAAAATGTTTCTCATGGAAATATAAATATAAAATTGTTCTATGAGAAGACAGAGATAAAATGATACAGAGTAAAATTACTTCTCATTAAAGAAATAAAATGACAATTTTCGAGTAATAATATTTCCTATAGCAAAGCCACATATTTTGTACAAATTTTGATCTTTGAAACATCTTTATCAAAAATATGAAAGTAGAACACCTTGAGAAAACACCCATGAAACGGAAACTCAGAGTAAAATGATTCTTTGGTTAAATATTCAGGATGAACCAATATGTGATGCATGCAATTGATTGATGACCTCATTAGTGACATCAGGTTAATGGCGTGAACAAGCTAACGTAGAACATCTGCTCTATACGCGACTGTTTCTTTCTTTTTCAAGTTACAGACTGTTTTGCTTCTGTCTTTCAAGCAAACATTTTCATAATGAAGATGTATAAACGATGCATCGGAAATGGCGAGCCTTTGTCCCACCCTCTATATTAAGATTCCCCCACCCCGCAGCACTAAAATTGAAACAAAACGCCAAATCCTTTATAACTTGCTTATTTTACTTTTAAAAAAATAATAATCGGTTGCAATCAATAACAATACTTATTATAATTACTTAATTGTATTTACACACATAATAAGTTTAATAATAAAATTAATAAAATAATAATAATATAAAAATGACAGTAAAATAAAATTATAAAAATATATTGATAAATAAGAGACAGGACACGCTAAAAAAATTATGGAAATAATTTTAGCAGAGGACGTGCTATCTCGTATGTTGTGATGAAAGAGTTAAATAAAGGTGAAATGCATTCACAGTCTGTTTTATCACAGTCTGTTCGTTAATTTGAATTATATTCACAATATTCATAACGTATTCATGGTATAAATGTAATAACTCGAAGTTGTTAATGCTGCCAAAGGCAGAAAGGTCTACATGATACTGTAAAACTAATCAGAGCAATAGAACTAATCAGAAGCATATCATAGCCATAGAACTAATCAGCAATCATAACTAATCAGCAATATCAGCAATCAGAACTAATCAGCAATCATAGCCATAGAACTAATCAGAGCAATGCTGCCGAATGCAGCAGAATTAATGTGGAGCAACGAAGAGTTATATACAACGAAACATATGGGTTACATCATTATCGAAGGCTTTTTTAAAACATCTAATAAAACACTGCACCAAATCTAATAGTTTTTAATTCAAAAAATAATTATAGTAATAATAATGTTGAGAAAACGCATGTGGAACCACAAAGTGGAAAGTTCAAGTGGCAGAGCAAGCTGTTTGCAGTAGATGACTAGTTATAAATGATCCCACTATGTCATCAAATACATCGAAGAAATGCAGAAACATTCAGAAAATTAAGAGTGATTAGAATTAACGTCAGACTAATCGTGGGAGGTCTTCGTGGTTTTCCTCTCCATGTATAGCAAATGTGGGTTAGTTACATAAAAAAGTCCGCCAACTAATTTCTCCAAATACTTGATTGAGTTCGAAATTACAAGGCTGCAGAGTTGAACATCAGCAGTAGTAAATCCAAAAAGTTAGATTGACTGTTCAACAATAGTTATAAAATTAAATTAAATTAACGTTAGAAGAGCCAGGTGGCTCAGGGAATAGAGCGTTCGCCTACCAACGAGGTGAAACGAGGTCGAGTCCCAGCGATGGCTGGTTGATACGAATTCCACACCCGGCTAGCACCAACCACAGTGCGAGCGTAAAACATCCTCAGTAGTAGACAGATCATGGGTTGGAATCCCCTTGCCGTCAGGCTAACCGTGGGAAGTTTTCGTGGTTTTCCTCTCCACGTAACGCAAATGCAGGTGCATTCCATCAAAAAGTCCTCCATGAAGGCAAATTTCTCCCAATACTTGATCTAGGAGTTCTCTTGTCTTCTAGATTGGGTTCAAAATTACGCATTTGAACAAGCTACGTAGTTGATTATTTTTGGTCGTAAACCCAAAATTGGGTCGGCTGTTCAATGACGGTTATAAAATAAATTTAAATAAACGTGAGGGGATAAAGAAACGGCAAAATGTTTACGATAAATAGAGGTGGAAAATTATCAGGATATTTATAGTTTGTCTACTGTAAGAACTCCCCTCGCCATAAAGTCTGAGGCCGTCTGCTGCTATGGAAACAAGAATAGCGCATTTCAGGTAGGGTAGCTTCTATTCACACCAGAAAAAAAATATTACCTTTTTCTTGTCGACCGGAGCCAAAACCTGTCCTAAACAGTGACCCCACACACCTACTTGAAAGAGTTATACCTCGTTACCATAGTTACCGCCACGGGTCTAGACGAATGGCTAGGGGAGTTCTTACTTTAGACAAACTATAGTTACGAGAAATGGAGTCAACCAAGTTGACAACAAAAAAGTAACTCTTGAAAATTAGTGTCACTTTCTACTAAAACAAACGTATCGTATTTTTTGTGTATGTTATTTCTTATTTATATATCTTTGAAGCGAATTAGGTTTTTAATCGTGTAAGTTTTAGAAATATTTAATTAGCATTTTTGCTATGAATGAATCATGTTAAATATTCTATTTCTTCGTCGAAGTCAACAATTTTCTTAAAATACTAGGGATATACCATGCCGATCCATGGTCGAATATAATTTTGCTATTTAAATTTACATTCTTTAAAATAATGTAAAAATTATATACCTTACAATTCAAAACTTTTTCGACTTTTAATAAATAATATAACAAATCATTTTTTGCGTGTAATTATTTTTTTAAAAAAGTTTTTAATTTGCTTAGAAAGGTCTAGATTATATTTTTTATGATTGTCTCCTACTAATCAAGATCTGTTCCAGTTTTTTTTTCTAACATTTAATAAAACATTACACCGAATCTTTTATTAAATTTAATTTGATGTAAAAATTATGAATTTAAAATTATATAAAAATTTTTTACCTTGAAATTCAAAACTTTTTTTATTGTTGATAAATGAAATTTAAAAATAAAAAATACTTGTTTAAAAAAATTTTGCTTGCAATAATAATTCTTAAAAAAATTTCCATTTTTCTTCGAAAAGTCTAGATTTTTTTCTTTATAACTGTCTACTAATCGAGGTCAGTGCCATATCTTTTTTTATAACATTTAATAAAACATTACATCGAATCTTTTTCTTTAATATTAAAAAAAAACTTTCTCTAAATTCCTAATTATTTTTCCTTCATTTATTTTTATTTTGATTTATTGTTTTGCTGCATAAATTTACGATAAAAATGAGTCATTAATTGAATGCAAGTTTGAGAATGAATGGAAAACAATCTTCAAAAAATCATTCGTCTTATTTTTAGGCAATTAGCGTCATTCAATAAATAAACATTTAGAAAAATGAAATGCCAGATACATAAACGCTTGCGCATTAATAATACAGTTACAATGATTAATGATTGTAACATAAATCATTTTTACACTATTAAACTATTAAACGTGCGCTATAGGAGAAGTTTAGGTCATTAAGACATTTCAGAAAATATTCAGCGGTGTGGTTTTTCACTGCCTGAAAACGAATTTAATTATAATAGTTAGCTAAATGACACGCATCTTTTAAATCGTGCATTTTTAAGTAAACGATGCGACTAAACTTGAAACATTTAATGATTTTACACAAAAAGAACGCTAGACAGATTTTCAGCATCAGAGCACAACTACTTATCAAAATACTGGTAGTAAGAACATTATATTTTCATCTTTTTTCGGCAGAAAACTAACTCACCCTAACTACCACTTATATTTCTTGATTTTAACACGTTGAGGGCAGCTTTTTCAAAGAGTGTATTAAAACTGTTATAGATTAAAAATTAAAGAAAGTGGCAGGCAAGATTTTATAAAAGTTGGAGCAAGTTATAGTTAATTTAAAACATTTCGGCAAACGATTATAGTAATGATTACATACGTAGTGAATTATTTATGTTTGTAGTAATCACGGATGGATAATTTAATGAAGTAGTTTTAATAAGACTTTTTAAACTTTTTTATGCATCGCAGAAATTTCAAAAGCGTAATTACGTGAAGCACTTACAATGTGTTAACAACCAACCGTCAACGTGACACAAATTTATCGTTTTATTGTATATATCGTTTGTATTATTGTATCGTTTGTATATATTGTATATATCGTTTTATTGTAGCAAAAGGACGAAGATATGTCGTTTGTATATCGCAGTTAATAAAAGATGATCAAAAAATGGTAGCATTTAGTTATATTTAAAACTATTAGGATTGAAAGAAAAAGAAATTCAAAAATAATAAACGATTTTGTTTTATTTACTGCGCATAAACTGTAAGTACGAAGTAAAATGAAATTATTTTTAATAAAATTCCTTTTACAATACTTTATAATTTTTTATTGTTTTCTCATTTATTTTATTTTGTTTTCTGTGTTTGTTTGTTTGTTTGTTTGTTTGTTTGTTTGTTTGTTTGTTTGTTTGTTTGTTTGTTTGTTTGTTTGTTTGTTTGTTTGTTTGNGTTTTTATATAGTAGTTTCCACAGGTAGTAAATTTGAAATTGGATTACAATTATAAACAAAAATATACCTTGTATTATGTAAAAACACACAATAGTGAGATTATTAAACATTTTTCAATATGTTAAATTATTTAGACGTAGTGATGGTAAGAATAATCTTAAATTAAATTTATAAATGCAAAGAATAAATTAAAAAAAGCATAGATTTAACTACCACTTCAAATATAAAAGTATATATCTATTTGGCATTTATCATAATTCCTGATTAATAATATAGCAGCTTCATGCCTGTATTTGGCATTTATCATTTTTTTCAGTTAGATAATAAAATTGCTAAATTGCTTCATAAACTGTATATGCTGTATATCATATTTCCAGGTAAATAATTGCCTCATAGACTGTATCAAACTGCTTTTTTTGCTTCACCTAAAATGCAAAACAAATTAAAAGTGCAGCTTTGAGTTTTTCGTTTCTAAATTTTCATTTTATATAATCGTTTCCATAATGCATTCAGTACATTTAATGTATTTCAAATTCCGAAACAAATGAGTGATAATTAATAATTCTTAGTAAACAATTAGTAATTCTTAGTAAACAATTAGCAATAATGGTTAATCTGTTTTGTTTCAAAACTAACTATATAAATAATACTAAAGCTAAATAATATTTTTTTTTAATTTTAACTTTCAAAAAACCGTCAATTTATAACCGTAGTTGAACAGCTGACCCATTTTTCTTGGGTTTACAACCACTTATGCTCAACTCCGTTTCCTTGTAATTTTGAACCCAATTCAGAAGACAAGAGAACTCCTGGATCAAGTATTGGGAAAACTTGGTGGACTTTTTGAGGAAACTAACCTGCATTTTTGTTACATGAAAAGGAAAATCACGAAAACCTCCTACTGTTAGCCTGACGACAAGGGGACTCTAACCCGTTTTTCATGTACAAAAATTAACCACTAGCGAAATATCGATTTAAAAATCTGCTACAGTGTGCGGAATTACAAGCAAGCAATGACGGGTATTCACGTTGAACTTAGGGCAAGCTATCCTATAATAAATTTTGCGAAAAACTATTTACTTTTGAAAGCTATAACAGATATATAGGACACTTTTTGTTTCAACCTCCGAGATAATAAAAATAGAGATGAATAGTTTTTAATTAAAAATAGTAAAAGATTCTTTATGTCCTCACAAAAACCGAGAATAAATTAAATGATTTTGGTGCAAGTTTTTCTTCTTTTCCATTTTACTTTAATCCCTGCTTCATGAACGTCGGAAAGATATTTTGAATCCAATTCTTCGAATTCTTGTATTTAATTCATGAAGAGGAACCTTAACTTAATTATTAGCAAAATCTGCAGAAGGCGTCAGCAGCACCTCCAAAATAAAACAAACTTTTAGATTCCGAACATTCGATTCGATTTCATTAGAACTATAGACAAATGAAAACTATTTTGCTTGAAACTTAAGCCTATATCCAAATAATTAACTTATATCCAAATTAATTCCACGATGTTAAAATGTTATTGTTTTGCATTAAAATCTTTTTATTGTTTTAAACTCGAATTCCTTTCTTCTAGAGAACTAGAACCTCGGAATCACTTATCTGGGATTATGAACTTCTATAATTCAAGAATGTGTAAGATTACCTCGTAGTTCCAATTATGCAACTATTGGTATTGCTACTTCCTAGCGCAATTTCAACGTTCTCCGTACGGAACGCGAACACCCTCATCCCTGCAATATAAAATATTTAACAATTTTATACGTAATATAAAGGAAATATGCCACCAAATAATATTATTATTGTTATTTATTGAATGGTAGTGAATGGTAATTTCTTATTTTACTCGACGACAGAGCCGGATTATACCATTCGTAGGCCCTAGGCACAGCCGTTTTGGGGCCCTCCCCTCCTTCCCCCACTCCTCCCCTCTTTTCAAAATATATGCTAAAATTTTCTTGCATATTTTTTTTTTACATTTTTATTAATATGGATTTTAATTTACAAATTTGTTTATCGAACTTTATCTGCAATACCGACATACTGCCGATATTGCAGTTGATATCGATAATACCATTATGATTAGTTCGATCGATAACTATGTAAACACTTCACGTCAACAATACAACAACAAACCAGCAAAGAAAACAGTGAAATTGATAGTGAGATTAATTACAAGAAATATTTATACAGTAGAGAACCAATTATCTGGGATGCTCGGGACCATCGCTATCCCGGATGTCTGAATTTCCCAGTTTTCTGGATCGACCAAAAAGTGTCATTAATCGATGTTTTATCGAACCCGAATTACAAGGAAATTACACAAAAATTTGTCAGAATCTGAGATTAAACTAAAAGCGCAAAATTTGGTGAAAATTTACTCATCCGATTTAGAGAAAAACTTTGTAGATGAATTTTTACTATTTTCAAATTTATATGAACATAAATCTGCACAAGAAATGTTGAAGGCTCAAATTAAAGATAAACTTGTGAATACTTTTCCTAACGTTCACATTGCATTAAGAATATATTTGTCGATTCTTGGATCAAATGCAGAAGGAGAAAGATCTTTCTCCAGATTAAAATTGATAAAAAATTATTTGCGTTCAACAATGAATCAAGATCGTTTGGCATCGCTCGCACTTATGTCTATTGAATACGACATTTTGCGTAGTTTGGAATTCGACAGCATAATACAAGATTTCGTTGAATCCAAAAATCGCAAAAAAGTAATATATTAGATCATAAGATTCTGCAAAATAATTTATTACCGAAAAATATTATATTTTTATTTGTTTCTTCATAATTTTGTGCAAAATACACTTGTTGTTTTTAAAGCTAAATTATTTTTGTCAACAAATTTTTTTCTCCCAAGTTTTTCGTAGGCCCCGGAATTTCGTAGGCCCTAGGCACGTGCCTAGTGTGCCTATAGGTTAATCCGGCCCTGCTCGACGAGTATACGCGTCATACGCCGCGCAATCGAGATTTGATCCGACGTGCAAACTTGTCAAAAGTGCTAAACTGGTTAAATGCAATGTATATTTATATGCACATTTCTTAAGAACCCAAGGAGGTTTAAATTTAATCGCTTGAAAATTTCATTGTAGCTTACTTTACTGAATCTGGATGCTTAGAATTATATTTTTAGACAACACATTTTCATATTTTCAGTTTTTAGACACAGCATATTTTCAAATGCACAGTGTTCAAGTGCATGCCTAATTCAGCTGCTCACAAATGTTCCATGGAACCCTAGGGTTCCTTGAAAGGATAACAGCGGCAACTTTGTGTCGGAATCTTCTTTTTTTATTGTCACTAAAATCTTTGTTCTAAAAACCTTTTTTTAATAAAGCAAAAATAATGCAGTTTCAAACCTTTCATCCTAAAAGGATTCAAAATTATTTTTTAAATGATCCCTTAGGTCCATAATGACGTATTAGCTGACGTCACACTAGCGATAGGATCAAATTGTCCAATAAAATTTCACGACAAGGTGGATTTTAGCTGAGCATACAAGACGTTGCGAAAATAAACCTTATAATTACCTAGATCTAAGATCATTTTAACCTTGAGACTAGCTATATTAAAAGATTTTTTCACGCTTGAAATTCCTAAGTCAACCTCGATTTAAGGTTTTTATATAGAAGGTTGTTATCCAAGACTTTGGATTAGGGTAATGTGGGTGGAATCGAGCAGATTGTCAAAGATATCGTTTTAAGGTTAGAAGGTTTACACGTAAACCGCATAACAAACCTTTATAAGTTTACATTAAAAGGTTTTGGCTGAGTTAAATTAAACCTTATTTTGCTATCTGGTAGGAGTTTAAGTTTTCTAAGCCAGTAATGATTTTTAAAATTTATAATTGTATTTTAATTGAAACAATAAACCATAATCTATTTATAAGGTTATTTAAGTAAAATGCCTATAAAAAAAGAACTAGCAAAATACATTTTTAAAAAATTCATTTTTTTTTTCAAAACGAAATAAAATGACCAAATTCAAGAATAACAAATTAGAATTTTCTAATAACTATTCCCAACGCTTACAAAAGTTCTTCTTTTGAAGACTATAGTTCAGCTTATTTTATTTATTTTCAGCAAATGTATACACCAAAAAAAAAAGCATGCATACCACTCTTGGACATAAAACCTATTATTTTTAAAGTTTTATTGATAAAAAGATTATTGAAATAAAATCTCACTCAAATTGTAATTAGATTTCAAATTGGAAATCTGCTACCATTTCTGTCTTTCTCTCGCACTGTCCGTCAGACTAGCCACTTACCGCCAACAATCCAGTCGCTCAATGTCAATACCTCAGATGAAAAAGTATGATGTTCGCTTCGCGGACAGGAACTTCCTATTCAAATAAAAGCAAGCAATTATTGAAAGAAAAATTTCTTTCACATTAAAATGTACATTGGTCATATTATCAAAATATTAATTAATCTTTCTTTACGTAATTCACAATTTCTAATAAATTTTATTCATATATTTGGAGTTCCGCCAAAATATGTTTGATCATTGAGGGCAGCAGTTCCTAAAAGGTGTTCCACGAAACCTTAAGGTTCCGTGGAAAGGTCACAGAGGTTTCGCGAGTTTCATTGAATGATCGAATGAGTTTCACTTTTCATTTTTCTAACCAGAAATGATTTTTGTAAGCAGAAATAGGTTTGCATTCAACCAATGATTCATCATTTCTTTAATAATTAGGTTATTATTATAAAATTATTTAAATAAAATGCCAAAAAATAGCATATTTTAAGATATATATTTATATTTTTTCCCATTACAATATTTTGAATAAATTACAGGAAGGATATGTATTTATAAATGATTATATTAGTATTTCTCATCGAAATTTAAAATTAGAAATACAATAGCTAACTTCAAGAATTACGAATTATTTTTCTCCTCATATAAACATGTCCTTCTCATATGTGTTCTTCTTCGAAAAACTATAATTCAACTTACATTATTTTATTTTATTTATGCATACGCCGAAAACTGATAGACTAAAAACCGCTGCGGAATTATAAATTTGACAAACATAAAATCTAATTTTAAGAATTTTTGGTGAAAAAATGGAAAAAAAATCATTCTTCCCATTAATTGTTTCCAAACAATTTGCAGTTAATTTTTATTATAATATTCCTACCCGCTAATAAGATTGCTTAACAGTCAGGGTTCCGCCAAAAGAAGTTCATTCATTTGAGGTTCCAAGAAAATTGGGAACCACTGGTTTAGGGTTCCGTAGCCGTAAAAAAGGCGAGAACTGCTAGTTTAATTCATAATGGGCAAAAAAAAGGAGGATTTAACTTTGAAAGTTCTAGCTTTTTAAAACTATGTAAAACTTTTCTGCTACTGATCTTTCACCAGCAAACCTGTGGTCACGTGCAGTAAAAATTTTAAATGAAGCAGTTTCTTCTGCGTAAGAATTTCAAAACGTAAAAAAATGGTAGGAAAGTTATTTCTTTATAAGATTTTATTTCGAAACACAAATAAAAGTTAATTCATGCCCTCTGAAATTCATAATTAATTTTAAAATCTGTATTTATATTTGTAATAAAGCAGCATTACTATTTTTCTTTTTAATTTAAAACTAAGAGAAGTCAATGTTCTTTTACTTTTCACATAATTCAAAGCAAATTTAATACCTTTTTAGGGACAATTTCTAACCCACACAATTATGCAAGTTTTTTTCGAAAAGTGTTAAAAAGGTTTTTTTTTTATGTCAAAAATATCATGAAATATCTAAATAGATGGCAAGATTTTTCTTTGGCGTTATTGCTCTGGAATTTAATTGACTAACAATTTTAGAACTATTCCTTTATACATTCAATCAACAAAACAGTAAAATTAATTTTATTTACATATTTGTTTACTTTATTAATTTTATTTATCAATTTTATCGCAAATATGAAATACTTTTGATGAACTTATGATTTAAATAAAGAGTGAAATTTTCTCAAGCGCCATATCAGGAATAAAATAATTGATTTTTATCCATTAAAAAAAAGTTACTAGTTAACAAAAAAAACATTCAATAAACACACCACATTTAACATAACATTACATAATATAACCATTACACTAACATAAACATTTAAAAAAATTTAAAAAACAATAATTAAAGTAGGATATTTTCTCTTAAACAAAATATAAACAGGCATTTTTTGCTACTCAGAAATATCCTTTGAAATGGACAGTTAGGATTTTTTTTTAAAAAAAAATCTTTCTCGATCAAAATTAAGATTTAAATTAAATCACTTATCGAAAGTAACTTTAAATTGAGTGTAAAATGAGGACTTTGTATTAGATTAAATAAAAATTATGCCCACTTTCCTGATAATTGACTTAAATTGAATACGAGATGATAAATTAGTCTTGATGTGACTTAGAAAATTTGAAAATGTTCTCCACTTAATTAGATTGATTTCAATAAAATCTGGATTGTAAAACGACTTTGACATAAAAATTCACTTAGCTAACGGAACTGTAGTAATCAACTTAAACGAATGAAACTTAATTTAGGTGCAAGTTTCCGAACAATTATTATCAAACATAGATTCGTATTTCAGTTAAATATCCCGTGCTTTTATGAGGTAAATTACTTGCATTTCCTTAATTAATCATAAGTTAGAATATATTCTAAGTTACTAATGTCTAAAAGTGAAGTTTTACTTACTTTTATGGAGCAATTTATAAATTAGATGGAAATGGTACATTATTTCATAAATTCAAATAGTCTTTTTTTTTTTTAAATTTGCTATGAAATATAACACTGGGGAACAATTTTTTTTTGTTGTATTTATACAAATCATTGCTCCTGCCTAATTTGGGTGAAGGGAATTCATGTCAGAAATTATTTTTTCTCCTAAAATACACATTTTTTAAACACTAAACATACCAACACTTAATTTATATCTATTTATATCTATTTCTACCATTGCCAGTCGAATTATAATTTTTATAATTATTCTTATAATTAATATTATTTCTTCTAATAACTTGCACTGTCTTGATTGTTTTGACATTTTTCTGAGTAAAAACTAACAGTTAGTTAGAAATGAAGTAAAGCTATCAAAATAAAATATAAGCTACTTACCAAAACACTTCGCCTTTGTCACTTTTTCTTACACAAAAACGCCAATCTAAAATTTTAGGTACTTTCCTGAAATGTGAATTCACAATTATTTTGATTGCACTAACTACGCAAGAGAAATGTGCAACTAATCGAGTGCAATACGTTGAACACGCATTACAGCGTAATTTCTGATCCGATAACCTTATAAAGCAGTAAATTGTTCTCCCGGTCACATAACCGGTTGTGGTAGAAATAGGTATACGACAAGTATTATTCAAAACAAACAAAATTAAAAAAAATAGTGGAGTATTAACTATATTTATTTGTTAGAAAAAGTCATGAAGTCAAATGTACAAAAGCGATTAGATGATAAGTGCATTTTTTTAATGGCGGGCACTTGGAAGTATTGTCCATTGGCCACAGAAAGTGCCAGAACTGCTAACTCCCTTTTCGTCACCCAGTGGGTACCTGTGGCGAAGCCATGGCGGTGGAGCAGCGTCGCCCACGTCACGCTACCACAACCCGTTTATAGGGCGGATCACATTCGCACGCAAAGGAGAAAGGACATAGCACACAGATAGAGAGAAAGAAACATCCATGCCTTGCCCGGGATTCGAACCTAGTACCTTTCTGATGCAAGAACAGTTCCCTGCCCCCTACACAGTCCGGTCGGCATAAGTGCATTTTCGATGCAAAAGTTCTTAAACGGTCATTTGACCGGGTATGGTATGTTTAGTGTTAAATGACATTTTTAGTTTATTTTTGTCGAATTGTGCCAGTTTAAAAGCGTTTTATATAGCAGGGGCCAGGTAAATGCTGCGACAAATTTATAGGGGCGTTAAGGTACATTATCAGGATTACAAATGCATAGTTTTTATCGATCATGCCAACCTTCATCTAAAAGGTTGACATGGTCCAAAATATATCCCCAAATGATGAGGGTACGTGATGTGGAATTTCGGACTTGATGTGAACATGCCTGCCTTGACAGTAACTCCCACTTCGACTTGGACACGCCTACTTCTATCGATGACCCACATTGAACAGATTATTTGTTAACTGTGACTGCGACCATATCCACCGCCTCACGCTGTTGCTACACACACTGGATCACACATAACTTCGGCTAGTATACACACTCGACTGTTGCAACACAGGAGTGATCACGGTTGGGTCATCAATGTAGGAATATATTAACCTAAACAGGCAACGACCTTGTATTATATACCAGTGAATTGAAATTGTTATTTTGTAGTGGTAGACACATTCTTAGGAATCTATTCACAGAAATGTCTTCGCACGTGGTTTTCTTATTGTGACCTGTTCCAGAGAGGCGTTCGTGCAATTTTAATCTTAATGGTGTGTTCTAACTCCCCTAGAAGTTTGTCACAATATTTATGTGACATCTTGCTACGTATAACATTTTTAAACTTACATATTTCGATTAAAAAAAATAAAATTGACTTTAAAAAATTATAACCTGGATAGAGAAACTGACTGTAGAATTAAAAACTAGCGATATGAAAGTATCTAGGATTTTTTTTAATCTCATTGTCAATAGAAAATGAATGAAAAATTGCTTCCCAGTGTAATAAAATCACTTATAGGACATATATTGAGTGATATTTGAGTGATTTTATAACACATTAAATTAAATCTTTATCAATTTTCCCGATAACAACTTAAATTAGATATGACAAGACAAATCAGATTCCATTTGACAAAGAAAATTTGAAAATGTTCTTCATTCGCATTAGATTGATTTCAACGAGATCAAGATTGTATAAAATGACTTTTTTAATAAGAATTTACTAATCTTAACTGAACCACAACAACTAACTAAAATTGAACGAAACTCAATTCAGGTGTAAATTTTTCAGGAATCATCAGAGTTGAAGCTAAATATCCAGTAGTTTTATGAGAATTTTCATGAGGTTAATTACGCGCAATTCCTCAATTAATCATAAGTTAGAAAAAATTATAAGTTACTGATGTGCAAAAGGGAAATGTGACTAACTTTTATGAAGCAAATTATCAATAAGAAGTGAAGCGCATATTATTGCATCAATACAAGTTGTCATATTTTGAACTTACGTTGTTATGAGAGAAAACTGTTGACGCTTATTAGATCAAATCATTTATCAAAAGTGATAGTTTAAATTGAATATAGAAAAAGAAATTTATTATCAGATAAAATTATATTTATATCCATTTTTCTGATAGCAATTTAAATTGAAAGTGATAAAATAAATCATTTTCATGTGTCACAGAAAATTCGAGAATGTTCTTCGATCATATTAGATTGATTTCAATAATAACCTAAGTTCGAAATATCTGACTGGTTTACTTTTCAGATTCATAATTTCCTTTTCAATTTATCAGATTAAATTAAAAAGTGAAACTAAAGAAGAAGAAAAACAACAGAGCCAGTTTAAATGTTTGATAAAACTTAAATGTTTCTAATGAGGCTTTCAATTCCTCTGGTAATCAAGCAAGTTTTTATCTTTACAATCCTCAATTCCTCAATAGTAAACTCTTTGCCTAACCCTAAATAAATGAAAATTCTTCCAATAGAGTACTGATAAACCAGCGATTACATGGAAGGGAAAATAACCGTTTTCAAGGCAGAAATAGACCAAGCATTAGCTGCCTGTTGTTAGCCAGAAGATATACGCTAAGCTTCCAAATCTTGTCTCTATATCCCTAATTTAATTTAGATTTTTTGATTAACTTTCTGGCTGCTTGGCAGTTTTCCACATTATACGTGGATTATCAGTAGTTTGCCTATGGAGTAGTTGTCTTTGTCCAGTTTTGCGAAACCGGGATGTCGACGTAGCTCTTTGAGATTTGCAAATGTTTCAAACAGTACATTATATCACTTATTTTAATAAATAATTTAGGAGTATTTTCCATCATAAATGTTAACTTATTACGTAAAGAAACCATTAAGAATTAGTTTATAGAATATTTATTAGTTTATTAGAATGTATATATAAAATTAAAACTTAATTGCGTTTAATTTCATCAATACTAAGAAATGTTGTTGACTTATGCCTGTTCAGGCAAAGGGGGTGCGATTGTTCTGGTTTTCCAGTGGCGCCATCTATGGCTAAGAATTCGACTTCTGCCACACCATACGTCACACCCGAACCCATTCTTACATTCATTCATTCATCCTCAGATCGTAATTTTGACCTGAATCAGAGAGCGATCGATCTCCAATTTAATACCCACAGAGGTATTGATTTGTTATGGGAACATGGAGGACTTTTGCAACTTGACAAATTTAACGTGCATCAGTCACTTTGCTACACGCAGAGTCTTCGACCGGTGGGGTTCGAACCCACGAACACTCGGACATGGGCCTAGCGCCCTACTGACCAGGATATCCCGGCCCAATGATAAGAAATAATTCAAATAAGTGGCATGCTACATGAGTAATTAAATTATTTAAATGTAGGGGTGGGAATTCAAAACTTTAAGAGAAATTGGCTAATCCAAGAATCAACATAAACGTTTCTACCACTAGAGAAACTATTTCCCTAAAGTGGAGCAACTTGGCGTCCCTGGTACTGTCATTAGTTGGACATATCAAGTTATTCATTTTAACAGAAAATGACAGATATGAGCAACAGGAAAAAAATTGTGCTACATCATGGTAATACAAGACCTCATACAATTTTCAGAACTCACCAACATCTTTTACAGCTTAAATGGGATATATTACCACACCCACCTTAATTTCCTGATCTAGCGTCTTTAAATTGTAACGCGTCTCAGTACCTACAAAATATGTTAGACTTCAAACTCTTCACTTCAAATAAAGCAAAAATGACTTAGATCAGTTTACGCAGTAACGATCGGATGATTTAAGCGCATGGACTTATCCAACTGCCAAAAAGATGATACGTATTGGAATAAAATTAGAGAAATATAATTCACTTGTGTAGGGTAAACTAACCAGTGAAGGAACACTTAAGCTTCGCTTGCCTTTTAAAAAATCATATTAATTTCAAAATTCGTAATTTTAGCTAAATGACAATGTAAACATATTTGTTACTAATTGCAAACTATGTAAAAAAATTGTAGAGAGCTTACATAATATTGTTTTAAAGTTTTGGAGGTTCAAATAACAAGTAGTAAGAAGACCAAGTGAAGGAACAGCTCTTACCAGTGAATGAACACCCAGTAAAGGAACACTTAATTTTGGTTATTTTTAATGCTATTTATGAATTTATAAGTCATGCAAATATTTAAAAATAAGCTTATTCTTGAAATTATTACATATAAATACTTGGAAAATGTTAACTTTTTTTGTTATCATGAATTGAAAATTAAAATGTCGACATATTAACACATACTGTTCATTCACTGGGAAATCTATGCCCAGTAAAGGAACATGCCTGTTCCCTCACTGGTTAGAAGTTGTTTTCCGTATTTTTAACATACTTTTGATGCGGAACATCACTAAGGGCACAAGAAAATTAAAATTTATCTTTTACTTCCATTAACTTAGAAAAAAAAAACAGTAAAGGAACACTTGTTCCTTCACTGGTTTTTCATCGTTTGGTGATCCAGTGAATTAACACCCCCTTATCTCAGTACTTTATTATGCTATGATGCTTAAAAAAAAAAAGTAACTTCATTAACTATATTTTGAATTCTCTTTTTCACAGTGAGAAAAATAAAACTATTACACGCTATTAATTCCACTTCAAACATATAAATACAAACACTCACCTTATAATTTTTTCAAAGAAACAGTTTGTTACAGAGATAATAAAAAGTTCAAAAATTTTTCCAGAGAAGTCTATTTGACCAGGTAATCCAAAACATTGCTAGATGACTTCCTATTGTTTGGCAGTAAGCTATTGTTACCAATCAATCTAAAGAAAAACGTTCAAATTCTTATTTTTAATCAATATACATGAAATGTTCCTTCACTGGGTAGTGTTCCTTCACTGGTTGCTTTACCCTACTCAATAAAAAATCGTTTTTAATTTTCATTCAAAAATAAAACCCAATTATTTTCCGAACAATCCAATAGACATACATATTTTAATAACATTTTTTAATATATATTTTATTATTAAGGCCCGAATTTTAATGTGCGTAATTAATTGATATATAATAATTTTTGTATGTATAATAATGGATATCATAATTTTTACATACATCATTATAGAAATAATAATTTTTGGTCATTCTTTCCGTGTAGACTACATAGCTAGTTCATTATTCATAATTTCTGCATCATTATTGCATATGTATAAATCCGTTTTATCAATCTATATATTTATTTAAATACATGTAAATAAATACATTTTAAACTGAAAACACTTGTCATAATTGTTTTTCATACTTTAAAATGCTAAGTAAAATTCATTCATTGTCCTTCTTGCAGAAATTAGCAAACCAAAATTTTAAACAATTCCCATGCTAATATAACTGTCAAAGTAGGAAGACTTTGAAAAGTGAAATATAAATAAATTAATGTCACACTGTAGAATTTTTATATTTTGTTGAATTTAATTTCTTTTAACATCATCTGAGCTAAGAGTTAAACAAGAAATGATCAAATATTATCAGCATATTTATGCCGCAGTTTGCTAATAAATATTCATATCATCTTTTAACGAAACCCATGAATATTTCATAACAAATTAGATGCAAATATGTTGATCGGAGCAATCGCTTACCAAAAGTCACTTTTATAGCTCCAAACATAAATCTTTATATGGCGATAAAATAAAAAATTTGAATTAAACGTTTCGATAATGAATGCTATTTATTCAAGTGGTCCCCGCTTCCTCTACTATAGATTCGCATAGAATTCCAAAATCCTTATTTTGTTTACTGATTGTGCAAACAAGGTGTTATTGTTTTACGGTTTTTGAAAAAATCTTGTAAGAACATGGAATACGAGCAATAATTTCATCATAATGCAAACGCAAAAATTTTGTAAGATATGTTTAAGTTATGTTTAATTTTGCATAAGTGACTTGCAGCGAAGGTTAAGGGAGCAATGGCCCCAGACATCAAGCCAAAGAAGGCATTCATTCGCCGACTAAGGAAACTAACTTTATTACACTTATTTTTATCATAAAACTAAACTATTTAATGTATTGGCTAAAGCAATGTATTTTATGAATATTTTGATCTGATTTACAAATGAAGCTTTGTGTCATTGAAATTTAGATATTCTTAGTGTTTAAAAAAAATTGAACATTTCATAATAAATAAATATCTTATCATTAAAAGATTTCTTTTTATATTTACAATAAGATGAATCTAATGTGTGGAATCAGAACTTGATAAATGTATACATGTTACAATAATTTCTTAAATTAGCATTTTTAGCCCTCTTGTAATTACAATTAATTTTTAAGGGAAATCTAACCAAGGAGTTTGGCCAGCACCTCCTACATCAGAAATCCTCCACACGGTATTTTATAAGCAGTCTGCACAGACTATTTAAAAAGTGAACCAATTGTGCTCATGAACCCGAATTCTATTTCAAAAGTCTTAGTCCTAGTGTTTTAATTTTGTTGGGCACCTGGGTCGCGAAGCGACCCCTATCTCATTCATCTAGAATTTTAACACTATTTTGGTTGAGCTTTGAGGTAAGCAATAAGTGAAATTGCTTTTGTGAATGTTTCAAGCACTAAGCTTGAATAACTAAAAAGGAATCAAAAAATAAAATGAGCAGCTTGCTCTATAGTTGTGTTTGTTTGATTTTGGAGTTGTTCAGAATTGTATCAGCATGAGGAAACGTTATTTTCAGAAAAGTTGATGAAATTATTTGTTTTGATAGTTATGATATGAGGCGTCGAAGGTGAAATGTGCAGCTTTTGGTCTGTAGTTTTTATCTTTGATATAATTTTCAAATTTAAAGATTTCATTAAAATTTGCTGTTTTACATTCTATGGCTTTATCGAAAAAATCTGCGTTTAGCTTGTATATATGCAGTGATAGAGTTGGTATTTTGAGGTCTGTATGTATATTGGTATTCCGGATGAACCATCTTGCACAGGTTATTTTTCTAAGGATCTTGTTTTGGCATTGGTTTAATTTCTTCAGTATATGTTGAGGTATCGTTGTCCAGGCAGGTGAGGCATAGGTAAGTATTGGGCGGATCATTGCTGTATATAGTAGCTTCTTCAGTTTAAGTGACATATTCTGAGTATATATTAATGGTTGTATGGCTGTTATTGCTGTATTTACTTTATCTATTGTGCTTTTGATATAATCCTTCCAGGTGAGTTTGCTATTGATTATAAGGCCAAGATAATTTGCTTTTTTAACTGTTGGTATTGGTATATTGAAAATTTTTGGTTGAAGTTGTGGAAGTATTTTAATTCTTATTTTTTGTATAATTAATATTTGTGATTTTCCAGCATTTACTGCAGTTTTCCATTTTAAGCACAAGTCTTCTATTTCATATATATGGTCCTGTAGTTTTTGAAGAGCATGATTTGGGTTTCTGGATTTAATAATAATACCGGTGTCATCTGCGTAATAGGCTGTTATGCTGTTAATCTGTAGTGGTTAACTGGTGAATAAGACAAACCAATCATATTCATAAATTAAACAAATTTTTAGACATATATTTGCTACCACTTTCTTATTTTTACTAGATTTATTATAAAATGGCTTTTTCTTACACTGCTAGTGTTAGGTCAGATCGGTCTACCGTTAAGAAACCGCATGCAGGCCCTCAATACCCTCCCACATTCGTGGCTTCTATGAAATATCCTATCAAATGGTAGAATAATTAATTCAAGTGGAGGAAAATTTTGTGTTTTTTTTTAATTATTTATTTTGTTGTGTGTAGCAAAACAAGAGAGAAACCGTCTGTGTCTCGAAAATTGTCCCGCAGTGGACTGATCGTTAAGACACGGTTCCCAGCAGATCACCGAAGTCAAGCATCACTGGCTGCGGTCAGTGTGCGGGTGGGTGACCACTTGGATCAGTCTGCGTATGGACCGAGGGTGTGCGGTATTGGTCTTCGTTAAACTGTGCTACCGTTAAGTGCTCGACTTTGCTCGCAGGTCGTCGGGCTACCGAAGCGGGGGTGTCATCCCCTCCGCAGAGGATCAAAATTGTGATGGCATGTCTTCGGATCATCCTCCGGATCCAATAGCCCATTGCGCAGCTCTAGTGCGACGTAAATTAACAACAACACAGACAGATACAGTGTCTCGAAAATTACGTATGTAGTATGGGTAAGTACAAGTAGTACATGCTTACTTATCCTCTTTGTGCTCAGGATACAAAAAGATTTTAGAATATTCTTCCATATAATCAAGTCCTTTGCAACAAATCAGTTCCCATCCAAAAATCCCTTTAATCTTTTACTTATTTAATATCATACGTTGTAAAATAAACTTGAGGTTTCCTTCTGGGCCCCATGCGAGAATGGCAGATGATACTTTTTCTATGTGAATTTTAATTTGGTCAGTCTACCTAAAAATGCCCATAATAGTTAACTAGGTCGGCAAAATTTTCAATTATTATATTTTATGAAATATTTTTATTTTATAAGTTAATTCTTCGTCAAACATTTCAAAACATAAATAAACTCTTTGTTCAATAAATAAAATAAAGAACGTGTTTACCACCTTTCAATATATCACTATCATCCTTTGCAATTTTTCTCAAATATTTCATCAATTGAAAAAAAACTGTAGAAGCTGTAAGCAGGAAATACGAAGCAATCTAAGGTATCTCCTTATCACAGCAGAGACAAATTTTACCAATTTATAAATTAATATATCAGATATTTCTTTTAATTATTTACAAGTCAAGTTCTAAAAATAAATATAAAGGACATTTAAAAATATTTGCAGTAAAAATTTAAAGAATTTTAGTGCCCTTAATATACATTTCAAGAATTCTTGTCAAACAAAATCAAGACAAAAAAAGCATACATATTGTGGGACACGAAATTATAACAAAAACGGTATCAAAATGTGACAAATCGCTATTGAAGAAGACAATTGTACAAAACATGTTTGATTGCCAGCAAAACTTAAAAGTGTTTCTGAAACTCGTGTTTTGACTCCGTTTCCTGCGGCACTAGGTTTTGATGTCTAAATTGAGTCTCTACACAAGTCTTCGTCGACAGTGATTTGTAAGATTTCAATAGTGCTTCGAATTTTTCTCCTTTCTTTAACCCCTTGGGGACGGGTGATTCAGAAAAGCATTCGTACAAAATCAGAATCAACTTGTAAATTAATCAAAAATCGGTAACTTAAATGTAGTCGCTTCTAATCTGACAGACTTACTTTGCTTTTACTTTAATTATTGTTAGTTTAATCATATATATAATCAATGTCAATTCAAAGTATAACTAAATAGTTTTATTTTGAACAAAGTAATGGTGAATTAAATAAATCAAACAATTATAACTCCGCCCACAAATAAACTGCTAAAGAAATACTTTGATTACCAGTTTTATCATTTTACCCTGATTGATACGGTTTCATGCTTGCACGCATTTGTGACAGTCGGCGTGAAAGGGTTAACTCTAATTTATAACACCTAATGTGTACATTTTTGTCAAGTTTTCAAAAATATATATTAACTTAACAGTAAAGTGTTAATGCATATATTTTCCTTAATTCGCTATCACTTTAAAAAATATATAACTAGTTTTGGCTAAATTGTCCTTAAAACATAGCATACTCTTTCTAAGTTAGCACTTTCCAAAACTACACTTTAAAAAACAATATGACTCTCATGGAAAAATTGTTTTGGATAAATTGCGCTTAAAACATAGCATACTCTTTCTAAGTTAGCACTTGCCAAAACTAGACTTTAAAAAAAATATGACTCTAAGGGAAAAATTGTTTTGGATAAATTGTCCTTAAAACATAACATACTCTTTCTAAGTTGGCACTTTCCAAAACTACACTTTAAAAAAAATATGACTCTCATGGAAATATTGTTTTGGATAAATTGTCCTTAAAACATAGCATACTATTTCTAAGTTAGCACTTTCCAAAACTACACTTTAAAAAAAATATGCCTCTCATGGAAACATTGTTTTGGATAAATTGTCCTTAAAACATAGCATACTCTTTCTAAATTAGCACTTTCCAAACTACACTTTAAAATAAATATGACTCTCATGGAAACATTGTTTTGGATAAATTGCGCTTAAAACATAGCATACTATTTCTAAGTTAGCACTTTCCAAAACTACACTTTAAAAAAAAATATGCCTCTCATGGAAACATTGTTTTGGATAAATAGTCCTTAAAACATAGCATACTCTTTCTAAGTTAGCACTTTCCAAAACTACACTTTAAAATAAATATGACTCTCATGGAAATATTGTTTTGGATAAATTGTCCTTAAAACATAGCATACTCTTTCTAAATTAGCACTTTCCAAACTACACTTTAAAATAAATATGACTCTCATGGAAACATTGTTTTGGATAAATTGCGCTTAAAACATAGCATACTCTTTCTAAGTTAGCACTTTCCAAAACTATGCTTTAAAAAAATATGACTCTCATGGAAAAATTATTTTGGATAAATTGTCCTTAAAACATAGCATACTATTTTTAACTGAGCGCTTTCCAAAGCTACACAGAACCTAAACTTTTACGTATGAATAAAACATCTATAGAAATTTCTATACATTAAATACAAAGATAATAAAAAACAAGAAATACTTACACACTCATAATGGTCTTAACAGTTTTTATGATAGTGTACCTAATGAACAGTTTAATGTAACAGGGACAGGAAATTTTTTTAAAAATAAATAACAGAATTGTCAAAATTATTTTAGTTTGGCTCAAGTAGAACAATTTATTGTTTACATTGTTTTGTTTAATCAGAGAATAGTGTTTAAAACCACAGGCTTTCAGTCAAAGCTTGTAATTTCCTAAAATACGCAGAATCTAAAATGTTATCTATAAATAAAACAGCTTTAATAAATATCTATAGATAATGTATCAAGCCCATGAAAAACAAGAAATACTCAATCACTTATAATGATCTTAAAATTTTTTTAGCAATAGTATTCCCATTGGGACAGTTTAATATAACGATATTCACTTCTTAATGGTTGAAGCGCATTACGAGAAGTAAAAAAGAAACAAAAGCCTTTGAGTATATCGCATTGCTTAATCTTCAAGAAGTTAGATCTGATTTCTTTATCTTCCTTCATCACGGTAGATATAAGACTCATGGGAAATCGAAAGAAAACATTTTGTTATTTGTCATAGAAAATTCCAAAGAATTCAGAGGAAATAGAGATTAAGGTTAGAACAATCATTTTAATAACATTGTCACCAAGTACGCTGTAATATTATAATGTTTTGAGGAAGGAAAATATTGAAAAAAATGTATGATATTCCGTGGCAGATCCTCTTAGCTGTTTTGTTTTCTATGTAAATATTTGCCTCATCTTCAGGTGATCTGGTGATTCTGGTTTTGTTACGTAACAAACCCTGCGAGGAGATGAAATGCAGGTTTAATTTATTTTGAGTTTGGACGAAAATGAGGCAAATATTATGTTTTGGCTGTGAGCTCGTTTAATACGTCACAAAACGAAAAGATGCAGTTGTTCATTGTGGTGGTTAGTTCTGATTTCTTTATCTTTTTTCATCGCAATATCTCAAAAACATGACAATTTATCAAGAAAAAAAAAACTTTGTTAGTTTGATCAAGGAAATTAAGAATTTATAATGATGAATTGCTTGAGATATTAAACTCGAAAAAACCCGAAAAAGTTAGCTCCGCCCATTGAAGATGGATCTTGGAACTTATTAAATGGTATTGTAAGTTCTTACTACTCCTAGTGGAGCGATTCATCATGAATTTGAGTTCAGTTTTAGTTGAGTCGTTACGGTTAGCAGGCAGTGAGGTTGCTGCATGTCAAATCATACATGGTAGAATGGTAGAAATCATATAAATCTCGGTGTGCTGCCGCGAAGCGGCATTAACCGATTCATCTGTAGTAATAAATCGATGATGAAGAGTAGTGAGGTGGAATGGAGATGGAGGGAAGAGGGAGTGCTTAGCACCAAAAATCGAGAGTGTATTTCGTGTGCTAGGGCAACATCATATCCCTAAGAAAAAAGGCAGTGATTGGGCTAAATTTAGTGTTGTCGTCAATTAATTCAATATCTCGGAGTGAGTTAAAATTGCTGGTGGTACAGGTTTTTGCTCCATCGTAGAAAATTTGTCAAATCATAAAATTAAGTTATTTCATATTTTATTAGACAATCACAACTTTCAAACTGGTGACAAGTACATTTGTGCAATGCGCCCCGAAATTTATATCTAGTTCCCTCATGATATATGAAAGGTTCATGAGAATTCAGAAACAGTTTTTTGTCACATAGTTCGAAAGCAGTTTTTTGTCTCATACAGCTTAGGAGACAGAGCCCTCGCCTCTCAGTGAGGTGACCCAGGTTCGAAACCTAGAGGTGATAGGTCTTACAAACTTTACTCTTGGCTCTCAAGAATCATAATGACGCTGTTATTTTGTAGAGCTTTTATATTAAAATAGCAGAGTTTGTTTATTAAATTTTAATAGTACTGCTTAAAAAAACAGGAGTCTGTTTTAAAATAAAAGTATTTTTCTTTGAATAAACGGTTTTATACTGGCACACCAACTGACAGTTTCTTTCTCGTAAATATAACAGGTCATATTTACGTACCACTGTTAAAAAAAAAGGTATGAATTTCTCTACAAATAAAATTCGACTTTAAATATTTCAAATGCATATTTTGTTCATAATTTTTTTTATCCATATATTACGAAAACAAACTTATTTAGCTATACTGCAAACTTAATTAAAAGAAGATAATGCAATTAAATGTAATGAATCACTAGTAATAGTTTCCTAGTTCTAAAATATTTACTCAAAAATCTTCTTAGCAGAAGATGTTTGATAATTTTTTGAGTGTGAATTTTTTGATACCTAGCTCTTTACTGCATCGTTTTGCCCAATTTTACATTATATTATATTATATTATATTATATTACATTACATTACATTACATTACATTACATTACATTACATTACATTATATTATATTATATTATATTATATTATACATTATTTAAAATCTATTTCTTTAAGTTCTTTATGACATGAAATGTTAGTTGAAATAAATATCTATAAGTCTAATGGCACGTAAAAAATAGATATAAATAATTTTAAATTAACATTTATTTAGTTACAATATCAATAATTCCCCAAGTTTTAACAAACTGTAAGTAAGAGTCAAACTCTCGTGATTGCCCTAAGCCGGAATGGATCGTTTAGAAAAAAATCAGGACTTGGAATCAAACATTTTGATTTATCGACAATACAGCTCTAATTTTTACTTATTTAAAAAATAGAGGATTGTGCTCAAAAATGTACTAAATTTTAGCAAATTTAGTTAAATATTTTTTTTTAATTTTCACTTTGATACTAGCTTATTTGAAATAGAGTAACTAGCTTATCTATCTAGCTCAGAACTAGCTGATTTGTAACAGAACTTGTTCCAAAATAAAGTATTCAATTCAAAATTTAATTTTAATATTCTGGAATCAAGCTAAAAACTACTTAATAATATTATTCAGTCTCAAAGTTAATAACCATCTTCGCAACAACGCAAACCCAGATCATTATTAATTTATTTCGCTTTACTTGAATAGTTTATCTCACTCAAAATTATGTAATTTATCTCCGCAACGAAACTCGAATGTCTGCAACACAAGATCTAACGACTTACATTCTGTTTCGGATGCCTCCGAAGTAAATATGATTAATTTCTGCTTTTACGCTTTGATGGTTGTAACACACTAAGATATTCATTTTAATGCATATCAACGTCATTAATTTACTTTAAAGATTCATTAAGATGACGATGTATTCAAGATACACATAAATGCTTTTACATCCTCATATTGTTTCAGAACTTGTTAAGTTTTGTCATAAATTTAAGTATTTGAGTGCGGTATGTTATTCAAGTAAATTGAAGAAAATTCAATAATGTATCTAAAATGCAATTTTAATTCCTTTTTATGAATCTTCATAGTTGCGATGCTACAAATATCTGTTAGTAACAGAAAAACAGCTATCAAATGTACTTTAACTTATTTGTCTTAGTTTTAGTGATTTTAACCCTTTTGAAGTATACTTACCACCAGGTTTTACCACTTTTAATTTAGGTTTTCATTTTTCAATAACTTCAGCTTTCTGGAAGTGAGTTTGAATAAAATTGGTAACCGTTTGTCACATTTAAAAAACGTATAAAAGTTATAAAATACATAATTCCTTTTGAAGTTTGCAGCATTTATGGAACTTATTTTATAAATAAAGAAAAATAAAAGTCAGTAAGTTCCTAATAGGTCATGTTAAATATATTTACCACCAAAAAAATGGCATTTTTATAAACTAAATGAGTTTTTTTTCTTTTATATCAATTACTGTTCTTAAAACAATTTCAATTCCAAAAATACTTTAATTTACCTTTACTAGAAGTAAAGGGCCCGTTAAAGGGTTAATTCAGATTTATTTCGCGAATTAATATCCATTTTTATAAATCGATAAATTGGATACACGACTGGATATTCATAACTATGTTCTCTTTTTTGAACTCTTCAGTAAATTCAAGATGGCGGCTATAGCTCGGAGATGACAAACTTCATGTATCCATAGTGTACCTAAACCAAGACATTTAAAACAAATTTCAGTTCTTTTTCCTAGTTAAATCCATTTTTAACTCTCGAACCAACTTATGAAAGAGAGTGTGTCTCAAAGCAAACGATTCAAAAATCAATTTAAGTGTTCCAAAATCAAACTAAAATTTACTTAATATTGTCATTCAGTTTGGAAGTTGATAACGAATCCAGCTCATTTTTTATTTATTTCACTTTACGTGAATAATTTATCTTTCTCAAAACTACATAATCTATCCCATCAACGAAGCTCGAACGTCTGCAACACAAGATCCAACGACTTACATTCTCTTTCGAATGCCACATTGGCAAATATGATTAATTTCTACTTTTACAGTTCGGTGGCTGAAACACACTAAGATATATTAATTTTAATGCATATCAGCGTCGTTAATTTACTTTAAAGATTCAGTGAGATGGTGATGTGTTCAGAACACATATAAATACTTATATACATCCTTATATTGTTTCAAAACGTGTCAAATTCCATCGTAAATTTAAGTAATAGAGAAAGCGGAATGCTGCTTAAGTAAATTTGGTAAAATTTAACATTGTACCTGAAATACAAGATTATACTTTAGTTCATTTTAAAATATCTCACGATTTGTAATGCAATAAATAATAATTAATAATAAGTAATAATTAATAATAATTAATACATAATAATTAATAATAATTAATATATAATAATAATATACAAAACAAATGAAATAAAATAAAAATATGACCACCGAAGCCGACGTCTTCAGGGGGTACCGGCCCCGGTAGCCATTAAAAACAAAACCATTTCTATTTGAGGGAGAAGCAAAAGCTTAAAATATCTCCCTCAGTACCCCGATGGTTTTGTATAGAGGTCCAGGAAAAACAAGATACATTCAAAAGAATAAACAAATTACGAAAAGAAAATCAATAAAAATCATCAGAAAATTAAAAACTCACAGTCACAGGTCAAGAATCAACTTCAAAAGCG
>NC_092212.1:72019636-72038615 GCF_043381705.1 Parasteatoda tepidariorum
AGAGGTGCGAAAAGGAACATGCGATATAACGATATGTGTTCTCAAAACTCTGATTCTGATTCTACAGCTCACCAATCAAGGCCATTTCAACATAGCGAAACGAACATCGTCTTCCACAGCGCGAGTCGACATCGGAACGTAAGAGAAGAGTCTTATATCGCTATATCGTGTTCTTATATCCTTGCGTGTCTTATATCGCTATATCGTTTTGCGCTCGTTGCCTTTACTCGACGGCTTAAATCAGATTTCTGATGCATCGCCTTGAATGAAAGTCGCTGTATCGTCTTGCCGATATATGCGTTAAATCGATATGTCTCGATATATCGATTTATAGCCCAGTCCTACTCGCTACTAACTTAGCTACATTGCAAATGCACAAAACTCTAAGAATTCGAAACAATCATTCAAATCCATATAACAACTTTTATTTAAAAAAAAAATAATTACATCTTTTCAGTAAATACTAAGTCATTAAAATAAATTTGAATTCAAATAAATGACATGTAATTCGTAAACCTATTAAAAATGTGCCATAGTGTAAAATCTTAAGATAAAATTTCTAAAACTGATATCTCTTTAAAAAGGTTAAAATTTTTGCTATAATTAAGTCTATTAAAATGACAGCACGTCGTCTACGCATTCTTTCACCACTAAGTCTTTCACAGCTGTCATCAATGCTCTCTTCCAATCTTCGAGCACGCTTCTTTTTATTATACTTCAAAAGCGTAACAGCACGACTGAGACTCATTTTGCAATGAATAACTAATAACAATAATAAAATAAATTCGTGATATAAATCAAAAATCAGCAAATAAATTCGTAATATATATATTCGTGGAAAAAAAGCGCTTTCGACAAAATACTAAAATAGAGATCTATCGACAAAAGCTACTCACTTCTGCCTAGCTCAATAGTATTTGGTGAGAATGCTTTCTCCGGTTATTTCAGTTTCCGTTTTTAAAAGCGCTATATGTTGAGCCACCACAGCTAGCTTTGGCATGTGACATTTTTAGCGGCAATCATTGGTCGATTTTCTAGCGTTGCCATTCGGGGAGTAGTAATGAGGCTTTTTTTGTCGCCGTGTAAGAGAAATATATATATATAGATATTTCTGTATCTATATAATACGGAAAACAACAATAAAGATTCATCCGAATTACTTGAAATAGTATCATTTGTGTTTAATACTAATAAATTTTTATCGTTTTCTTGGTAAGTATTTTTTTTTGTTTTGAATGATTAATATCAACTAGAATTTAGCTATTCTGTTTTTAAGTTACATGTTGAAATTTATATCGAGATCTTACAATTATTAAATTCTGTTATGTGGTATGTCATCTTAAAATATGGAAGGGATAGTCTATGTATATATTATTTGAAAAAAAATTTAAAACGAAGAACATTTCCCTTCATAATTCTCCATATTTATAAAGCAGATAAGTGTTATGATTTTTATTATTAAAAAAAAATTAAATTTTCTTATTTCAATATAAAGAATTTTTACAATAGTTTTTTAATCTTAAGCGCTCTTTATTTGAATTCCTTCGTTTATATTTCAGTTTATGATTTTTCATTTAAACTTTGAATTTGTTTGATAAAANATTAAAAAAATGAAATTTTTTTATTTCAATATAAAGAATTTTTACAATAGTTTTTTAATCTTAAGCGCTCTTTATTTGAATTCCTTCGTTTATATTTTAGTTTATGATTTTTTATTTAAACTTTGAATTTGCTTGATAAAAAATTTTGTCAAAATATTCTTTTTTTTTTTTTTTTTTTTTTTTTTTTTAAAATGAAATGATATAACATTATGTGTATCTGTATACTTTCTGCATAATTTAATGTTTTAAATAGTATGATTCACAAAAGTATGGAATGTAAAGTTTAAATAGACCTTTATATTAGATCATTAAATCTAATAGAGCGATTTCGCAAGCAATTGGTTTTAACTCTAATACGAAGATAAGATACGTACTAACAGACATTAGTCTCAAACAATAAAGCCCTCTATAGGACGTTATGTTCGCGAGTAGTCTATTTCGAAGAATGTGTCACAAACATGTAAATCACAACTAATAAACATCACAATATTTATGCATCTTATGTAATATATTTGCATGAACCAGACAAAGAACTTCAGACACTTCCAGAGACTTTTAAGCTACCATTATTGCACTCTTTTTCACTGTGTTTTGCTTCAAATCTTAATTTTTAAGACTCTGAGCAATCGCAACGCTTGAATACCCCACCTGGGGAGAAGACCGGCTTCATGCCTTTGGCCCTTCTCCTTTCCCTCTCCTCCTCTTTTCTGTGGTATAGGAATGAACTACGATGTTTTACTAGTTAGATCTCCATAATGAGTCATAAGAATTAGATTTTTTTCACATTAAAATTAGCTTCTGACCCCTAATATTTCCCCTTCTTTTTCTTAAGGTATGTAAAATGTATGTTTTATTCGTAAAAACATTTTCCTGCAAAAAAAGTAGCGAATATTCCAGCATTCTTCAACGGTTAAGGAACATTTTTTTTAAAAAATCTCCTTAATAAAAGTGGAAGCTGTGCATTATTATTAATATTTAGTGTTGACATTTTTAATTCCTTTCAGTTCTACAAACTCACATGAATAACTTCAACTTCTGTCTCACTCAATTGATTTTGGTTCATTAAGAAAAAAATTAAGGCAATAGTAAATTTGAAGAAAAGCTAGTTAGAAGTTTAGGTTCGTAACATGACGAAGAATGCCATAAATGCCGTAACCATCTTCCGCTACCGAACACATAATAAGGCGAAACTCATTAATCTTTCATTTTTTAACAGATTAACAAGCCTTAACACGTTCACGCCGGGTCGACCCACCGGTGGGTCACGCTAGATTGTCTCATCTTGGCAGCGCACCGGAGTAAAAACTGGTAACAATAAATTTCATTTTTTAGTTTTTTTCCGGGAATAATAAAAATCCATAACTACCAATTGTTTTTAACGGATGCTCTTTTTATATTGAATTGCTTCGCATATTGTCATTGTATTCAATTGCGATATACCTACGTACTTAACCCAGATTATACACTGTTTTCTTTATTTTAATATACTGTCATTAGTGACTAGGCACCCCCCCCTTTTCTGCCCCACCCATTATTTATTTCAATGCGATGAAAGAGCAGATATCCCCTAGGGGATAGGCACTCTGTAAAATATGATTAGTTAGTTGTCATTGTTGAGAAAAGATTAACTCCTCCCGAATATTACCTAATATTGAAATAGTTCTTCTACCAGTATTTTCTCTTTTCCCGTATCAATAATTTCACTTTATCCGGCGTGAACGTGCTGAACTTAAAATGAACGGTGCTACTATATCCAACCAATTATTTTCGACCCAAACCAGACCCTTAATATATCTAAACAAGCTTATTTTTGTGATTAAAATTAAACGAAAAAAATATCTCACTATAGTTTCAACAGGAATAGCCATGTGAAACTTGGCTTCTATCTCACATTGGAAGCATTGCTAAAAGTGGGCGTTACGTTTTTTCGTACAATTTATTTTGCTAAAAAGAAAAGAAATTAAGTAAATAATATGTCTACCATTTATAATTAATAATAATATTTTACATTAGTTTTTAATTTTCTTGTTGATTGCTTCCAGTTGTAGTGGCAGAACTAATACAATATATATACATAGAACTTGAGGTTACTTACTTCTTGCATTTGCAAATGGTTACCTTGAGTGGTGAAAGAATAGAAACTATAAAATTACCAAGTCACCAACTACGTGCTTATCAGTCACTTAAAAGATCCTCTCGTCCCGCAGCATTTGCAAGGATGTCGAGATCTGAGAGGAGGTGAATAAGACTGCTACTACTGTGATTATTTCGATATAAAATTAATCGACATTTTCCATTGATCAATTCGTTTTCTTTCCTTCAAAATTTGGTATAAATTAATCGATTAGATATTTCTAATAAATAATCGACATAATTAGTTTTAAGTAAAATTAATAGATATCAACAATTTTTTAATGTAATCATTTAAAATAATTAATCGTTATACTTAGTAGTCATTTTTATCTTAAGTAATGATCTTTAATAACTAATGTATAAAGTAGTATGATTTTTTGTGACCAATATGGGGCTTTTTTAATTCTGACATGTAATGTGTAAAAATAACAAAAGGAAAGATTTTATCTCAGATAAAATATTGCTTATAGTTTTTCGCGTTACTAATATTTCTGTAATGTTATTACAGTAAAAATCCAATCCCTACATTTTAGTATTTATTATTGGTATTAAAAACGATGAATGATGACATTATTTCGATATTTTGTTCTAAAGAATACTGATATCTTAATTAAGTGCACAGTAAAATGCAAACTTAATCCTAAATAAATTTTTAATGATTTTGTCAGACAAAAAGGTATATACGTATATATATTAGGGCTGGGCAATGTCAGAATTTCGATATTGTGGTATATTGTGAGCTTCATATCACGATATTATGATATACCGCGGTAATTAAATTGTTATGTATATTATAAATGCTAAGACTATTTTGCAATTAAAAATTAATGTGTTTAAAGAGCATCATTTAAAAAAAATGGGGTACTTATCCTATATTAGCTCGCAGCATAATTATCCCATGGAATCAACTAATTATAAAGCATCATTATTTTAAAACAGAAAAATTTTATTAATATAAACATCAATTACTAATATAAACATCAACACAATTATAAACATCAAAACAGTTATAAACATCAACACAATTATAAACATCAACAATTATAAATATCAACACAATTATAAACATCACAAGGAGATCCGACAATCTCGGATATTTTTAAAATCAGAAGCACGCTATTCTCAAAATGAAACCAAAATCAGTAACTAAGTATACCATGGAGGGTTGATATAACGCGCGGGTGTTTGAAATCCGATATCGCCAATACCACGGATATGACGCATGCGCTTTAAAGTCAAATGATACCACAATATATTGTAGGAGAAATTTCTAGCTGCCGAGAGGAGGTACCGTAAATATTACGCGCAAGCCTTTGAGTTCTTCACCCCTAAATCAATCACGTGCCATACCANCTTTTCCCTACTACAAATAATATTTTTTCAATTATATGTAAAAAAAACAACAATTACTTACAGTGACAAACATAAAAACATGATAATGCAATTTATCTGTTTAGGCAACTAAACATAAAGAAAAATGAAACATGTTTATATAACTATTCTACTAAAATTTTCAAAAAATTTTAACACAAAAATATACAAAATTTTTATGCAAATGAACTGGACAACAAGCGTCATTTATTCAGAATTTAAGATTCTGTGTGGTTAAGAGGGGTTATTTACTTGATGAAAATCTGTATTCCCCGTTTAAATGGAGGAAAACAGAATTTCATGAAGCAGAGGGAAATTGAGAGATCCAGATTGGACATATACAAAAATATTTTATAAAAAATTTCTCACTTTGTTGAGAAAAAAAGATAAACTTTCAACACCCTTACATCCAAATGATGTAGAGGAAAACATCTCCACACGCGATTCGGATCTCCCAAAAAAAAAAAAAGGTTTGACTTCTTCCGTTGAAGAAAGTAAAAAAAAAATTTCTTTTGTTTTAGACACATTCATGATTTAATTTCAACATTTGTGGGTTGTGATACATCCTAAGCTTTGATACATGTACTTTTTCAAAATTTTGTTTACTTAAATTATTCTTTTTATTTATTTTGTAATCAGTTTCTCGGCCATTCTTTCTTTTTCCTATTTTTCCTTTTATTTTTTGTTTTTGCAACCCGTTACATATTTTTTCGTCGATATTAACCTGATAATGAATGCATCCATTACCTAGATCTATCTTCGAATCATTTGAACTTTTTGGACATTCTTTCTTTTTCTTTTTTCGATGTTTACTTTTACTGAAACATCTTTAACTTTTCTTTTTTCGATGTTTACTTCTACTGAAACATCTTTTTCATCATTTTTAACCTTAACATTATGAGAATTCTGCTGTCTAAAGTGCAAAGAAAAGTTGTCACATTTAGAATTAGCAGAGATGATCAATCTGTTACCAAATTGAGTAACAACTGGCCCGACACAATCAATAAACAACAAAAATCTTTACAAGTCTACAACCCTACTAAAGCATATGGTAAATCAGTATCAAGTATAAAAACTTAGCTGGGTTAAAAATTTCGCCTATCGTAATAAGGGAAACTCACAAATTTTGATAAGTGTTAATTGTCCTTTTGTTTGGGTAACATATAAGTTTTCACATTTTTTAAATAGGAATATTTAGTTTTGACCAAGTCCGAAAATGTAAAAGAATTACAAATTTCTTTAAGTTTATTTGAAAACTTTTCATCGTTAGGTTCAAAAGAAAGTTCTGAAAAATTTAGAATTTTGCGTGGTTAAAACTAGAAAAATCATTAAGAAACAAAAGTTTAAATAATAACTTAATTTTGTTTGCCGTCACTAGTTTAATTGACGTTCGAACGACATTTTTTTTTTCTTCAAAAACATTTTAAATGCACTATAAAAACAATATTATATTTTTTATTAAAAAAGCAATATAAACAGTATAAATGCAATCTAATCATTAATAATATACTATTGAATTATTCATAATAAAAAGTTTAGAGCAAAGCTCAAATCTAATTTCAATTACATATGAACAACATACTCTCCAACGTCGACCTTCATCAATTTCGTTGAAGAGAAGAAAAAAAACATTTTAATGGCATTTTTATCTTCACCCTAAACACTATAGTAAAACAAAAATATAAATTCTACTAATCAAAAAATCTTTGAAACTGTTACACATGAAACAATAAATTTGAAAATAATTTCTCGAAACATTTATGACAATAAATTCACTGAAAGTAAAAATTTAAAAAAAAAAAAACTTCAACAGTAAATGCGATCTATGTATAAAAGTTAATTGTTTCAATTGAAACATTAAGTATTTGAAAAAAAAAAAAAAATTTAAATCATAATCTATGATTTTTGTTATTCACATGAGCACTTTTATTTTTTTTTATTTTATTAATCAATATAAATTAAAGAAATTATTTTATGAGAACTGTAAAAAATTAGCAAAAGGATACAAGAAAAATTTCGAACCAGTCCAAGAAGACATTCCGAAAACAGCAACACCAGATGAAATTTGATAGGAAAAAATAATTTTTTTCTTTGATTCCGAAACACATTTTGAAAATCACAACATCAGATGAAATTTGAATAGTAATTTCTTCTTTAAGAGGAATCATATTTACCCTTGAATGAGGCGAAGATAATAAAGTATCATTCGAGCACTAAAATCATGTTTTCACTTTTAATTTCACAACTTGAGCACAACAACTGAAGAGTCATCGGTCACAAATGGTTTCCGGAGTGTCTAACTCAGTGGTTCCCAACCTTTTGTGGACCATCACCCCCCTCTTGGGGTTGGCTGACACATATCGCCCCTTTCTCTTTTTGCTCAAAAAACCATTCATTGTAGCTTGTGAGCAACAAAACACTGAAAATATGCTATGTTATTTGATTTTAATTTAAATTGTAATGCAAATAAGGAGGCACATTTATCCCGCAATTTTTATTAATTAAAAAAAATTGTGCATCTTTTTTTTTCAAAAAGAAATGATATTTAAGACGGAATAATTAAAACAAAAGTACATTTTTTTAAATTCATATTTTAATGCAATCAAGAAAAAGTCAAAGCGTTAGCAACTAAAAGTTAAGAAAAAAATGTAGGCACTAAAGAGGGAGAAAGTACATTTTTACCACTTCAATGACTGCCCTGTGCTTGGTGTATTTCAAGTTAAAGCTTGGATATCATGTTTTATGCTCGTCAAATTTAAACGCGGGTCTCCTTTGAAACAAATGTCCAACATATCTCTTTGCTTTAGCTATCATAATTCTTTGTTTACACCAGAACCATAGGTTTCATACATATTTTCAATTCCAATCTCAAATAGCTTTTATTATTGATATTATTAGCAATTTTTATCTTTTGAATACTCGTCGCCCCCTGATCGCCCCCCTAAGGATTGTCGCCCCCTTGAGAAGCTCAATCACCCCCTTTGGGGCGATCGCCCCCAGGTTGGGAACCACTGGTCTAACTCCAGCCAACGTCTCTTCTAAAAAAGGACGAGGCTCAGGCAATACGGTTGGAAAATCGTCCTTTTCTTTTTTCCCGGTGGGTGATTGGTATGAGGATTTTCGAAGTAAGTCTCCGCTAAACTTAGTTTCTGAGATAGAAATGCGTAAGTTTCCTCCGCTAAGGAATTATCCTGGCGTCTTATAATAACAGGGCTATATCCCTGTTATCATTGGTGTATTCATCTTAAGAATTGCAGTCAAAAGCCATAATAAGTTATCAAAAGGTTTATTAAAAGTTATGCTGGTGGTTATAACAGTTCACATCTCTACTCCACAAGGGAGAGGGTTTGGACAAGACTCCGGATGGTTCCGGCAGATGTTTATTGGAACTCGTTATTCAGCAAGAGACATGCGAAAACCTTCTGTCTCGCATTAAATACTACAGAGATTGGTGTAATTAGGTTCCAGTCGTACATACCTTTGTCACTCAACGCATTATGGAAAATCATTTAATGCTTCCTAATATGGAAGTGAAAGAGGAACAAGATTCTTAAAATAACTCCTCCTTTGAAATATAAATCTAATTATATTTCGATGGTATGTTTTCAGCCTAATAATTCCCAAAATAGAATATCTCAACGCTTACTCTTTAACAAAGACATTTTATGAAATCGAAGGAGTTTTAATCCTTTTATTAATACAAAAGTATTAATTATTTTTGTATTACACAGACACACACACACACACGCNTATATTAATTAATATTAATGGTTAATATTAATGTTTTTTTTTATTTTAAATTCAATATATATATTTAAACAAGGTTAGTTGTTGTTATACTAGTTAAATCTCTATAATGAGTCAGAAGAATTAGATTTTTTTTCACATTAAAATTAGCTTGTAACCCCTAATATTTTTCACTATTTCTATTAAGGCTTGTAAAATGTATGATTTATTCGTAAAAACATTTTCCTGCGAAAAAAGTAATGGATATTCCAGCAATCATTAACTGTTAAAGAACTTTTTTTTAAAGAAAAATCTCCTTAAAACATAAACAAAGTGGAAGCTATTCATTATTATTAAAATTTTGAGTTAGCATTTTTAATTCTTTCCAGTGCTGCAAACCCACGTGAATAACTTCAACAGCCCTTCCATCTCACTCAAGTTCTTTGGTTCATTAAGAAAAAAATTAAGGTAATAGTAAATTTGAAGAAAAGCTAGTTAGAAGTTTAAGTTCGTAAAGAATGTCATAAAAGTCGGTATCATCTTTCGTAACCGAAACTCATTAATCTACAATTATTTATAGTTTAACAAGCCTTTACCAGAACCTTAAATGATGAATGATATCAAACCAATGATTTTCGATCCTACCAGACCCTTAATATTTTTAAACAAACTATTTTGTGTTTAAAACTAAACGAAAAATGTATGTCACGATAGTTTCAACAGGAAACGCCCTGATAAACTTTGCTTTCCTCCTAAAGTGGGAGCATTGTTAAAGTAGGCGTTACGATTTTTCGAGCTATTTATTTTTTCTAAAAGAAAATAAATAAAAGAAACAATATATCTACCGGTTAAAATTAATAATAATATTTTATTTAAATTTTTAATTGCTTTACCTAATGAAAACTTAATCGAAGACACATCATAAAACTTAAGGCTGCTTACTTGCCTTAGCAAGAACAAGTGGTAACCTTGAGTGGTGAAAGAATAAATTAAAGTTATTTACCTAAATATAATATATTCAAATAAAATATTATTATTAATTTTAACTGGTAAATTCATTTTGTTATTTGCAGGATTTAAATTAGAAGCATTTTGTTTAAAAGAAAATGAACAAAAAACCAAACCTGGAATTTAAACGTAGGAGTAAATAACTCTTACTCTGCAAAAAAGAAAAGAAAAATCTTGCAATTAAAATTTCTCCAATTTTTGACTTGTATAATTGCTCAAATTTTTAACTGATTTTCTGTACAGGATGAAAACACAATTTTCGAACGCTTTCTGACCACTATTAGCACAACTTATCGCCAATCAAAATTTTGATTATTTTCGGCCTGAACAAGCCAGGAGGAACATTTTCGAGCCTCGAAACTAAAATGTAGAAAAAATGAAAATAAAAAAAATTTTTATGTATTTAAAATATCAAGTTTGTTCAGTAGACTAGAAATAAGAAAAAAATTTTCACGCATAGCAAAAACAACAAGGGCAAAATTTAACAATAAACTTCTATTAGCATTCAAAATTCCACTTTTTTCGTTTTGGTGACAAAAATTAACATTTCTTTTTCAGTACACATATCAAACATGATGTTTAAAAACATTTTCATTTCCGATTGCATTTTTTAAAGGACTTTCTTTGGTGCTCGCCTTTAAAATATATACTCTCACTGCAAATTTTACTAATTTAAATAAATTTTTATTCTCTGGAAAATCGAAAAGAAAAACATTTTAATATTTGACTAAAAAAATAAGTTTGCTAAACTTATCTTAATTAAACATTAATGAGAATAAAATCAGATGCATATGGATAACTCTCCTCAATTATAAGCTCAAAAATCAATTTATTTGTTATGTCGTATTAAGTTGCGTTTTTTTCCAAATGTTTTAAATCATAAAAACCAATTAGACAGGTTTCCTCCCCTCCTCTGATTTGGAACCATTTTTTATATAATTTCGATTGCATCTCATACTGAGGATGTGGAGTCATTGTGAATTTTTTCTTTTTCTTGTACACTAACGAAGTTTATTTTGTAAGGTGAAAGTACTAATAAATGTTTGGGGAACACATAGGATTAAATACATATTAAACATCAAAACGTTATAAATAATTAATTAAATAAGAAATAAAATTATCTGGAAATGCGATAACAAGATTTTTGTTTCAAATAATATGTATTTCATTTAAATTTCACAAGAATTGTCAGAAACTTAGCTATTCAGCAGCATAGCTGACAAAGACGTTAGGAAGAGGGTTAGAACAAAATTTTTTATCAACAATATTTCCCAGTATGTTTTCCAAGTTGGATTTTCATTTTATTTTTCCCCACATGCATATTTTTCAAGATTTTTATAATGCTAAGAAGTTCCGCCCCTTGCTTACTTCGCTCACCAACTATCGTAATAGCCACTCATACAACTTAGTTTGTTTTTTCCTATATAGATATTTTTTTAGAGAGAAAATATATAAATATTGAAATTTTATTAATATGTCAATAGTAACAAAATTAACGATTATTTGCATATAAAAAAAATCAACTGAGCTTGAAAAAATAAATATATAAACACAGGGAATCTTTAAATTTTTGATAAAACAAGAAGCAAACTATCTAAAAGATTTGTGTTTTTCGGAATAAATTCTTTGTAATCACCACCATTGTTATCATTGTAAAAGTTTGTTCCTTTTCTTTCCTTTTTTTTCTTTCGACAAGATTTTAAACTGTATTAATGCGTATTACTCATTGTGGGGGAACATTATGTAAGTAAAATTTTCTTTTCATCCACAGAGAATTTTTATAGCTGAAATGGCCTGTTAATGAAAAGACCTTGTCATTGAAATTACCTATCGACCACATGATTTCATTATCTCACAGATTCATTATATACTGTCTTTTTTTCCTTCCTAATTTCCCCCGTCATTCACTCCCTACATCAAGAATCATCGCAAAAGCAATTGCAATGGTTATTGCAATTGCTTTTGCGATGATAATCCATAATAATGTACATTAAAAATTAATCTTAGAAATAAATGTGTTAAATATGACTTGAAAAAAATTGTGTAATATACAACTTAAATGTGTAAAATGCAATTAATGTTTCGTTTTTGCAACGTGATTTGAATAAAGGAGTAAGCAATTTTCAAATAAAATGCTTCTTTTCTGGCAACTTCAACATGCTATTAAGATTTTGCATCAGGCTAGATTTAAAAAATTTCATCAGAAATATGCTAAATTACAAAGAAGCGTAACGTCTAATGTAAAAAATCCTAAAACTAGTTTCAAAATTGCGCATGACATTGCCTACGAAATAACCTTTTCGTAATATTGTCGACGAAATGACCCCTGTAGACGAAATGACCTTGTCGACGAAATTACCCTGTCGACGAAATTACCCTGTCGACGAAATGACCATGTCTATGAAATGACCCTGTCGATGAAACGTTCATGTCGACAAAATGACCCTGTCGATGTAATAGCATTGGCAAAGATATGATCCTGTCGACGAAAAGACCTAGTCCAGGGGTGGCGAACTTTTATACACCAACGTGCCATTTTTTCTAAAACATTGTTTGATGAGGTCATAGACGTGCCGTCAAATAGATTTGACTTCGTGATTATTGGGAAAATAATAATACTAAATACTATCAACTCAAAACTCTTTATTTACATAGAAAAAAAAAAAAACATTTTGCAATGTCTCAGTTATACGCGTAATTCAACTTTCAAGTAACATCAGTGTGACTTCTGTTGTTGCAGATTAGATGACAAATAACTTATATTAGGTTGTAAGATGTTAGTTTAAGCAGGACTGTTAATTTTTTTGTTAGTTATTTATTGTTAGCTTGTTTTTTATGGCTATTAATTGTTTTGTTTTAGAATTAATTGTTAATTTTTTATTAATAATTGTTTATTATTTTGTGTGTTTTTGTGAATTTTAATTTAATTGTTACATATGCTTAATAGTGTAATACCATTTGTGTAATAACAAATGTGATTGTTGGCGTGTCCGAAATATTGCATCGGATGCCATAAATGGCACGCGTGCCTTTGGTTCGCCATCCCTGACCTAGTCGATAAAATGGTCTGCCGATGAAATGGCCTGTCGATGAAGTGATTGTCGATGAAATGAATGCGACCCCAATGTAATAGTATGATTTTTAATAACCAATATGGGACCTTTTTTTATTTTTGTAATTTGTTAAAATAACATAAGAAAAGATTTTATCCCGGATAAAATATTAAATTAAAACTCATAATGTTATTGCCAGATGTCGATGATGATGTTGTCTGGCAATAACATCATCATGTTATTGCCAGACTACGGATTTCAAAGAACAAGGTTCGAGTAAGAAGAACGGCGAGTCAGAAATCACAAGTTTGAAAGGCCACTGAAAGATTGAGTTCGAACATTTAAAAATATTTTAAAGAAAAATTTACTTATTAATTTCAGATGTTTTACGTTTTCTACCCTCTTTAAACAAATATTGTTTTTGATTGCATGTTAAATGTACCTGTATACATATATATTAGACAAATCAAGATTAGTTTTGGTGATTTTTATGGAAGTATTGTGGGACTTTAGTTACCTCATGTTATGGAGAGTAGATTCTCCTATTAAGTTATGTGATGAATAAGTTATAATTTTCTTTGTTTAGATAGAAATTCTTGTAAGTTCAAAGATGACTTTTTCTTTATGCTTGTTTAACATTTTCCACTATGCACTCAACTAGGCCAGCAGTTATTACAGTAAAAATCTATTCTCTAAATTTTATAAGTTATTATTGTTATTAAAAACGATGAATGATGCCATTAATTGGATATTTTGTTTAATGAATATTGATTTCTTAACTAAATGCGTAGTAAAGAGCAAGCTTATTCCTAAATAAATTTTTAATAATCTTTTCAGACAAAAAATGTCACTGTATTGATCAAATTCTTTAGAGTTTTTCAACATTTTATGAATATTTCTTTACCTTAAAAAAAAAAAGAATGCATGGTATGAAAACCAAAATTTATTTAATTTTTGTTGTTGTTATTTATAGGAATTTCGATATTTCCGTAATTACGCGTTCATTTTGTCCTGGTCTGGTGAGCATTAATTTTGTACACCAAGATACAAAGCAACGAGACCGTCAGTAAAGTAAGAGCAAACAGATGGCGCCACAAACCATTTTTTTTTCTTTTGCTGTTCGGAAGGGGGGGAAATACTTTGTTTTACTTTTATTGAGGAATATAAAAAATTTAACTTTCTTATGAGATTGTAATTCTTGTTTATATCAGTAATATACAATTAATCAATAATTTTGTTAGGCATATGCAGAGATGTGTGCACAGATTGAACTGTAGAGTATTAGAGATGAATGCCCTACAGTTCAAAACGAATTACTACATTCTGTTAACTCCAAAAGTTCAACGGAATTCATATTTTAGACTTTTCACTTTATTATATTTTTCACTTCAATCTTAAACTTTCTATCCGCAAAATAAGATAGCTCGAAAATTAAAGAAGATAAAAAAAATTCAAAAGGTGTGTAATAAATAATTCAAATCAAATATTAATTCGATATTAAATATAATATAGAACTTGGAAATGGAATTCATTTTTTAAAAAACTTTCAATTTAGTTATTTTAAAACTTCAAATAAATTTTTTGATTATCGAATACTTTATTCTCTATATTATTTCTTCAATAATGTTTTTAAAATTTGTGGCATTTATATAACAGTAATGCAACACAAAATTTTTATAGATATAAATTTATAATGATAACTCTTGACATGTAACCTACAGGATTCAATCCCGGCACTCCTGTGTGCTAGGACAGCTTCGTAACCATTATACATTTCCTCTCATATATTATCTCATAAAGTTCATTATATTTAACGTTAGGAGGAAGAAAGAAGATAGAAAACTTTATTTATTTCACACAGTAAATAATAAATGTAATTAACTTGACGTAAAAATATCAAGTCTTAGAATAATATCTTTTGCCTCGATCATACTTCATATAACTCTCAAAAATATGCTTTTTTTAATTTTAGATTTTTATGTACTGTATAATTAATATTAATAATAAAACATCCAGTCTCATTTAAAGAAAAAAAATTAATAAAAAATATATTTTGCTTTAGATTTTTAGTGTAAATAAAAATTTTACTTTGCTCAAATATATGCGAGAAAAAAAGTAGTGTAATAAGCCTATTTTAAAGATTCTTCATTATATAAAACAAGACCACGAATTATAGAAATCCTAACAAATTATACTAAGATTTTGGCTTTACGTTCAAACTGAAACAGTAACTGGACGCCGTTAGCAGTTATGATATTCGATCAAAAATAACAGCAACATTTATCACAGCAGAGCAAGGAAAATGCTGCCGGAGGCAGGAACAGCGACAGGCAGTCAAAGGAAATCAAGCTGGGGAAAACAACATTTTCGCTGTGATATTTGTCACAGTGAAAGTAACAGTGATATTTGTGACAGTGAAAGTAGCAGTGAAATTAGTCACAGGTAAAGTAGCAATGGAATTTGTCACAGTGAAAGTAGCTGTGATATTTGTCACAGTGAAAGTAGCAATAAAATTTGTCACAGTGACAGTAGCAATAGCAGTAATTTTTTCACTGTGATAACATTTTGGCTGTCACAGTGACTGGAGCAGTCACTGTGATAAGTCACAGCTCTGTTTCTTTTGACCCATCTCTTCTATGCTTGTTACGGAAACAGTCGACGAATTTTTCCTATTCTTTGTCTGACTTTTAAAAAGTGCCCTTGTCACGCAGCGTTCGCAAGGATGTCGAGATCTTAGCTACTATATCTTTCCTACAACTCAGCCGGCTGAAGCGGAAAGCGGTTTAGTCCGGCACCACCACGCAATAGCTTAAATTTAGATCATGATGCTATCAAATAGAGTATGCACGAGTTTGCCAGGTCGAAAGCTACTCCTGACAATATTGATAAAAAGATTAGCGTTACTGAAGAAAGTATCAAGGATTAAGCCAGAATGTAGAAGCCTGGAAAACATCAAGCGATGTACACCGAAAACCAAAGGAAACATACATATATGATTAAATGCCATCGTAGGATGAAAGAGAAACGAGCTGCTGAGGCCACTACTAAAGAATCAAGTACGCCTGATGCTCCAGTTATGATAACAGCTGCAAGTAATGCTACAGAACGCCAACAGTCACGCTCTTCTTCTACATTGAAGTAATCAGCAGATTCTCCTGTCTTAGAAGCTATGCTGACTGAACTACGAGCCCTAAGACAACAGTGCAACTTCAAAGCTCTGTGAAAACAGTGAATCCAGATTTCTGCTATCAAAAAGAAAAAGAAAACTTACTTCAACCCAATGGCCTCAAGTAGACTCTAAAACAGACAGCGAGAACATCTACCTAGAAAAAACACTAGATCCCGATCTTCCAGTGGAAACAACATCACAGATGGAGCTGGATCCAGCATGCGAGCCTCCAACTCCACCTCCTGAGAATACAACTGAAGATCCTCAACAACCCAGCAGTAAAAAGATGAAAACTCTCACCCCTGAGTTAAACAGAGACACCAGTATTCAGGATTTTGAAAAATATCTCACAGAATTTGTACTTTCTCCATTGTAAATCATACTTCTTAGGAGGAGGCGTGGCAAAGAGTATAAGCTCCTCCCTCTCTTTCTCATTATCCTATCTGATACGAGCTCCAGCTGGAGAATTTTCCACATCAAAGCCATTCTAGAACTTCCAGTGCAGACTGAACTTTTTCGAGGATGCTTCGAAATTTAATGTTACAGATGCCAGATGTTTGGGAACGAAACTGCTCTTCTTCAGAACCTGCCAGCATGGACATATTACTCCTAAACCTGTTCAAAACTACCCGATGCAACTCCGACCTACATAGGCGAATGCCCAGCCTCCTTCACTGGATACTGGAGCCTGCTCCTGGTGAGATAATCCGGAAGAAAAGGCAGTGAAAAGCGCTGTCGATCCAGCCAAAAGATTGTTTCTCATCTTCAGAGAGTTGCAAAATGTCTGTGGCCCTATTTGGGTTGTAGCAATCAGGCTCGTTGTCAAACTGTTTACTGCCATTTGCGCTTGAACCCGTGTGTCCGTGGTAGTTATCGCAAGTAGGGGTCTCCCGTGAAGCTAAGTTCTGCTGTCGGCCTATTGGTTAAGTTAGTAGCGGCGTCAAGGGATATTAACTACCTAACTGCGAAAAGTAATCGTCTAAGCAGAGAGATATTTTTTTCAAGCAAAGCACAGCGGACTTCAAGATTGTTCTATTCATAACTCTTTTTCCTGCCACCATCGCATGCTTTTCTGGATGCTTTTTCCCATGCTTTTCCTTTGGACTTCACTGAGTAAATGTGTCCATTTTTCCCAATTTCACTTCCTTTTATGTCGACTTAAGGTTTTCCCGGATTTCATGATGAATGGATAAAATGCCACTTCGGCCTCAGGCACCCAGGCCAAACCTTTATGACTGTCTAGTGAAAATTGATCAAGTATTTTTAGCAATGATATTTAGATATTTTTTTATGATCAAAAAGTAATGACCTCACATTATAAAGTCCTTTTCCGCCCGGACTAAGAGAGTTTTTATATCGAGCTTCGACATTATTAACACATTCGCATTGAGAAACGAAAATTCTCTTTTTATGCCGAAACGCAAATTTTTCTTTAGCTCTCTGTGATCGTAGAAAAATCACGGTATTTTAAAAGTAGTATTAAAACTATTCATTTTTCATTTGTTTTTGGAAGAAATAAAACAATTATTATCACCGCAAATATAAATAATTCACGAGATTCGTACTCAGCATTTCAACATCAAAGCTGACGCCTTTTTTTAATTTTGCGGAAGATTTTATTTTTATATTTAACGTTATAGTGAAATTTTGGCTTTAATTCTTGATTCCTGTTTTAACACATTTGAAATAATATACTTTTGATTACATTTAAATTGCTTAAACACGCATAAAGAAGACTTAGTTATCCTTTTGTGTTTTAAGTGATGGCGAAAAGTTTATTTAGTGTTTACCCACAATGTCACTTCAATAATTATTTCGATATAACTTAGGAGAAAAAACTTTTTTGAAAAAAGGAAAAGGTAACATGTATGCAATACCCCGACAGAAAACATCAAGTTGGAGTTATGGCAGTAAGTTTTCACTAGCTTTGATTATTATATTGCAGGGTTGCCACGGACGACTAAAAATGAAAAAGTGCTGTCTAATAAAATTCAAAAATTTATTGAAAGAAAGAATATTTAGCTACTTTTTTTAACAACCTGACTGTGTTGGGATCTTGCCGACCGGATTGTATAGGGGTCATGGAACTGGTTCTGGAACTCATCAGAAAGGTTCTGGGTTCGATTCCTGGGCAGGACATGGAAGTTCTTTTATTCTCTTTACTATTTGTCCTTACTGTGGGAGCAACGTTGGCCCACCTAATATGGTGCCCCTGAAATAGTGGCCAACAAATCTGCCCTTCACATGACTGTATTGACGAAAAGTAAATCCCCAGGTGAGCATTAGTAAAAAAAACTTTTTCTAGCAAATAGTTTTTAATTTACTAGCAAATAATGGCTATTTTTTTATTTAAAAAAATTATGAATAATTTGAAATTTAAATCGAAAATCATAGTGGTAGCTACGATTGAATAATTGTAGATATAATAAATAAATAAAAAGGTCTACCACTTTTTATATTTTTAGTCACCTGTGGCATCCCTGTATAATCCATAGCAACCTATTAAATCTCAATCCCAGTGAATTCTACTTTTATTTTCAAGACTCTCAAGTTAAATTCACTGAACTTTTCACATCAGACTTTTACTTAAGTTAAATTAAATTACGTTAAGAATTATTTTCTGATAATATAACCAATTTATGCATACATATATATCAACTTTGCATGTTAAATTCTTTTGAAAATTCTATTGTATTTAATGAGCAATACTTCTCTGATAAAATATATTCACTGCATTTTCTCCAAATATGTTATTTCATCATGTATCAAGGTATGATTTATCTATATTCATCAATTATGCCTTTCATTTTTCAAAAATCAATTACTGTACATATCAAATCATGTTTTATCTTTATTTTTAATTTAAGTCTACAATCAATATTTCTAGTGTTAAGTCAATTTGTCAGCTTGCTTTTTAT
>NC_092212.1:72040793-72043542 GCF_043381705.1 Parasteatoda tepidariorum
GTCAAGAGTACTTTCACCTTTTTAACTATTATGAAAAAATAGGAGATAGATAATTTTTTTAAAAATTATAGTTAAATATTTTATTTCATTCAAAATTTAAATGTCTTAATATAAACTTTTAACTAAGAAAACCAGTTCAGAAAAAGTTACTCTCAAATAATTTAATTTGTTGACAAAGAATTATTATAAGGGATTTACAATTATTATAAGGGAAACAACAAATATTTTTAAATAATATTTGGTAAATTAAACTTTAAAACTTAAATTTTAATTTCATCTTTGTACTCATAACAATCTACACAAGCTTGTTAGATGTATTAGTTCTTAGATACAGCCACTTCATAATATAGTCAGCTTACTTCTTTGAGCAACGATGATTTTTTGTTCGATGATTCTTTCTATTTATTTTATAATGAACAAGATAGCATCACAATCAATAACGTTTATAACATTAAGTATGGGCTAAAGATTTCAAAGACATCAAGAGTGGAATACATTTTATATATTTGGTAGCATTAATTGAAAATCATCATTTTAACATTAAATATGGACTAAAGACATCTATAGTGGAATAAATGTTATACATTTGGTAGCATAAATTAATAATCACTTCTTTAACATTAAGTATGAACTAAAGACTCCAAGAGTGGAATAAACTTTACACATTCGGTAGCATAAATTTATGTTCCGCAGTCAAATATCATATTTACAATAAATCATTATTAAAATAAATTATATATATATATATATATATATATGATAGATAGATAGATCTCAAATCGGTTCAGCAGAGAAGAGACAAAAAAAATTTGTACCCTAATACAATTATCTAACTATTTTTGCTGAAAATATAATGTTTTCTCATGACAATAATATTCAACGTATTAAAATAAAATTATTTAAATTAAAAAAACTAAAATGGTTATTAAAGTAAAAAAATTTACTTTGATTTTTATTGTATAATTATATGCACTAGGCTGGCAATAAACCATTGCAAAAACACATCTATGATCTGAAGTGTAGTCCAGGTAAAAAGTGGTTAATCAGTTATTATTGAATGAATTAAATATATATTGTTTCTAGAAAGAAGAAAAAAAACATTATTAAATACTTTAGTTTTTTCCCTAATAAACACAGTTCAAAGCAATTTCAGAGATTAAAAAATTGAAGAATCAAATATTTAGTGTAAACAAATCATACAATTTCTAGCAAACTTGAGTAAAGATTTTTAATATTTTGCAAAATTATTCTACATGTAATAACTTGTTTATACATTTTGAAATCCATTTCAAAGTGCCGTAAGCGACATTTTAATGAACTGCTAGCGAAATATCTAATGCCATAAAATATGATATTTTAAAACCAACATAAAATGAGCATAAAATAAGTGTTTGCATCACATAAAATTTTCTTAAACCGTTTTTTATTACCCCGAGTCAAGTTTTTCGATTAATAATTTGGTGCTAAATTTCAAAAGTTAATATTCTGTAAGTCAGCTAAGAAATAAGAAAATTCTCAGGTTTATTTGCTACCGTGAAGCAAAAAAGACGCACTTTTTGATTGGAAAAGGAAATGTTTGTAAAAAGAAACACTTTAAAGCAAGTATTAACAAATCAATTTTTCTTTAAACGTTTGTTTAAGGTAACACTTTAAAGAACAAAAGAATAACAAGGTTATTTCATTTTATGGTGATTATTTTTAAATGAAAAATGCAATTATTTTAACCCTTTGAGGTCATACACTGTTCTCTACCAATCAATTTAAGTAAAACACCGGTTCCCAATTTTTGTCAACTGTGGTACTCTTAATGATCTAGCTTCTTTTGGCGGAACCCCGAGACTTAATGAATAAATTTCACCAGCAATTGTGAATGGATTAATTAACGAGAGACTATTAATTATTTTAAAAATGTGTAATGATATAATTTTTATTAGTTATTTTGAAAATATTTAGTGAACGAGTGAAGAAGGAAATTTTTTGATTACATCGCTTTATCTCTATTAGTCTTAAATTTTTTTATTTATTTATTCTTTTGGAAAGGTGGGGCNGTCAGTCCCTGCCTTTTTTTTTTTTTTTTTTTTTAACAAACAGTTTAATTTACGGGTCTAAAGCGACATCCAGTCGAGTTCTTAATTTGATTTCAGTGCATGCATACCCTGAAAATGAACGAGTTGAAATATAGTTTACATTAACATAAAAACAAAAAAGGAAAGAAAAAAAAACGTTTAGAAAAGTTATCGGAAAAACATACTTCGCCTTTGTTAAATTTGTGTATTTTTATTTCATTTAAACTACTAAATGAATTTTTCATAAATGAATATCCTTTTTATAATTATATTGCTATTAGAAAAGAAAACCTTCTTTATTCACAAGCATTTCAATAAAATAATTCCATAGCGTGTGGAAATGCATTTTACATGGATTTGCCCCTCTTGCCTACTCTGGTTTTTCTCGTTTTGTTTCTCACCTTCATTCTTCCAATTTTTGTTAGTAACTTTTCGTTTCATACTTCAAATCACTTTTGTATCTTCTCATTCGCGTCTGGCAAGTCTTGAAAGTAGGCGCCTGTTTTTGAGAGCTCAAACATGTTATCTGTTATTTCCAATTTAAATATTTTTGAAGCGAATGAAGTTTTGAATCAGGAAATATTTTTGCTTGTTTTAAAGCCCAAAAAGTTTATAGTTGTAAAATGGTATTTAATATTTCTTAAACGTTTAAGAAATTAACTTTTTGTATATATATATATATA
>NC_092212.1:72043586-72049558 GCF_043381705.1 Parasteatoda tepidariorum
TCCATACATTTACATTGATCATATTTAAATTTTTTAGATTTTGAGGAAATAACTGTTAAGTCTATTTCTATTATTTATACATCGATTCATCTGGTTTATATGTAATGGTTTTCAAAATTCTTTTAATTGTAATTGATTAAATCATCAAAACATTAATTTGTATTAATATTTTAATAATGCGCACTATGCAAAACGTATAGTGCGCACTGTGATAACCATTACGAAAAATATTTTCAGAAAATACTAAATTTGCTATTAATTATTGCTGAGACATGATACATTGTCATCCATAAAAATTCAATCGTTGTTTGGGTAAATGAAGCCCATGAATGTAGCAAAAACGGGTCTTTAAGTAACTGAACATAACCATTTCCAGTCTATGATCAGTGCAATCGGACCATAGAACCCAGTCTATGACCTGAAAAAGCAGCTCACACCATTATGGGACCAACACCAGATTGCACAGAGCCTTGTTGGCACTTGTGCACACATTTTAAAAATTCGTTAATCCACAGATAGTTTCGAAAAAAGTATAGTTTTATTATCATTTATAATTTTCTTTTTATAATTTCAAATTTCCAGGTGATAAGGCTTAAGCATTTCTTCCATGAAGAATTAAACTATGAAATTAATTTTGCAAAATATAAGAGAAAGTAGAATAATGGTTCTGTAATACTCCATTTACTAATTTTAAAAAACAAAAGTTAACTTCAAAGGTAAACCATGATAATTGCAATCAGTTGGTTTGCATTAACATGAAACGAAAATGGAAGAATAGCTATCCTAATAATACACTTCGCCTTTGTTTGAATTTGGGCAATTTTATTCGATTTAAAATACTAAAGGAGTTTACATAAATAAATATCAATTTCATAATTCATTTATTACATTGTTATTAGAAAAAAATCATTCCTTTAAAATTTATTTATTCACAAGCATTGCAATGAAATAATTTCATAAAAATAACGAAGCATTAAATAAATAACGGATAGAAATTTAATTACAGAACTTTACTAATCCGTAACATTAAAAAATATTTTTTAATACTTTTTTGTTTATATTTTAATGTTTGATGATTTATATGCATATTTCAATATTCCTGCTAGCTATTCTTCAAGAAAATTTATAACCTAAAAAAATATTTTTAATTTTAAACTTAATCTTTAACAATATACGATTTGATTTGTGGCTGGGAGAAATTCAAATCAATGATCAGGGCTTTAAAAAGAGAAGATCCCACTATTTAGTACAGGGTTCCCGCGGTCCTTGAAAAATTTAAAAAGTGGTAGTAAATTTAGGGTGGAGCTACAATATATTTTTTTGTTTTAATAAGCTTTTTCATCGTAAAGTGCTGAAATTTTCGTGAATATATATATTTTTTAAAAAACATCTTTTAGTGGTGGCTACACAGAAATAAAAATGTCAAAATTTCTTTTATTTTTATTACCACTTTTTAAAATTCTCAAGGACCGTGGGAACCCTGTAAAAAGAACAATCTGGTAGTAAAATTATTGAATTTTTTAGGGTTTTGNAAAACATCTTTTAGTGGTGGCTACACAGAAATAAAAATGTCAAAATTTCTTTTATTTTTATTACCACTTTTTAAAATTCTCAAGGACCGTGGGAACCCTGTAGTAGTTTTTAATCCAAAGAGTTTTAAGTTGGATGCACCAAGTCACCAAAAAAAGGAACAAAAAATTTAAATTTATTATTTAAAAATAAATGAATTAAAAAAAATAAACTAGGATTGAAGAATAATTGAAAAGTAGGCGTTACTATCACAAAAATGACAAAAGTAACGCCTACACTTGCAATTGTGAAGTAAAAAGCGATACAAAAAGAATTCTCCTTATTTATTCATAATCATTGTTTTATTTAATGACTTTTTTCTATGTTGATTCTACTTTAATGCATTTTCGGCATTACATTTTGATCTTTCTTACATTAATAAATTATCATATTAATATAGAAAAATATAATAAATTTTATTGTTTATATTAATAATTAAAACTACTAAATAGTTATATGTTAAAAATTCTTAAGTTACAGCTAAGACTATAAAATTGTTACCTTAGTTTAAACTCAAATTTCCTAACGCTTTTTTTGGACACGTGATATGTTATTAATCAATTTTTGAACGATAAAAAAAAGAATAAATATATTACTTTGAAGACATAATACTTTTGAAAAATTTTAATACTTAGACCAGTTTAGAGCCATTTAACGTAAAATGTGAATACGATGTACGGATTAGCAAATATAACCATTGATTTGATGAATCAAAGAAACACAGAAAAAAAAGTGTGCGATTTGCACCTTTTTGCACTTTGTTTGCACCAAGATTGAGAATAATGTTAACAGATGCATCTGCAAATATTTTATTGAAATGGAACAAACAGTATTTTCTTTTTAATTAGGTTGGACTTTTAACGTTCTTAAATTTTTCTTTTAATTTTTTTAGTCAGTACAATTTTTTTTATTTAAAAAAATAATAAAGTTGTAAACTGCCAAGATAACAGATTGGGATGCCTGCAAGTGACGTAAAGTTGGTATCTCGATCCTGATTGGTTATTGAAACGTGGCATTTGATTACGTTAACAACTGTTCTTTCCATTCTATTTTGAGTAAGCCAAGCCCGTCAAGTATTGATTCTCTTAAGTGACACATTCTATATTCTTTCAGAAAGATCTCAATTCTTTCACTATATATTTCTTACTTAGCACAAATACAGGCACGAAGCCTTGTATAGAACATAAAAAAACTTATTATACATCGAAGTTGCCAAGTACACCAATAAATATGACAGTTACAATAAAATACATTAATAAATAATAAATGAAAGTTAAGTAAAATACATAAACGAGAAAGAACTATATTTTAACAAATTCGGTATGCGATAAGGCGTTGTATTTAACGTCACGTTAATTAACATTCTAACTTATGTGGAAAAACTTCATAACGCAACTTCAACACGCCATTTTGCTTTAATATGTCATCTAGTTTATAAACGATCAACTGACGCTGAGGTTATAGGTCATGTGTGTATCAGTGATTTTAATCTTCACGAATCGTAAGTACCCAATTCCATACATTTACATTGATCATATATAACTATAACTTTTAATTTTCTAGTTCAAGGATCTATTTTAAGACATTTAAAAAATATATAAAAGTACCCCTGGCATGAAAATAACTTGGGCCCTCATAGGACCAATATTCACGAATTAAAGGGCCGTTATTTTCCGATATTGGCCCTCTATAGCTTTTTCCCATTCACCCGATATTTTACAGCTACTTTACAACCAATATCGGCCATGTATAGAGTTGTCAAATTCACCTGATACTTTATAGTCATTTTTCAGCCAATATAAGCCCTATTTTGGTTGTATATAAGCCGATATTGGCCCTATATAGGACCTATATTAAAAAATGACATCCTATTATTAGTCCGTCGGTGTATGTTCATATAGGACCTATATTGAGCCAATTTTGAGCCCAACTGGGGCCAAATATAAAATTGTTGCTTGGGACTGTATTATTTATTTTACAATATTCAGCCTTAAACATGATAGAACACATGGTTCTACTCTACTTTGCAGCTGTTTACCTACCAGTATTATTCAGCACCTGGAAACTCTCATCTCCAGCATTTTCGTACTTGATTGCAAATCTCCAAGCACAGTACATCTTCATCATGTCTTCTTGGCTGTGACATTTTCGTTTCATCTTTATGTTTCCCATTTTACTATTTTAAATGATATAGTTATTATATTAGTACAAACAACATTTTAAAGTACTCGGAGAGCAAACGTTTAAAATTAACTTTCAAGCATTTGATCATGCAAATACTTCAAAACGTGAAATACATTTAATGTCAGTCGCTTTTATTTCATAAAATTATTATTACCTCAAATAAAATTGATAAATAGTGCTGTTTGAAGCAAATAATATATCTTGCAAATGAATTTTTTTAGAATGTTTAGATGGTTTGCTAGGTGCTTAAAATAAGTATATTCTCAGAAGCAACTCTTACTCTTGTTAATTAAATTTTAGTATTTTCTTCATAGCTTAGCTAAATTAAATTTTGAATCTCTATTTGACGAGCAGTGCGCAAAAAAACTGAACGAACCACCCTTAATAACTTATGTTCTAATGATCGTTCTTTATCTGAATAAACATACCTTTTTTTCGACAAATACGAATTTCTCACTCCCAAAATATAAGGAGTAACCGCAATCTCTGAAATATTGTCACAATAATTTGATCAGAAGAGCAGTCCGAAGTTTGAACCCTTTAATAATTTTAATTTTTTGCGTTTTTTACCATATCTGGAGAATTTTTTATGCGAACTGAAACATTTTTGTACTATTATTAAATTCGACTATTGTTAAATAAAATAATAATAAATATTCATTGTGAGTTTTTTTTTTGCTTGGAATTATCTTTGGATAAACGTATTTCATAACTGTGTGCAATTTCTTCAATTCTCTTAAAAAGTTCTCGAGATATGGCGAAATGCGCAAAAAATAATATTAACAATCAGAGGTCCAAACTTTAAAGCGCTCTCCTAACCAAAATATTGTGACCATATTTTCCAAATTGCGGCTACCTCCTACATTTTGGAGGTCAGAAATTCGAATCTGTCGAAAGAAAGTTATGTTTATTTAGAGAAAGTACGTTTTTGTGTATAATTTCTCGATTTAAAATATCGTCTGCACTAAGTAATTAACATATTTGAGATCATCCTCTCGATTTATTAAAATTAAGTCCTAGAACGTGAAGATCAGATCATTAAATCAAAAACCATTCTGTCAGGTCCATTTTTTTTCGTTTGAGCACTGGAGTACTGTACACTTAAATAAGGCATCAAACTGCTTACATTTTGTTGTTGTCTAAGAAATCATCTTTTAATATTTTGATTAACAATCATGCGCGTTAACTGAAACTTGTCAACCCTTTTAGAGATCCCTTAAGAGTCCTGGGGGCAACTTTGTACCCAATGCCTCGAGAACTGTAAATCGGGCCCTGGCACCATCTGTTGGTAATCCAAATAACTACTTTTAAACTTGGTGACAATAAATTTTTATTATTTTCTGAGCAGATGCAGTAAATTGTACAAATCTATCTCCTTCCATTTTTTTAATGACTGCGGTCAGTAAGCGGGTGGGTGACCACTTTGATCAACCTACGAAGGGACTGAGTGTGCGCGGTATCGGTCCTCGTTAAACTGTTCTACCGTAAAGTGCTCGAATTCGCGCACATGTCTTTCGGTTACCAAAGCGGAAGAGCCATCCCCTCTGCAAAAGATCAAAATTATGATGGCATGTCTTCGGATCATTCGTCGCCAATAGCCCATTGTGCAGCTTTAGTGCGACATAAATGAAATACCTACCTAGCTATCTACCATTTTTTTTAAATTGATTTTCAAATCGTGGATCATTTTTAAGACACGTACAGACCTGCCAACTTTTAATCCCTTCCATTATCATTTTTCCCAGTGGTATTAAAATGGAATTAAAACTTCAATTTTAAGCAAACAAATACGTTGTATTTGAAAAAATTAAGTTGACAGCCATGATGCTTGATGCTTGATATTAGTGGGAACTCGGTATTTGGCCCGAAGGGCCACCAACCGATTCATCGTATTCTGTAAGACATAAGCTCAAAAGACATATATAAAATTATAACATACAATAAAGAAGAGGGGTAGGAGCGAGCTCCAAAAAAATCAAAGATACTGATATTGAGCACATTGAACTAATTCTAGTTTGTCAATAGCATATAAGAATAAGATAAACAATTATAAAATATGAGCAGGGAAAGTAAAATTAGCTATGTACATTATTTACAAGATATTTACAGGGTTTGAGTATTGATAGTGTATTTTAGTGTATCTCTGCTAGCACAGCGACCCGGCCGTCCCGGTAATTACCGCTCTGACAGCCATGATAGTAACGCATATTAATATATAA
>NC_092212.1:72050058-72066991 GCF_043381705.1 Parasteatoda tepidariorum
ATTGTTCTCTGATTCAGGTCAAAATTACCATCTGTAGATGAATTAATGGATGTATGAATGGGTCGTCCCTATAAACGGGTGCGACGTATGGTGTGGCAGAAGTCGAATTCCAGGCCATAGATGGCGCCACTGGAAAACAAGAACAATCGCACCCCTCTGCATAAACAGGCATACGTCAACAACAAAATAATTAGTAAATGAGTGAGGAAGGAAAATTTTTCATTGCATCGTTTTATCAATATTAGTCTTAAAATTTGTGTTTATGACGGACAGTTTAATTCACATGTCTAAAGCGACATCTAGTTGAGTTCTTAATTTGATTTCAATGCATGCATAAACTGAAAAGGAACGAGTTGAAATATAGTTTACATTAACATAAAAACAAAAAAGAAAAAAAAACGTTTAGAAAAGTTATCGGAAAAACATACTTCGCCTTTGTTAAATTTGCGGATATATTTATTCGATTTAAACTACTAAAGGAATTATTCGTAAATGGATATCCTTTTCATAATTCATTTATTATATTTTATTATTAACAAAGAAAACTTTTTTTATTCACAAGCATTTCAATAAAATAATTCCATAGCGTGTGGAAATGCATTTTACATGGATTTGCTCGTCTTGGCTACTGTGGTTTTTCTCGTTTTGTTTCTCACCTTCATTCTTCCATTTTTTGTTAGCAACTTTTCGTTCCATACTTCAAATCACCTTTGTATCTTCTCATTCGCGTCTGGCAAATCTTGAAAGTAGGCGTAATAATTCATTTATTATATTTTATTATTAACAAAGAAAACTTTTTTTATTCACAAGCATTTCAATAAAATAATTCCATAGCGTGTGGAAATGCATTTTACATAGATTTGCTCCTCTTGGCTACTGTGGTTTTTCTCGTTTTGTGTCTCACCTTCATTCTTCCATTTTTTGTTAGCAACTTTTCGTTCCATACTTCAAATCACCTTTGTATCTTCTCATTCGCGTCTGGCAAGTCTTGAAAGTAGGCGCCTGCTTTTGAGAGCTCAAACATGTCGTCTGCTGTTTCCAATTTAAATATTTTTGAAGCGAATGAAGTTTTGAATCAGGAAATATTTTTGCTTGTTTTAAAGCCCAATAAGTTCATAGTTGTAAAATGGCATTTAATATTTCTTGAACCTTTAAGAGATTGACTTTTTGTGGTTGTATTTGCTGATACTGTATAGCAACTGTTCCCAAATAGTGTTTCATTAGAGAGTTAGTATTTTTTTAACTAGTAATATTTTTCCGTAACCTCTTATTAACTTTATATCCAATTAAAAATCCGTTATTTATTTAATGGTTTCCGTTATTTTTACGAAGAGGTGATGAGAGGAACTCATGTCGTTTAAAAGGAAATCAGCACTCTTATGAATAAAACAAGGTTACGGGGCATTTATTTATTACACACAGGTATTAATTTTATTTGTTCAACAGTCATTTGCAGGGAGAGAAATAACGATGATAGATTCATTTTGCTTATTTTTTCACAATACGGCATTAATCCTTGTCTCTTTTATCGTTTTTTTCCCTCTTTTTAGATTTTTTTTATCCTTTCTTAATGATTTTTTTTTTTTTTTGTTATTTTCAATAATATTTTTGCTTTTAAGAAAATCGAGAATTAATTTTTTTTATGAAATAGTGTACATTTTACATCGAAACTTGGTATTTTAAATACCTATATGTTGATTTATAGAAAGAGAAGAAGATTCTACAATTTTAGTAGTTTTTAAACCAAAGAGTGTTAATATAAGTTGCATGCACCAATTCACGAAAAACGATACAAAACATTTAAATTTATTTATTTAAAAATAAATAGAACAAATGAACAAGGATAGGTAAGACTAATGAAAAAGTAGGCGTTAGTACCAAAAATAGGAGAAAGTAACGCCTACTTTTGCAATTGTAAAATATTTAAGCGATACAAAGATAATTCTTTTTATTTATTTATTTATAATCATTGTTTTATTTCTTAATTTTTTTCTATGTCTTTATTACACTTTGATTTTTTTTACATTAATAAATTTTTACATTACCATTCAAAATATATTATAAATTTTAATTTTTATATTAAAAATTAAAATTACTAAATAGGTATATTTTGCATGTTAAAAATTCTTTAGTTATAGTTGAGACTTTAAAAGTGTTACCTTAATTTAAACACAAGTTTCCTAACACTTTTTTCGAACACATGATGTGTTGTTATAATTCAACTTTTTGAATGAAAATATATATATATATTATTTGAAAATATAATACTTTTGAAAAATTATAATACATAGGCCAGTTTAAAGCCATTTAACGTAAATTATGAATACGAGGTACGGGTTAACAAATATAACCGATGATTTGATAAATCAAAGAAACGCAGAAAAAAGTGTGCTGTTTGCTCCTTTCCGCAAAATTAACATCACCTCGGCAGAACAGCATGGTTCAGATTGAGAATAATGTTAACAGATACATCTGCAAATATTTTATTGAAATGGAACTAATAGTATTTTTTATTAATTAGGTTAAACTTTTAACATTTTAGCGTTCTTAAATTTTTCCTTTTATCAGTTTAGTCAGAACAATTTTTTTTATTTAAAAGAAATAATGAAGTTGTATACTGCCATGATAAAGCATTGGGATACCTGCAAGTGACGTAGAGTGGATATCTCGATCCTGATTGGTTGTTGGAACGTGGCATTTGTTAACGTTAACAACTGTTCTTTCCTTTCTGTTTCGAGTAAGCCAAGCCTTTCTGAACACAAAGACAGGCACGAAGCCTTGTAGAATATATGACGGTTACAATAAAATGCAAATAATAAATCAAAGTTAAGTAAAATACATAAACGAGAAAAATTTATATTTTAACAAATTCGATATGCGATAAGGCGTTGTATTTAATTAACTTCACGTTAATTAATATTCAAACTTACGTGGAAAAATTTTAACACGCTATTTTGCTTTAATATATTATCTTGTTTATAAACGATCAGCTGGCACTGAGGTTATAAGTAATGTGTGTATCAGTGATTGCATTCTTCTCGAATTGCAAGTACCCAATTACGTACACTTACATTGCTCATATATTATTATAACTTTTAAAATTCTAGTGCAAGACCAATCTATTTCAGAAAAACTGAGTTATAAACACTATTTGGTAATTACTCTAAAGCTTGTTGCTTTCACTTTCAAACGATGTATTATTTTTATTAGATTTAAAAATAGAAGATTTTTATCACAGCCATTCTTAAGTTCTTTGCTTATTTTGTTGAATTTAATTTTTAGTTTTGCTTGTTTGTTATACTAACTGTTACGTTACTATGATTTTAAATTTTGTTAACTAATCTTTATATTATTAAGTTTTAACCCTTTGCACTTCGATGTCGCCTCTGAGGCGTCCTCAACAGTCACCCCTCTAAAATTTAAAAAAAAAAGTTTTAACTAAAATAATTAGTATCCACAAATTTAAGACACAGCTTAAACACCAGGACTTTGGCGAACCTGGTGAAAAAGCAACCCTCTAGCAGGGTCCGGCCCGGGCTAGCCACAGAACTGTTAAAATTAGAATAGTGAGCAACCCGGCACTAGCGGGTCACTATTTTAACCGAGTTAAGCCTATATATGCTTATCTTAATTTTTTATAATTTTGTAACTACATCTTATTGTATATATTTAATTCGACTTATTACCATTATTTCACTCTTGTTTATTATCTCACTTATGTATAATTTTCTTATTTTTTAACGATGTGATTTTAAATATCACTAATTTATTGTATTTACTTTTAATCAAATGTTTATTCTAATGTGCAAATTGTTCTAACTCGGTTATGGAGGTCTCCAATTTTACACTCTACTACATATTTCCTGTTAAATAATCTCATGACTTCTCAAATTATTACTCCTAGTATAGATGAATCTGTTAGTGGCGCTGTCGAGATTTCCACCATTCCCAGCAACTCAACTATTTTAAGAATTTTAAAAAATATATAAAAGTTCTGCATTATTTATTTTACTATTTTCAGCTAAACATGATAGAACACGTGGTTCTACTCTTCTTTGCAACTGTTTACCTTCCAGTATTATTCAGCCCCTGGAAACTCATCTCCAGAATTTTCATACTTGATTGCAAATCTCCAAGCCCAGTACATCTTCATCACGGGGCACTGTGGGCCAGAAGACCATGATGTTTGGCCAAAAGTCAAAAATTAAATTTTAATTAGAATATGTGTAGGCAGTTTTAAAACAGCCCAAATTAAGTATTCATAATCATTCCAAACATTATAATTTGCTTTTTGGACCGACGAGAGTACAAAGTAATGAAAAATATGTTTAAAAAAAATTTTTAAATGAAACTTTTACATTTTTATTTCAGAAATATACATAGGAATTTCACCTTACTATTACATTTTTATCAGAGTAATTAGTCTGAAATTACAATTTCTCAATTTGTTGGATTAGTTATTACTCTTGACAAACTTATAGTTTATATCTTATCATTTGACATTTTACAATGTTTGAACGCTTTCGAAACTTAGTTCCAAAAAGTTCCACGAGGTAATTAGCTAAACTTTTTTTTGTTGTCTTCTTTGATGTTTCTTCTTTCGAAAAAACCTGCCCAATTTTGCCCGTATTGCAAAGGTGGACTAAATGGACCGAAAAACAAAAATTATGTTTTTTTTTTTCATGTTTTCGCGTTATTTTGTAATATTACTTCGGAATTATAATTTGCTTTTCATTTCTAATATAAAATTACGAAATTTATTATATTTTCATTGCTATATTTAATTATTTAAACGCACTATAGTATTTTTTTTTTTTTTGCTCATCATATTTCAGCAGCCATTTTGTTTGTCTTTTTGGGTATTTTTAGTGTATTTCAAATTCTTAACTGTGAATTCAATTTACCTGCACATAAAAACCCCTAAATAAAAACCCCAAATTTTTAAACAAATTTTATCGAAATACTAATTTTGGCCACGAAACCTTGGATGCTGGCCCACTGTGCGAGGGTTTAACAACTTCTTGGTTGTAACAATTTCGTATCATCTTTGTGTTTCCCATTTTACTATTTTAAATGATTTAGTGATTATATATTAGTCGAAGCAACATTTTAAAGTACTCAGAGAGCAAACGTTTAAAATTAACTTCCAAATTAACTATTGCATTTAATCATGCAAATACTTTAAAGCGTGAAATTTTAATGTGAGTCGCTTTTATTTCATTAAATTATTATTACCACTAATAAATTTGATAAATGGTGCTGTTTGAAATAAATCTTGCAAATGATTTGTTTTAGAATGTTAGTTTGTCGATGGTTTACTGGGGACTTAAAACAAATTTATTGTTTCCTACATAACTTGAATCATTCTCACAAGCAACTCTTACTCTTGTCAATTAAATTTTAGTATTTTCTTCATAGTTTAGCTAAATTAAATTTTGAATTTCTATTTGACGAACAGTGCGCAAAAAAACTGAACGAACCACCCTGAATAACTTACGTTCTGATTATCGTTCTTTCTCTGAATAAACATACCTTTTTTTCGACACGTACGAATGTCTCACTCCCAAAATATAAGGAGTGACCGCAATCTTTGAAATATGGTCACAATAGTTTGATCAGAAGAGCAGTCCGAAGTTTGAACCCATTTAACAATTTTAATTTTTTGAGTATTTTGCCATATCTTGAGCATTTTTTAAACGAACTGAAACATTTCTGCACTATTATTAAATTCGACTATTGTTAAATAAAATAATAATAAATATTTATTGAAAGTTTTTTTTTTGCTTGGAATTATCTTTGGATAAACGTATTTTATAACTGTGTGCAAATTTCTTCAATTCTCTTAAAAAGTTCTCGAGATATGGCTAAATGCGCAAAAAGTAATATTAACAATCAGAGGTCTAAGCTTTGGAGCGCTCTCCTAACCAAACTATTGTGACCATATTTTCCAGATTGCGGCTACCTCCTACATTTTGGAGGTCAGAAATTCGAATCTGTCGAAAGAAAGTACTTTTTTGTGTATAATTTCATAATTTAAAATATCGTTTGCACAAAGCAATTACCATATTTGAGATCATCCCCTCGATTTATTAAGATTGAGTCCTAGAACGTGAAGATCTGATCATTAAATCAAAAACTATTCAGTCAGGTCTACTTTTTTTTTTTTTTGCTTTTGAGCACTGCATCACTGTACTGTATAAAGCATCACGCTACTTACAATTTGTTGTTGTCTAAGAAATCATCTTTTAATATTTTGATTAACAACCATGCATGTTAACTGAAACTTGTCAACGCTTTTAGAGATCCCTTAAATCTTCAGGGGACAACTTTGTACCTAATAGCTACTTTTAAACTTGGTGACAATAAATTTTATCATTTTCTAAGCAGGTGCAGTAAATTGTACAAATCTATATTTTTAATGGCTGCGGTTAGTAAGCGGGGTGACCACTTTGATCGGCCTACGTAGGGACCGAGTGCGTGCGGTATCGGTCCTCGTTAAACTGTTCTACCGTAAAGTGCTCGACTTCACGCGCATGTCGTCGGGTTACCAAAGCGTAGGAGCCTCTGTATAAGACCAAAATTGTGATGTCGGATCAATTTCGGGGATGTTTCCCAGACCGTCGCCAATAGCCCATTGTGCAGCTCTAGTGCGACATAAATGAAATAGCTACCTAGCTACCTACCATTTTTTTAAATTGATTTTCAAATCGTGGGCCATTTTTAAGACACGTAGTATGAATAAAATTGAGATTGATAACTTTAAACTGAAGATTAAAAAAATTTAATTCACTATTGCATTTAAGTTTTTCTTCCAATTTATCTATATCCAAAATACAATTGTTGTAAACAGTTGTCGAGTGTAATAACTTGTCAGCTTTTCTATCTGATATTAAGAGCACGTGGAAATTTGACACAACGTGTTTTATCGTAGATTTCTTTATCTTAAGTATAGAACACAAAAACAGAACTACGTCACTAAAGCATGTGATATTTGTAAATGGCATTTCATCATGCTATGTCAGAATGAATTCAAAACAAAAGTCGGTGATGTTTCTAAGATTGTTATTGAAATAAAAAAAACGATCAGTAACTCTTTGACGATTGATTGACTCTACTTGAATAAAAATAAAATAGTTCATATCGTAATTATTCGTATCATTTCGCACTCAAATTTGTTATAATTTGCTTGAAATTAAAGTATTCTATTCGGTTGAATAATAAGTAACTTTAGTTTAAAAAGTATGTTTAAAGACAGCGGTTCCCAAATGGTGTTCCGCGGAACCTTATTGTTCCGTGGAAGAGTTAAAGGGATTCCGAGAGTTAGGACTTTTTTTCAATCCCCTTTTAGGACTTTTAATTATATTTAAATCTAATCAATTAGCCATTAGGAAATTATTCAAACTGAAATGCCAATAAAAAAGAAAGGTAACTTTTTCATAAAAGAAATTAATAATTTTTTCTCTCATAACGATATGGTTAATAAATTATAAAAAAGACATGCATTTGAAAATTTGCATTTATATTTAACACCTGGTATTTCAAATCAAACTAAATTTACTAAATATGAGTATAATGAAATGTTTCCCTAATAAGCATTTGGGAGCGTTCGTAGCTGTTCTTTTTAGTTTTCATTTCAAAGAAAACATAATTGGGCTCATTTTATTCGTTTTTAGTTAAAGTATGCGCACTAAAAGCAAGTTCAGTACTAGACTAGACGAAGTTCCACGACAGTGAATTTAGCAGGACATGAAATTTAATTTAAAATAATTAAAAGAATAAAATTAAGTAAACATATAGTAAATTAATTTGATAATTAACTATATAATTATACACTTTTTAAAATATATTACAAAAAGGGAAATTATTTTTTAATGTAAAAAAATCCAGCAGAAAAGACTAAATATCGTAAAATAATGAATGACGCACCGAGATATAGCATTAAAAAAAGTCATTTTGTACTTAAGTAAATTAAAGTATAAAAAAATTTTTTTTTTACTGTGAACCTAAATCTTTCAGACTCAATTACGGAATTATAATTCAATTGGTACTCAACTAAGGCAGCGGTGGCATTTTTTTCTTTTTTAAATCGGTGAACTCTAGTTTCTGTTCTACAATTTATCTTCACAATGTTTGTAGTTTGGGAAAATCAAACACACAGATGTAAAACTTCAAAAATGAACGTTATCCTCATGCGGGTCAAAATGACCACTTTTAGCTGTTTAATGCATTTTTAGAATTATTTATTTTACTAATGAACAGTAAAGGCAGGAGATTTTGGTATAGTATACTTAGAAACAATTTAGGAAAACTCAAAACATATAATTTCGAAGTTCACATGTATCTTCAAAAATAGCATAAGAAATGGCAAAAAAAGATTAAAATGACCTCAACAGCGCTTCGACTATTAAAGTCGCAGATCCCGTAGCAGAGGTCGCCAGAAATTTTTGAAATTTTGATATTTCTCTGACTTATTATAATAATTCTACAATTAATTTTCTTCTTCTACCACCATAAAATGAAATCTAAAGAATATTGCAAAAGTGCTTCGTCTTGCGGAGTCGACTATTTTTGATAATGTAATAGGATACCTGCAAGTGACGTAGTGTAGATATCTCGAGCCTGATTGGTTGTTAAAACGTAGCTTTGTTTGAGTTGTTCTTTTCATTCTATTTCGAGTTAACTTACCCCGTCAAGTATCTTAAGTGATACATTCTATATTCCTTCACAAAGATTTTTTCACTATGATTTAAATTCTTTCACCATATATTTCACATGTAACACAAAGACAGGCATGAAGTCCTGTAGAACATAAACAAACTAATTATCATCGAAGTTGCCAGGTGCAAAATGCAAAAATATATAATGTGCTACAATTAAATACATAAACAAATAATAAATCTAAGAAATAATTATATTTTAACAAATTCAATGAACGATACGGCGCTGTGTTTGTTTAACTTCAAGTTAATTAACATTCTAACTCATGTGAAAAAACTTAGCTCAACTTTGACACGCTATTTCGTTTATTGATGATCAGCTGGTGCTGACGTCATTGGTCTCATGTGTGGGTATGTTCGATCTTCTTCTCGAAGTGCAAGTACCCAATTAAAAATGAGCACATTATGTTGTATTATGTATTATTATTGTATTATGATTTTAAGTTTGTTACTTATTTAAATTTTTCGTTTCATATGATATGCTCCTTCGTGCGCTTCTGATAGGTCATAAGAAAGGATCGCCCCTAACTGCGTACGATGACATTTCCGTGCATGAAGTCCTGTACAGTTTTAATCCTGATGATGTGCCCTAACGCTTCTTGAAATTTTTCGCAACATCTACGTGACCCCTGATATATATGCAACTATTTTAAACTTATTCATTTCGATAAAAATTGAACTAAAAATGTCATTTAAAAAAATCTGTAGCTTTAGAAGCAAAACTGTTTTTAGATCTAAAATCTTTACACCCGCATTAAGTTGGTTCAAGAAATTGTATAAATACTATAAAAAAAATTTCCTCCAATGTAATTTCCAGAAGAAAAAAAATTATACTGCAACTATTTGTAATCACACTTATATGTACTCATTTTTTTATTAGTGTAAAAAGGTTAATAGTACAAACGAAGCGTATAAATATGTATTGTATTCAACGTAGAACTTAATTTAATGACGAGAAAAATTGAGAGCGAATCACTTTAAATGATTAAAAAAAATGTACTTTATCTTTATCTTACTTTGCTATTTACTTTATCTTATCTATGTGCTGTGCGCAAAATAAAAAACGGACCATCCTAAATATAACTTTTGCTTTAAAGATCGGATCTTCATGTTCTAGAACTCAATCTTAAAGTTTCGAAGGGGTGATTTCAAATATGATATTTAGTTAGAGCAGAAAATATTTTAGGTTAAAATTAAAAGAAAAAATTTGAGCGAAATTGGTTAAATAGATTCTGAGAAATCGAATTTTTAAAAAGTCGAATCTTTAAAATACGATTACTCAGAAAGAATTTGACCGATTTCGCTGGAATTTTGTATTTTGTCATTTAAAATTACTTTCTTTAACATGATTTAAATATTGTATATCTTACAATTCAAAAGTTTCTCGGTTGTTGTTAAATAAAAATAATAAAAAAATTTATAAATATTTTTTTAAAGTTATCTTTTGCATGGAATTATCTTTGGATAAACGAATTTTATAATAGTGCGCAAAAGTTTTTCCATTCGCTTAAAAAGTTCTCGAGGTATGGCGAAATACAAAAAGTAAAATTAACATTAAGAGGTTTGAGCTTAGGACATCTCTCTTTACCAACTTTTGGGACCATATTTCCTAGATTGCTGCAGCCCTCTATATTTTGGAGGTCAGAAATCTGAATCCGTCGAAAGTAAGGTATATTTATTTAGAGAAATTAGGATTTTGTAACCTAAATTATCGTCTACACTAAATAATTGGCATATTTAAGTCACTCCATCGAACAAATAAGATTGAATCTTAGAACGTGAAGTTCCGATCGTTAGATTTAAAGTTATTCAGGGTAGTTCGTTTATTTATTTATTTATTTTTTTGTGCATTGTACTTTAATGAACTTAACACTAGACCAAAGACAGTCTTAAAGAAATAACAACCAAAAATTTTAAAGAATTAAACTAAAAAAAATCTAATAATAATTCTCTACGTGGCTCCCATATTTTGGAGGTATTTCTTTTCCGCCGGTGGCAACGTTTGATTTGTTTTGTTTACGTTACTATTTCTCTTACACGGCGAATCGACCAATGATTGCCGCTAAAAATGTCGCATGCCAAATCTAGCTGAGGTGGCTCAACATATAGCGCTTTTAAAAACGGAAACTGAAATAACCAGAGAGCATCAGCTGCGGCAATCTCATACTATTAAGCTAGGCAGAAGTGAGTAGTCTTCGTCGATAAATCTCTATTTTAGTATTTTGTCGAAAGCGCTTTTTTCACGAATTTATATATTACGAATTTATTTGACGATTTTTGATTTATATTACGAATTATACTATAGCACATTTCTAATAGGTTTAACGATTTACATGTCATTTATTTGAATTCAAATTTGTTTTAATGACTTAGTATTTACTAAAAAATTTTAATTTTTTTTTTTAAAAAGTTTTTATGTATGGATTTGAATGATTGTTTTGAATTCTTAGAATTTTGTGTGTTTGCAATGTACCTAAGTTAGTAGCGAGCGAAGCAAACCATATAAGATTGCGTAGCAATTTTCGGTTGTTGGCTAGTTAAATAAAAAATTATGACACGAAACAAATTAAAAATAATTAAAGCAAATAAATAGCAAATAAAATTGAAAAATCAACTGACAAATTTAAACTAAATACAAAAATTAAAATTATTAAATAATAAAAACTATACTTTAACAACAAATAAAAATTAAATAGGACTCAGTGTTTATAAACTTTTAATAAAATTGTTTAGAAGTAATATTCTTTCAAGAAAATTTTAGCTATATATTAATCAAATTAAAATTTATTCTAATTATAAAAGTTTGTTTACAATTTGAAGAATTAGAAAAATAAACACCTTCATAAGTATGTTTTATTATTCAGGCTTTATTTTTTAACATTTGTCGCTAAATATTAATATAAGTTTCCTTTCTGAATTTTTCATTACAAAGTAAAAAAAATAAAATTAAAATAAATATTCAAAGGCTCTTAAACGCATTCACATGATTGCATATATAAATAAAAGCGCAATCTAATTATAGATTACTTTATCAATTTTAACTCATGAAAAATGAATTGGCACTTTCAAGTTAATATCTCAAATATTGATAAGAAATTATTTTAAAAAGTCACGATTATCTTAAGAGATTCGAAGCTTTTTAAGTTATTAGTGAACTGTCAAAAACTCATTTTCAATTAGAGTTTAATTTTAGCCGTCATCGATACAGCTAAAAATGCAATTTAAATGTTATTTGAAATTTATAAATTTCTCCACGTCGAAAATTAATAAAATTGTGGACAATAAAGTTAATCAAGATCCTATGGATTACGCGAAAAGAGAAGAAATGTTAAAAAGAATACAGACTTACAGGTAATAGATGTTTCATTTTAAAACGCTATCAAGATTTTTTTTCTTAGTTTGCATAGTTGTAAGCAATCATTCTCAAATATATCTTTATTGGAAACATTTAATAAATGCAGTATAATTATATTTGTTCTTAAAATTTTGGACTAATCGTAAAGTTACGGTTCCCAGTTGAACACCGAAGTTAAACATCACTGGCAACGGTTAGTGAGCGAATGGGTATAGATTTTGATCAGCCTGCGAAGGAACCGAGGATGCACGGTATCTGTTTTCTTTAAGCTTTTCTACAGTAAAGTGCTAGACTTTGTTCGCAAATCCTTGGGCTACCAAAGTAAAAAAGCCATACTTTCAAAAGGGGATCAAAATTGTGATGGCATGCCTTCGCATCACTTTCAGATATGTTCCTCAGACCGTCCGTCGCCAATAGCCCATTGTGCAACTCGAGTGCAATGAAAATAAATAATACTCTTGCAAATTTGTGTTCTTCGAAACTTACTCATGAGTAATATTTTTACTAATCTTTATAAAAGTTTGCGAAAAATATGAAAATAAAAGTACTAGGTCATAATATCTGATTTGTATGGAAAATAAACTTGATATTTTTTTGACTATTGGCGAGGTTTAGTTTTGGCGCATGAAGGCGGCAATTAAATACAGGATGAGTTGTGATTTTTTTCAGCATGTTCACTGTAATTGTTTTTCTCTTTTCTGCGAAAATATCAAAATGCAGAGTAGTTTGACATTTATCGATCATCATTCAAACAATAGGGAGATTTCACACTTTTACGTCAGATACCGTACTCTCCCGTAAGTAGGATTGCAGCAATTGCTCATGCTCGTGTTTCTCATAGAAACTCATGCCTAGAAATGTCGTCATACTCCACTAGAGGCACATCCATATTATGAGCTGTTTCTTCTTGTGCTTTTGAACAGGTCATAATAGGGACGCGTCCCTAGCCGCGTACAACGACATTTCTGGACATGGATTTTTATGCAATTTTAATTCTGGTGGTGTGCTCTAACTCTCCTGAAAGTTTGTCGCAATATTTTTGAGACCCTCTGTCATATATAACATTTTAAAACTTTCAGATTTTGACAAACAATAGACTAAAATTGTCATTTTAGAAAAAATCTTTAGCTGAAGAAACAAAAACAATTTCTGATTTTAAAGCCCCTCACCCGAATTAGGCAAGTACACGTATTTGTATAAAGGGAACTAAAAATTTGTTCCCCAATGAAATTAAAAGTTTTAACTATGGATTTATTTACTTTTAAAGTGTTGTTTTATAAGTAACAAAGTTATTTAAGAAAAAAACATGCATTTTTTTGTAGATTTTTTTTAATCTATCTATCTTGGGTCTACAAGTGCAAATTTTGCTATATGTATGTTGAGTATGCTAAACTTAGAAAAAGTTGCATCTGGAGTTATATATCTTAGAGAAATTAATTGTATAGATCTTGAACTGACTATCAATTTTTTTCTACTCTTAAGTTACTTAATCATGGTTTTAATCAATCTTTCTTTTAAGCATTCAAAAATAAGTTTCTAAATAAATTTAAACATACATTTCTTGTACTTAATTTTTATCTCTCATTTTCTAATGCAAATTTTGTTATTAAATAAAGCCTAATTTTTACAACATTTGTCTCTACGTTCAGATGTCTTGATTTGTATAGATGGCGCTGCAGATTGACTCAGAAAATTTACTACCGTACTTAAATCGAACTAAGGCATACATTGGAGAAATTAATTATAAAAAAACCCGACATAAAAATAATATTTAACAAAGAAACATACTCTATTAAATCTACACGTATTATAAAAAAAAAATAAGAACGCAATCAGGTATCTGTTAGTATATTATAATTATGGCATTAACAAAACTAAATAGATCATTAACTTAATATAGATCCCTTAATTAAGCGAGCAAAATGATTAATTATGATTATCCGAAAGGATTTCTTTTTAATGAAGTACCTATAAAGCATTGATTTATTCTCTTCCATAAATTGACTTCAATTATGGTTAAAAGCCTAAGTTTTGCACAAACAAACCATTACTTAAGGACTAAATACACAAAAAGAAAATTGTAAATTGCAGAAAATTTGCTGTAACATATTTTTTATTATTATAGAAAATATTTTTTTAATTCGGTAACATATGATAATCTTGTGTCATTTTTTTAAGAAACGAAATCTATGAATTATTGGGTAGTTTTACTAAATCGCATAGTAATTTATTTACTTTTCAACTTAGATTACACTTGCCTATGAAAATTATATTTTTTTGCGGATAAGAAATTATAGAAATTGTAAGGATTTAGATATTCTGAGATCAAATTTATTTATTTTCGGTTATGAACTCAAGGTTTTGATTAAAAGCTGTTCTAATTTGAGCACCAGAATTTGTTTTCGACAATTGAATACGAAAAAATTCATTTTGTGATTTTTTTCTTTTCTTTTTTTTCTTTCCTTGATCAGCAATGCAAAATGTCAAATTTTTGTTGTTGGTATCTTTATAAACAAATATCTTTTTTCTTTTTTTTTCTTTTTTTAAAAAAAAGAAAGAAATCCAGAAGGGCAGCCTCTGTTTCTGGTGTTTGACTTGGCATTACATTTTACTTCACCACGCAAAAACTATGAGACTTAGAAACTAAAAATGACATCGGTTTGTAGAAAATTGTATCCGGACTAAAATGGAATTTAAAAAAAATGCAACATTTATAAAAAAGTGCTCGAGAATTATTAGTAACTTTTAAACTTGTAAAAAATGAACACTATTACTGCTCTGCTGCCTGCTGAAATGCAACCACAGAGTTGAAATTTGAATTGCTGAAATAGCCATTTTCAATTATAAATTTAACGCGAGTTTTCTTTTCTTTTCCTTTTTTTTCAAAAATCCAATTTGTTTGAATATTATTGCATTAAGCGCTTTTTCGTGGTTTTTTTCCACTTTTTTCTTTAAATAATAATTGTTTATCCAGTGTTGTCGAAAAATCTGTCTCATGAAATCCTCATTTTATTAGCACGAGCTTGTCCTGGTATATAAGGTAACAAAAAATGAAAAAATAAAAATAATAAATTTGAGAAATCAATCAGTTGTTTCCAGATATGAGTCCTATCAGTTAGATCTCAATTTTTAAATAATAAGGGATAAAAACTGTTATACAATATGAGGTTCTCACTTTAGATTGTTAAAAAGTAAAATTACCTTTCATTTATAGCTTATTATTGTGTCACATATTTTATATTCTTAAGTTTAATTTTTTTTTTTCCAAATACAGTTGATTACTTTTCAAATCCAAGTTATCGTTCTTTTTTTTTTTACGAAATGTTCGTCCATAGAATTATTATAAATGTTATAAACAAAATTATCTTTTTTTTAAGGTATAGTACTTTAAGGGGGGAAGCAAAATTGTATGAGAATTTACCACAGGGGTTTGCCTAACGGAGCGAGCATGGGACGGAACCTCCTAGTCCTTGACTGTCTACTTTTAAAAGTAGACGGTCAGCCGTTTTCACTGCGTTTATTTTACAAGATTGCAATGGAGAAAATAATAATGAATTTTCACCTCTTATTCTTTCTTAAAATAAATAAAAATGTTGGCGTATTTGGTAATGCTCCTCTCTCCAACGTTATGGGTTACATCTGAAGCAGAAGAAAATATTTCCAATTTGCATAGATAAAAAAAAAAAGATACATTTGAAAACTTAACCAAATGTGTGACAAACCACAACGGGTTACTATAGGCGATGATGACGTAGTAGAGTTAGGCCATAACCTACTAGAAGGTGGTTATGGTTAGGCCCTAGGTGGTTATGGTTAGGTGGTTATGGTTAGGCCCAGAGGAAAACCAGTCAGGGTAGCTATTTTTACGAAAAACTCCGAATCTGATCAAACGAGCCATTGGCGATATTCTGAAGCATTGTAACCATGTAACCTGTGTACGCATTCAGCCAATTGGCGAATATTTTTGATTTGAATTTGTAAACAACCGTCGGTGTTCTGATGTCAACGTTCTTCGTAAAATTTATATTTATTCTACAAATGTTATAAATTTCAGCATTAATTTAATTCTTAGTGTTATGAATAATGGTATATAAGTGCTGTGTACCAAACTGCAGAGGAAATTACAAAGTTGATGGTACAAAAGTATCAGTGTTTGGATTTATCCTACTACGTAAGAAATAGCTTGCCGCCATACCGAGAGATTTTGAAGTTACAAAAAATTCTAAAGTGAGTAATATTTGTTTGAATTTTTAAAAATTTAATTATGATTCTTTATTATATTTTTACTTAGAGTAAATTATTTTAAATTGTGGATAAATTAATCGTAATAATTAAGTTGTTCTTATCAATCATATCGAAACTATTGTAATAAATTTTGTGTATAATGACAAAATAACTATATAGCTATTTTTATATATATATATAGTTATTTTTATAGAGTTTTATTTTATAAAAATATTAATAATTTTAGTATTTTATTAAATTTTTGCTCAAACTTTAAACATTTTTGTTTGACCATAATATATTGTAATTTATTTGATTATGAAATTTAAATCTATTAATTTTTCTACAAAAATCTATTAATTTTTCATACATGAATATAGTATGTACTATTTATTTTAAATGCACATTTAAATATTGTATTCATTTTGTTATAGGTATGTGAGATGCATTTCAAGGAAAATGACATTAGAAAAGAGATATTAAATGACATTAGAATTATTTTTAAATGCTACTGAAAGTTAAACATATATCAGTAAAATTTATGTTTACATTTTATTTATCATTTTTTGAATTTGCTATTTAATAAAATATTTATTATCTAAGGTTGCTTACTTTATTTTAGTTTATCAGTGTGACG
>NC_092212.1:72067015-72069369 GCF_043381705.1 Parasteatoda tepidariorum
ATTTATATGTTTGAAGTGGAATTAATTGCATGCAATAGTTTTATTTTTCTCACTGTGAAAAAGAGAATTCAAAATATAGTTATTGAAGATACGTTTTATTTTTTTAAGCATCATAGCATAATAAAGTACTGAGATAAGAGGGTGTTTATTCACTGGATCACCAAACGATGAAAAACCAGTGAAGGAACAAGTGTTCCTTTACTGGTTTTTTTTCTAAGTTAATGAAAATAAAAGATAAACTTTAGTTTTCTTGTACCTTTAGTGATTTTCCGCATCAAAAGTATGTTAAAAATACGAAAAACGACTTCTAACCAGTGAGGGAACAGGCATGATCCTTTACTGGGCTTAGATTTCCTAGTGAATGAACAGTATGTGTTAATATGTTGACACTTTAATTGTCAATTCATGATTACAAAAAAAATTTAACATTTTCCAAGTAATTATATGTTATAATTTCAATAATAGGCTTGTTTTTAAATATTTGTATGGCTTATAAATTCATAAAGAGCATTAAAAAATAACCAAAATTAAGTGTTCCTTTACTGGGTGTTCCTTTACTGGTAAGAGCTGTTCCTTCACTTGGTCTTCTTACTACTTGTTATTTGAACCTCCAAAACTTTAAAGTAATATTATGTAAGTTCTCTAAAAAAATTTTACATAATTTGCAATTAGTAACAAATATGTTGACACTGTCATTTAACTAAAATTACGAATTTTGAAATTAATATGATTTTTGAAAAGGCAAGCGAAGCTTAAGTGTTCCTTCACTGGTTAGTTTACACTAGATAAAAAAAAAAAAAAGAAGATAAATTTGAAAACTTAACCAAATGTGTGGCGAAGCCACTACACGTGTGTCACAAATGCCGCGACATTGTTTTCTGCGTAGCACACGCGCTTAACGCAAATTAGAAAAAGAATAACAGAAGATTTTATGCTTTTGTTTTGTTTCATTTTTTAACTTGATGAAAATAAACAAACAAGATTATTTTATTTGGCTACAATTTCTGTTTCTAAGAAGAAGAAATGTACGAAAAACGTTTTGAGAGGAATAAATAATTTATTCTATTTAATTTTTCAATAAATTTAATTAAAAAAATTAGTTTCTGAAGAAAAAAATTGAGTGACTTATTGATTGACTATTTTGAGTGACTATTATCACTTATGACTTTATAGCAACTTTTTAAGGTTTCTCTAAACCAGGGGTTTCCAACTTACATAAGGCCGGAGGCCGCAATTAAAAACACAAATCAAATGGCGGGCCGTAACTTTGTCCAAATTTTATGTAGGACTCTTTTATGTTTGAAGGAATATTGAATATTACTGTCAGATTTTTACCAAGTTGTACAAAACAAAAGTATTGAATTGCAAATTAAAATAAGAAGTAGATTTTTAAAAATATTTAATAGTTATTAATAATATTTTTAAAATTATTAAATAAATATTTAAAAATATTAAAAAAATTCGGGTTACAATAACTTTAATGTGCACCTATGTATTAAACAATTAATGTGCAACAGACATCTAATTGTTAAGATATAATACTTTAAAAAGGTTGGTATTAAAACTTACATAGTAGCACACAAAATGTTCAATGAGAAAATTGAGGTTTGTCTGCTGCAACTACCAGAGAATAGATATTTGCATTTAAAATTTACAAATGACTGTGTAAATATTTTCGCCCTAAATGAGTGGTTTCAAAAAGTTAAATCGGAGAATTTCTTCGAGAAAATTTCTGATGCGCATATGCTAAATTATATTCACAAAATACAAAAAAAAATGAAATAAAAAAGAGCAACATACACAATCAATTTTGTATTTGAATATATTTTTTTGCACCGTTGGTATGTTAAATTTCACAGAAACGAAGAAATTAAGTTTTTATCAACGAGGAAAGTATTTTAAACCCATATAGATTTTTTACGAAAATTGTCCCCAAAAAATGACAACTAATATATTTTAGTTCGCGGGGCCGCCAGTTGAACACCCTTGCTCTAAACGAATTAGTCTTCTTCTCATTGGCACGACAGCCCAGGATGGGCCTTGGCCTTCTCAACAGGCCTATGCCAAGACATTCTTCCCTTAGCCAAGGTTCTCCAGTTTATTATCTTTAAAACTTGTAGGTCCTTTTCAAGGCAGTCTAAAAATCTTAGGTTTGGTCGCTCTCTTTTTCTTGTACCTGTTAGCCTGGCACAGAAAACTTTTTTGGTTGTCCTGCTATCCTCCATTCTTATAATGTGGTTTGCCCATTCAATCCTTTGAATTTTGATAAATTTAATGACATCAGGTTCTTTATATGCTTTGTAGAGTTCCGTATTTGATCTTCTAAATCAACCATAACGTCTGCTGTTTCCTAT
>NC_092212.1:72070063-72081183 GCF_043381705.1 Parasteatoda tepidariorum
TGTTTACATTTTATTTATCGTTTTTTGAATTTGCTATTTAATAAAATATTTGTTATCTAAGGTTGCTTACTTTAATTTTAGTTTATCACTTCTAACAATCACACTTCCACAGGAAAAAAATACAAATTATAATCATGCTTTTGATATGTTTTTTTTTACTATCTAAACCTTGTTTGAAGACTGCATTTGATTTTCTAAATTTTTTTAAGCTCATTTTATGTCATTGTTTATAAACAATTTCTATTTTATTTCGTATGCTCTAGTTCTAATAACATGCAAAACATAATCATTAAAATCCAAAATAATCATCTACTAAAAATGTAAGTATCATATTATAAAAATTAGACCCCTTTCTTAGTTTTATGTCAAAACTATAATAATAATAAATGTGTAAAATCCCTTTAAAAATATATTTCTTTGTTTTTAATCCATACATTTTATAACAAAAAGCTAGATAAAATTTTCTCATTTATAAAATAAAACTGGTATTTAATGCTTAAAAAATAATTTTTTCATTCACACAGCAGTTATATTTTGTTAGAATTGCTTTATTGTTAATTATTTCTGAAAATAAATGAATATATTAAGCATTTTTACACAATTTAAGAACATTTAATCTAGACAACAAAAAAAAATAATAATAATAATTTGTAGCAAGTAAAAAATTAGTAAAAGAGTAACGAAAAAGTGTCGAGAAACGGAAGAAAAAAAACCCCGTCATCGTCAGAAGTGATCAGCAAATCTGGGCCTAACTGTATGAGTCATCGTTTTGTGTCCTTCGGCTTTATTCCCATCTTGGAGGTATTAGACAAACCCACGGCACGTGTACTACAAATGTCATGACATTGTTTCCTGTGTAGCACACGCGCCCGAAGCAAATACAAAAAGAAAAGTATACGTTTGTTTTTATTTTATTTAACTTGTTGATAACAAGCAAATAAAATTATTTAATTTGGCAACAATATCTGCTTGTAAGAAAAAATGTACGGAAAAGGTTTTGAAAGGAATAAATGATTTATTCTATATCATTTTTGAATAAATTTAATTTAAAAAAGACTTGGTTTTTAAAGGAAAAATTTGAGTGATACAATTATTACACTTGCTTAAAAATATACATTGAAGTACCATTGAATTATGTTTTTGGTAAATGGAATAGGTGTCTCTAGGATACGCGATTTCCCCACTCTCCACACTTTTCCTCCCTCTATTTTTATGATTTTGTCACACATAGTCATCCAACTTTTTACAGAAACGTATTTATTTATAACCGTCGCTTAACAGCAGACCCAATTTTGGGTTTACGATTACTAATGTTTAACTCCGTTGCCTTTTAATTTTGAATCCGATCCAGAAGACAAGGGAACTCTTGGATCAAGCAATGGGAAAAATGGAAGTGGAAGACTTTTTTGATGGAACTAACCTGCATTTGCGTGACATCGAGAAGAAAACCACAAAAATCTCTGCCATTAAAATTTTGAAAAAACATTTTTTTTTCTTAAGTTATTTCTTTATATGACACTAAAATTGGTGGTTCGCTTCCTGACTTATTCTAACACTTTCAATAGAATACGCATATCAATAAAATATAATTATTTAATAGCAGCCATCTTTCTTCAAAATACACTTTAATACCTATCACTGATAAAAAAAAATTATTATTGCTTAGGTAAATTGCAGAGAAATTTTTGTTATATGTGAAAACACAAATTCTGAATTACATAAACCATAATAGTATAAATTTCACTGTTTTTTTATTTTATAACGAAACGCATTTTTTAATTATTACTTTCTGAAATCTTAATTAGTTATATATTAACCAAAACTGGCACACAATTGTTCTTTCGTCCTTGTGTGTCAAGTGTAAATTATTCTCTTTCAGCATTTTTAAGATGAAAATTTTTGTTAATTGAGGAAAAATCTTGATAGTTGAGAAATCAAATTAAATGTTTTACTGGTCATTTGTTCATTATTTCGTGACTTTAATTTTCTTACTGAAAATGATTTATACAAAATATAAGATAACAAAAAAGGAGTAGTGAAAACAAGGAAAAATAGTGCGTGGAGTCTCTCCGCGTGGACGAAGTTGTAGAAGAATTTGTTAATTGTAGAAGAATCAGCAGTCGTAGAAGGATCACTAGTTCTATTCAACGACTCTTTTTCCTGCTCCGCTCGCTTCCGTGCTCTGTAATAACGGTAATGTTATGCATTTCACCCTCGTGGACCTCTTGAACCAGTGGAAGTGCTTGTGGTTGCCTCATCGTCTCGCCATCGAAAATGTATTTGCATTAATAATGTATGTGAATGCGTCATAATGTAATTTCAAAGGAGAAAACCTAACAATCAATTGATATTCACAAGAAACGTACCTTGACATAACCTTAAATCCGTCGCATTGTCCGTGGGACTGTTTTCACTCATTTTTTACAATTGTTATCCTAGTTATCCACTAAATTTGAAAATAAAAAATACTACCCTATTAAATTATATGTGTATCAAATCAAACTGAAAAAATATTTATAGAAAAACAATACTTTTATGACTTTTATTATTTTTATGCTAGTGAGAATCAAAACAATATGGAAATGAATGAGGGAAAACTGGATCCTACCACGTGATTTCCCGGCCAATAAAAAAGTAGCGTTGAACGTTTAACGCAACCTTGTTGGAAGTCGCATAAGAAGTATAACTTCAAAAATTTTAATTTTTTGCGTTGAACTATTATTCATACTCAAATTTTTTTTATTTTTTGAAAACAAGCTTGATTTAAATGATAACACTTTTTCAACAATTTTTTCAGGAAGATTTTCGTATCAGTACCTGCGTCAAAATTATCGCCAATTTTTGGCGACTTCCGGGCAATGGCGCGAAAAAAGTTTCGAAAATGAGTAGCTGAAGGGAATAAACTTGTCTAATTTAGAGCCATCTTCGTGCAAAACGTCAAAAAAAAAAAATTCTAATTTTTGCAAGAATAAAATCCTTTTGGCGCCTTGACCATAGTAGTTGGCACGAGCAAATACCAATACGAAACTATCACCATTTATTCATGTAATTAATTAGATACCTGAAAGTGACATCATTGTAAGTAATTCATGGCATTTGTCGATTCAGAAGCCAAACAGATTCGACACACATGCGTGACGTCGCTTACGGGTATCCAATTTAATCTGATTTAAATGATATGATTAGGCATAATCACTCCACTTCTTCTCAAGGTGCAAATACCCATTTATAAATAAAGTTATTCAATTTATAAAATACCAACTGAATACCCGTTCTTCGCAAGGAGTGAATGAAAAAAAATCTAATTGTTCAGTACTAAAAGCACAATACGAAATTAAGCACAAATTTAACAGCATGACACATTGAAGAGCTTAGTGGAAGAGCCAGATAAGTGACATTTTTAGGGGTATTTATGAATCAGTGAAAATAACATAAGAAGGTTGCATGTAACAGAATTGTTTTTACCATAAACAATCCACATTAGCTTTTAGAATGTTTGCAAGATATTTGTTTTCAAATTAGTCAGTGGTAAATAAAATAAGACTAAAGATTATTAGTCCCACTTTCTAGTAAATTGGTAAATTTAATAGCTCGGAGACCACTTTTTCTCTTCTTACCCTAACTATAATAGCCTTTCTGAAGATGTCACTTGCCTAGTTTTCCTCTAAGCTAATTATTAAAGCTAATTATTTTTATCCATTTTGTCCTTTCCCGTGACTTTACATTATTATATTAAGCAAAACACGTCTTTTGTAGTTCATTCCATCAGAAGAGATATTGACTGTATTGAGCATCACTTGGTGTGACAATATTGCTCGTGGTTAACTCATGATAGTTAAAATTTACCATTATCAAGTAAATTTATCTGGTAACATGTCCTTTTGGCCATAAGACACGTATTTTCCCAGTATCGGTACTAAAACTGCTTAGTATTAGTGCAGTTTTAATAATCAGCAAATGTATCATTATAATACCTTATATCTACATTAGTATATTTAGTAGGGGAGAGTGGGGTCAATTGTAACATTTTTTACTTAACTATTTTTAACTAACAAAAAATCCAATATATTATTAGTATTAATTGACAGACGAGTAAAGCAGACTATCCTCTGCTAGAAAAAAAAAATAATAACCGCCTTTTAAATGTTATTATATTAGTTATTAACAATTTTTGACAGTCGTGCGCTTGTTACAATTGTCCCCACTTACGGGGTCAGTTGTAACAGTTCATAAATTCAACTGAAACATAGTTAATTATACGTATTATCATAGTTGTGATATACTTTTTTATTGATCAAAATAGTTGTGATATTTTAGGAGTAAAAATAATAATGAGCAGAGACCTAAAGGGTTGAACTTTTAACTTTAAGGGGTTAAAAATTTTAATTTATGCTGTGAAAGGTGACAAATAAAATAATGCACATGCAACATAATATAAATGATATGGGAAACTATTGGTGGTTCTTAAAGAGTTAAATAATGGTTAGTAAACATAAAATTATTTATTTTCAGCCAGTACAATCTACTTATTGTTACAATCGTCCCAAAGGCGCCATTTCAACTTCAGTTGTTAAAAACAGTGCTAGTTAATTAACAAAACTAATCTTCTTTTTTTTTAAATGTTAATTAAGGTGTCCACTTACGTATTCGGTTAATAATTTTTATTTGTTTAAACAAAATTACTTTGTTACAATATAATATTCTAATATCCAAAAAAGTACTTACGCAGCGTGAAAATATCTTTTGTGATGTAACTCTTTCGAAAGTACATAAAAAGGGTTGCCAGCAGGGGTGTACATGTAGATTTATTAAATACACCTTGTGCGCCACCTAGGAACCAAATCTACAACCTGACACTCGACATTTTTGCTCTGTTACAATCGTACCCTGTTACAATTGACCCCACTCTCCCCTACTTATTGCATAACTCTTCACCATTTGAGTTTTGTGCGAAATACATTTATCCGATGCAACAAACTGAAGCCTAAATTTTAAAAAACAAATAAAATTCTTATAAGACCTTGATAAGGACATTGGAGCAAGACCATTTCTCTATCTGGCCTTAAAATTACTGTAAAAATTCTTTATAAGTAGTGGTGGGAAAATTTCCTTTAATACTAATTCATTAAATATTGATACGCAATCTTTGCTAGAGCTGGAAAAATATTTTTTGAAACTACGGAAAACCTGTTGTAGAATTCTTTTTAAATCTGAATGAGCCAATTGTCATAATATAAGTAGTATATATTACCAAAATTAAAGCGTCATTTTCAGAAGGTTTCTGGTTTTTCCAGCTCTAGCAAAGATTGCGTATCAATATTTAATGAATTAGTATTAAAGGAACTTTTTCCACCACTACTTATAAAGAATTTTTACAGTAATTTTAAGGTCAGATAGAGAAATGGTCATGCTCCAACCTTTTACAGTTTACCAAGTTTTTACAGTTCGTCCTAAACGAATTTCCCATTAACTTTTTCTTCATTAACTTATTTTTACATATTTTTTATCCAATAAATACAAATTACCAATAATAATTTAGCATTGGTTTCAATTACATATGGTGAATAATAATAAATCCAAAACGAAGAAGTATCTTTTCTTCATTTACTTTGCTTTTTAATAGATTGGTTACTTTTTATTTCGCTTTACTTTTGTTACTTTTTTAGTTCCCTTGTCTTCTGTTACTTTTTTAGTTCCCTTGTCTTCTGGATTGGATACAAAATTACAAGGCTACGGAGTTGAACATTAGTAGTCGCAAACCCAAAAGTTGGGTCGGATGTTCAGTGATGGTTATAAAATAAAATAAAATACGTATTATCAAAATAAATTAAGCATCATTGTCGTCAATAATATAGCAACTTTTTACGGTTTCTCTAAACGCATAAGTACCTGTACCATTAATTTTGCCTTTTAATAACAAAGCTGATTTCCTATACGCATATATTGCCTAAATTGATTAATAATCATACTCGTCATTAATAGTATGGTGATATTTTACGTTACTTGTAAGCGAATTAACGCTACTTTTCTATTAATTTTGCATTTGAATACACTTCTAATTTTTTTTTTCATTTCAATTACCGTTGATTTTAAATTATTTACTCTTAGAGAAACACATTTTGAAAGAATTACTAAGAACAAAATAAACACGATGTCAGATAATTTTAGGAATACTAATTTGGAGACGTAATCACGATATACCAAGTTATGCTGTTCATTCAATCTATCTGACATTGCGAATAAAGAATGATTAATTATTATAAATATGTACAATAAACTTTTTCTTTTGATCGTGTTTTTCGGATGGTTTAGGAAGTCTATAAAGGACGTACACACAGACAGACAATCATTTATATATTGTTAAAATCATTAAGAGCTTGAACATTCCATTAGAGAAAAAAAAATTTTATTTTGGGATTTTTTCTCATCGAAAAAATAAAGTCAATAAATTAAAATTGTTTAAAACGTCATTTATAATCCAACCAGTAAAGAGTAAACTACAAAAATCATATTTTCTAATTCCATACAAAACAAAATTGCAATTTTTTTAAATGAAGCCATTCTTTTTTAAAGATGTCTCGACTCGCTGAATCAGCCATACATGTCATTTTTAACTTCAAATGAAAAAGAACTTCTTTTAGATTATATGTGAAAAAGACTACAGAAGTACATTCTTCGTTTTTTTTTTAAAATTTTTAAAAAGTATGTCTAGATTTTTATTATTTTTAATTTCTTTATAATCTTTTTTTCTTATAAAAACAAATTGAAAATTCCCCCAAAAAATAGATGGACCTAACCAAACTTCGACCAAAAATAAAATTATGCAATAAAATGAAATAATACTATGCAAAAAATAAAATGTTGCATTTTAAATTTAAAGTCAATTGGTAAAGATTAGTTTGAGCAATGATTTCCGTAGATGTGAAAAACGTAGCTTCCAGAAAAATGGTTTTGAAGTTATCTAAGGACCTGCAGAATACTGTGAGGAGTTGTGGCAGAAATACAAATTTCGAATGCTTATTCGAGAGTTTTCGTGCTCATACGTATTTTGATACATTGTTTTAACCCTTTCAAGACCAGTTCTTTCTTTTCCAACAAAGAGACAAATTACGACTTTTATAGATCAAATGTGAGATCAGAATAAAAACATTCTGCCAAAATAAAATAAAAAAATAACTATTGGAACAATTAGGAGCAGGCAGGGACATATGTGTCCTCCTTCTGGGTTGTTTAGACGAGATACGTATTTCCCAGTGGTGTTTTCGTCTGCGAGACATATAGGTCCCGATGGGGCTGAATGGCTGGAGGTATTAAGGCACCTTTTAGATAAAAAATAAAGAAGGAAAGAAACTATTTTGAAAAACCCTAGAAAGGCTTGATTCTTTAACGTTACTGTTTTAACATAACAAAAAATCATGTCGTCATGAACTTTTTCTAAAACCGTTATTAGCGGGTATTCCAACTACCTCTTGTCTCATTTTGTTTTTATTCTACAAAGCATAAAAGAGGGGTAAAAAAAGGGAAGAAACTCAAATATCTAGACAGGTGAGGCACTGTTTCAGACGTAATATTCTTTTACTGCATCGAATGAAATAAAGTCCAAATTAGTAGAACCAATAGTTTAGAAGTCATTAAGGTTTGATGTATAAAAGAATGCAGTTTTGTATTTATACTTGACACATCTGACACTGCAGTGCCGTACTCTTTCCTATGCTATGCTTTACGCTGAGTATGATGAAATCAAAACTAAGTCAATAACACCAGTAGTTATTAAGATTTAAGTACTCAAAGTACAAATTCCAGCTCATACTTATGTGCATGTTTCACATTTCTATGTGGGGCCCGGATAGCCCAGTTGATGAGACGTTGGGATCGTGTTCATGTGAACGTGAGTTCGCATCCCGCCAATCGAAGAATCCCCTTATGGTAAATGGTACACGTTACATCTGTCGGGGTCACAAAGTCTTCCAAGTTCCCATAACAGATCAATACCTCTGGTGATAGTGAATTGGAGATTGATCGTTCTCTGGTTCAGGTCAAAATAACGATCTGTCGATGAAGGATTGGAGTATGATTGGGTCCTCCGAGTAAAACGGGCTGTGACGTGTGAATGACTGAAGTCGTATTCTTGACCGTAGATGGCGCCACTGTAGAAACAAGAAATACACAATCTGCCTTAAAAAATTCGCTGGATCTCAAGCAGGCTTGCTTGTATTGGCAAGTAACGTAAGTAACAACAACAACATTTCTATCTAGACAAGCGATGTATCGTTTCTTAAGTACTTTTATACACTAAATCAAATAAAACAAAATTTCATTGATAGAACTAACAGTTTAAAAGTAATGGGAGTTTTATCTATGATAATTATAATTTTTGATTTATTCTCTTTTGAACGAAGTTTGAGCTTAGGAAGTTTAATATTATACGAAGTTTAAGCTTCCTTATAACTTCGAAATAGTTAGTTAGTCTTTATTTTGATTTTATTAGATTTAGCGTTAAAATATCGAGAGAGAAATATTGTTTTATTTGTCTACATAGCAATCTCAAACGTCTAAAATATGTATACGAAGAAAACTACGCTTGTTTTACGTAAAAACATCTTTTAAGGTGAAAGTCTGCTAGACTTTATTTTGATTTCCTTCGAATTAACGTAAAAAATTTAATAGAAACAATTTCTCATTTGCCTAGCTGGCAATGTTTGTGGCTCCTCCCAATGTAGTAACCCAGGTTCAAATCCCAGCGGTGACTAAATAATACGAATTCTTCTATTGGCTCGCATTAACCGCAGTGCTGACGTAAAAAATCCTCAGTGGTAGACGGATCATGGGTTAGAGTCCCCTTGCTGTCAGGATAACCGTTGGTTTTTTTCGTGGTTTTCCACTTCATGTAACGCAAATGCGAGTTAATTTCTTCAAGAAGTCACTACAAAGGTAAGCCTCTCTCAATGCTTGATCCTGGAGTTCCCTTGCCCTCTGCATTTTGTTCAAAATTACAAAACTGCGAAATTGAATATTGGTAGTCGTAAACTCAGAATTGGGTTGACTGTTCAACGCCGGTTGTAAAATGAAATAATAAAAAATATAAAACACCTAAGTAACAGAAAAAAATCATGATAATTTAGATAAGTAAAAGTACGTACAAATACGTATGAACAAATTCATAATGGAGAGGTGCCCCTAGCGGTGTACAATGGCATTTCAATGCAGTTCTTAATCCTTATTATGTACCCTGCAACCCCTCCAAAATTTTAACCGCATTAGTGAATCACTCTGAATGTAGTACATTTTTAGCATACAGTAATGAACCGAATGAATTTACCGATAGGTAGACCCAGAAGAAGAAGTCCATATTTATGTTAAAGGTGAATTAATTTTATAACGTAATTATTTTTTACTTATGTTTTGGAGTTAAATTTCCCTAAATACTCCGTATTACTTTCATTTAACCCCCATCGCACTCTCGAAATTGCTAAATGGGGATTAACTTATCGAAATTTTTTAAAATTAAAATCCCAACACCAGTCAATAAAAATATTTGATGTATCGAAGAGATGATCAAGACCTTCTTACCATCTAAATCAGCTTCCGAAAATGAAAGTTAGGTATCACCCCTTAATTGTGACATTTCTCTTGTAGTTAACGCCAAAAATTTAGACTTAGTCAACTTTTCAAGTTTGCTGCAATCTCAATCTACACAGAGAAAAAAAAATTATGGTTAAAACTACAAGAATTTGGTAAAATTTACCGTGTTTCTGGCTCCATGGGTACAACAAAAAGTTTGGTAACCATCACAGAAGCGCTTTGGTAATGGTTTTAGCAAACTTAATGATAAAATGTAGTTTATATAATATGTGATAAAATTTGATAAATGTTGTAAAATTGGATAATTGTATCATGATATATTGAAGTATGGTAGTCAAATTATTCATTTGGTTAAATTTAGTATTATACACAAGATATACATTTCTCAATTATATAATTATGTATAGTATTATTGTATATAGTAATATTACAAAATGTGTAATAATAAGAAATAAAATTTTGAAAATCCAAATTTTCGGTAAACTGTTGCCAAAGGAACTGAAAAATTACCGAATGAGGTTTAAATACCATCTATCTTAGTTTTTAGTTTCAGAATTATGTTCTTTTTTCTTTTTAAACTGTAATGTCAATAACATACAATATAGCAATTTTATCAGATTTTTTTTCCCTGCGTAGTGTCAAGTCATAATTATATCTCAAATTAATTCTTCTACTGGTGAATTACACGATACTATGCTACAATTAGGATGGAAATACGGTGCAATTTAACACTTAATTCATTTTGAATCAAATTTGAAAGATATTATGGTTCAAAATAGCTATATTGTGGTTGAACGTTGATCCGATTTTCCAGAGAACGTATAAACAATCTTTAAGTGAACCGGAATTCAACAATTTGTCAATCGTAAAGCTGCTATATTTATTTGGAATAATAAAAAAGGACTTAAGTGTCGTTAAACATTTAGATCTCTGATTTTACGATAGTATCATTAATTTCTCGTAAATTATAAAATGCGGGAACGCGGAAGAAAATAAATATAATGGCTCATTTAAGAAATTTATGATAAATATTAAGAAGAAATTAAATTATCTTTTCGAATTTGATAGCCGTAAAAATAGATTCTATCTCAAAGTTATGTTTTCTGGCTCCAGTTTCAAGTCTCCATGTTACGTAATCTTATTGTAATTATGCATGGACGGAATTCATAGTTATGTGGATTTAGAATTCTGAAGAAAAAAAACATTTTGTTGCTAGTTTGAATTAATTGATTTATTATTTCATTGAACGTTTTTTATCTTATAAGAAAAATCAGTATTTAATAATTTTACGCAAAAATGTGCAATTTTTTCGTATTTCTATGCTAACTTGCTTTAACTCACTAAGAATTAGAAAATAATTGTACGCAAAAATGTGCAATTTTTTCGTATTTCTTTGCTAACTTGCTTTAACTCACTAAGAATTTTAAAGACGAATTAGAAAATAAGTGTACGCAAAAATGTGCAATTTTTTCGTATTTCTTTGCTAACTTGCTTTAACTCACTAAGAATTTTAAAGACGAATTAGAAAATAAGTGTAC
>NC_092212.1:72081941-72083800 GCF_043381705.1 Parasteatoda tepidariorum
GTTCTTTCGTCGCATGACTGGGGAATTCCCCGATCCGCTAAATACATACGTTGTATTGTGTCATAGACAACATTTTTGAAACATTTTTAATGTAATCGTTGAATTTTCACTTCGTGCAATTTGTTTGCGAGTTTTACGGCTGTGAATGAAAAGAGAGTTTTACAGTTTGTGTTTCAAAACTTACGAATTTAGAGCTAAGTATTGGATATTTATTTATAAAGACTGCAGAAGTGCTTCGGGCTTCGAGAAAATCGTTGAAACGACGAGTAAAAATCCGTGTAGTGTAAACTGAAGTTAAAATTACTATACGTAAGTTTTATCAGTTTATAGACGAAATGGTGCAGTATAAATACTTCATCTTACAATTAGAAGACGCCGGAAAAAAATTGTGCCTGCCGAAGAGTCTTACAAACTGATTATTGGTAACATGGCACAATCAACTTTCTCGAATGTAATGACAGCTTTGCAAATATATGGAAGTCTAATGATTACAAACGCCACTGGTGAACGAAACTTTTCCAAATTGAAATTAATTAAAAACTGTCTTTGTTCAACTATGTCTCAAAACCGTTTAAATTCATTGGCCATAATGGCAATTGAAAATGATGTATTGGAAAAGGTTAACTTTCAGGATGTCTTGAACGATTTTGTAACAAAAAAAGTTAGAAGAGTTAATATTTAAGCTTATTGTATGATTTTTTTTTAATGCATATATTAATTACTTATATTCTTTTCGTTTGATTCAATGTTTTTATTGAATAATATGATAATATACCTATGTAGTAAAAAACAGCGTAATTATGAAAAAAGTGTTGTGTTAGCGAAAAAATATAGTAGGAAGTTAGAAGACGGTAGGGGGGGGGGCGAGACGAGCATTGCCTAGGGGCCGCGACATGCATAAGCCGGCTCTGGTTGAAAACGTTGTTTTATACTTTTTTTTTTTCATTTGGCAGCGTCATCTGTTGGCAAACCTTTTAACTGATTTTAAAACAAGATGAGAAAAAAACATAGTTTACTTAGAAAAGCGTAGAAAACTATACGTTTGTATCGCTTTCAATTTTATTTTTATTTTATTTTTTAAAAATTGTCGGTCATTTTAGGTAAACCTTATTTTGTAAAGGTAGTCAATCAAATTTACTGGAACCAAAACTTATATTCGAACGCTTGAATTTATCAACAGCTTTAAATACAAAAATAAATTTTCCAAAAAATATATATTTGCTCGTTGCGTGTTTCACTTTAATGCATTATTGTTAATCCAGCTCTTTTTAATATTTAATCATCACTGATTTAAATTCACCTCCTTTCATAGTGCTTGAAAATGTTAACAGTTAACCACATCAAGTATATATATATATATATATATAGCCATTAGATAGACTTAACAGGCAGCATTGTTAAATGAGTTCCCTCTATTTTTCTCTTGTTAAAAGCTTTATAAAGAGTAAATATGAAATAGATTTTTCAAATTAATTTTAGATTTTAAGAATTACTTATTTGAAAATGTCAAGTTTTTGGCGAATCACACTTGTACGATTTTATATGCATTGTGCAGAAATAATTTAATAAGGATAATAAGAATTATTTTTCAATTATTTAATTTGTTAATAATTAATAAGATTTTTTACTCACGTGGGTTTCATTCTCATTTTCTTAAAAACAATGATACCCTGTTCAAACAAAAGTAAAATGTGATATTTCTCATACAGATTAAATTTAAAAGTAGATCACCCATGCCATACTTATTGCTTATGAATCATAAAGTATAATCTTTGTAAAGATAATGCAAATAGATAACCAAGAGTAAGCTTAATTTATCTTAATTTATTCCTTTATAATATATATATACACATATATAT
>NC_092212.1:72084144-72266073 GCF_043381705.1 Parasteatoda tepidariorum
ATATATAGTTACAGTGTAAAATAAAACCTATAAATAAAACACTGTTCTACTATTTTTTACTCACTTGTGATTAAGAGCTGTTTTTTTTAAAAAACGCGCTAGACAATTCAAATCCTAATTTTAAAGTAAATCATAGCGAATCATTTTAAATGGTTGATATGTGTTCATATTTCTAGAAACTTCTTGGATATACTTCTTGGAAAAACTCCAAAAAAAATTTTTTTAAAGTTATTTAAAAAAAGTTTTTAGATGAATCTGGTAATTATGCAAAACTTGGATATTTACGGCAAAAATTAATTTTCATGTATTTTTGGGAAAAATAATTTCCATACTATTTTATACACATTATAGAATGTTTTAGTTAATCGTTTTAAGGGAAAAGTGCGAAAACTAAATCATGTACTTAACTAAAAACACTGTAAGTTTTGTACACAGTGAGAAAATGCTGCTTGAGTTTTTGTTTATTGGCTTTGTCGGACATTAATAAACTATAGTCAAAAGCACTCTATTTGGTACGTAATGAAGTGTAAATTCATTCAATTAATATTTCAGCTAAACAAAATAAATATGTATGTAAAGGTGACAAGTAATTGCTGTTAAATATAAAACAAAAACGTGACACATAACTTTGACAATGAATTAAATAATTTTCTCAATTTAATAGGTTTTTGGTTTTAATCATATTTTAACCATTCAGTATGATTAAGATTAAAATAGCTTTTAAAAAAAATTTGTCTGATTTTTTTTTTTTTTTTTTTTTTTTTTTAATTTTGCTCAATATTATGTGTCTGTTAGTAACAAACTTTTTTTTAGACACTTTGATACTTAAGTTCGGAACGTTAAGAAAAAATTATTTTTCTATTTGGAAATATGTTTCAAGGGTATTTTTGTTAGAGGTAATGTGAGGTATCTGAAACAAAAGAGAGGAAACGTTTTGTTCAAGACATCATTGAAAAGTCACTCGAATTTCGAATTCTTTATTTAAAATAGCGTGGTTAAAAATTATCTAAAAATCTGAATAGATTGCATTTTAAAATATTTTTTGATAATTATTAGACAAAATAATTAAAACTATTTGTATGGATTTATAAGGAAATATCTTTTGATAAACAAATGTTCTAATTGAATGCAAAAGTTTTTCTATTTTCTGAAATGAGGAAAAATTAAGAAGCCCAAATTTTCCAGTCACTCTCTTGAGTAAACTTTTTGGACCATATTTTCTAGACTGTCCTCCCATTTTGATGATAAGAACCAAAATCTTCCGTAAAAAGGTGCATTTATTGAGAAAAAGTACGTTTTCGTGTCTGATATTGTAATATAACTGATGACAAAATCTGATAACTAACTGACTAACTTTTCTGTAAACTGTGTAAAATTTAATAATTTTTTTAAATAAAACTTCCTAATGTCCGCTTAATTTTCATAAAGTCAATTTTGAAGTTTCGACACCATTATAATCGTACAGATATTATTTTCGGCATATAAATGCTTCAAAAGTGAAAATTTTTCATTTACAAAAGTTTAGTTACCACTTAAAAAAAGGATAAGTCCTGTTTTTAAAAATATATTAAAAAGTTTAAAAAACATAAATTAAGTCATATCATTCAGTAATTATGAAATAATAAGGTGAAATGAAGCCTCCTGATCATGAATTTCTCTAAAAAATAAATGAATAAATAAATGAAACAAAATAAAAATCCCATCGATGAACATTTACTTATTTTATATTTAGAAGAAAATCGTTACATTATTTATATTAACATTATTTTAAGCATGCGTTTTTCTTATTTAAGCATTTTTTTAAGCCTAAGTTATTGATAAAGAATTACATAAATTGGTTAAAACTTTTATAACTTAAGCACCGGAATGTTTTGTAATGTCCTTTAGAAGAAATCACTACAAGATATATTTTTTTTCAATTTGTTTACTAAAATTGAAATTTTGTATGAGAGAGTAAAATTACCAGTTCGTCAAAATTTTGCAGCAAGGTAGAAACAAATTTCGCAGTGCGTAAAATAAAATAAAAACCCATAAATCATTTTTAACTTAATTAATTAAAAAGGATAACTTCAAGGTTTTTGAACAAAAAATATGTATTTCACCCTTTAGCGTGTTTTCTCTGCATAAACTGACTGATGAAATCGATTAATTATTATAAGTTTGAGCATTTAATGTTAATTTTACTTTCGATATATCCTTGAAATGCCTCCAAATCCTTGAAACTTCTTAAGATGTCAAGGATTTGGTGAATTATGAAACTTCTTAAATTTAACTGTCAAAACAAGATTTTGTTACCACAGAGTATGTAAACTTCACAGTCTGATTCACAGTCTCACAACTTGAAAACTCATAACCAATTTAATAAATTGCATAACTAATTACATTACATAACACATCACATGACTAATTCCATGTTAATGCTCAAGAATCCGCTCATTATAGATCAAAAGTAATTCAACTTATCTTATTTTTGTTTCCTTCTTTTTTAATTTTCTATTTTTTTCCTCTATCCAACAGAAAATTCTAAATGCTTAACCAAATCAGTTTAAAATTGGAAAAATAATTGAATATGCAACATGCGAGTAGGGGGAATATTGTTTTGAGAAAATGCTATTTAATGTCGAGAGAAATTTAAAAAAAAAAATCTTTTATATTCATTATTTAAGAGCTATTGGTCAAATAAACAACTTGCAAAAAAGGCAAGCAGCATTTTCATCAATGCATATTGGAAGAATGAATCTTCTCAAACATTATTTAATAACCATCGTTAAACAGCCGACTCAATTTTGAGTTTACGACTACCAATGTTCAACTCCGTAGCTGTGCAATTTTGAACCCGATCCAGAAGACAAAGGAACTCCGGGATCAAGCATTGGGAGAAATTTGTCTTCATTTGGAACTGTTTGATGGAACTAATCCGCATTTGCGTTACATGGAGAGCATGAAAACCTCCCACTGTTAGCCTGATGACAAGGGAGTTATAACCCATGATCCGTCTACCACTGTGGATATTTTACGTCAGCACTGTGGTCGTTGCGAGCCAAGTGCGGAATTTGTATCACCAGCCATTGCTGGAATTCACCCCCGGATCACATCTTTGGGAGGCGAGCGAGCATTAGACGTTTTTCAAAAAAACCAGTGTTTTGCATACTCGCATGTTGTATGTTCTTTTATTTCTCGATTATTCTTTTACCATTACATTTGACCCATCACACAAATCCGATTATTCGATTGCTAAAATTATTCAAAGCGTTACTTTATTTTATTTTATTTTTTTATTGTGCTTTAGGTCTGAGTTTGAGAAGGGTTATTTATTTATTTTACCAATATTCTGATTCTTAAGTATTCTCGAAATCATTTGGTGCCGATTTTCACAAACGATAATAAAATATTTATTTTATTTTAAGCATCTAAATGCAATTTTATTCTTGGTAAAAAGTTTCAATTTTTTCCAATTTTTTTTTAATTATATTCACTTTAGAGTTATATAGCAATTGGTTACACGTGCGCGTACTTTGACTCCGATATGAATATTCAGTCTGAGTCAGAGAGTTCACGATTATCTATTTTAGTTATCAATGCGGCACATTTGAACTACAGAACATTATCAGTTCCTGCACAAAATGTTACTTTCTCCTTTAAAAATTGTGTATACTAACATAAAATGTGTTATCATTTTCACCTATTTATCAGCAAAAATTCCGTAGTGCTGTGTTTAAAGTGTTTATTTTTCGATGGGAAACCTAGAGTATGTTTTGTGACATAAATTTTGTTATGTTCTTAGTTTTGTGACTATATGTGTGCATAGAAAGTATATTCAAGGTGAAAGTTGATTAGACTTGGAGACAAAATAGTTTTCATAACCAGTTCATAATTACAGTAAGTATATTATTACCATATTTAATATGCATAGATTCTAAATTAAAACAAGACTGTGATAAAAACAAAGTGAGGAAATGCCGTAAAGCAAAATTTTAAAACGAAATAAATAAAAATAAAGAGATTTAACGAGACATTTAGCAAAACATCTAACGAGATAAATTTTAAAAAAAGTAACTTTTTAACTGACCAAACTCTTGTTTAGCTCTCGCGTACGTCTTGCATAAAGAAAAAACTGATAACTCAATTATTTCAATTTTCAAATGTATTTCGATGAAAAAAAGACATTTGTTTTCATTAAATTGTATTTATATTAATAACAAAAGCAGTTAAATTATGACAGAAATATATGCACTTGCAGCATTTTTAAAAACTGAATCACATTCAAAATTATCAATTTTGTTAAAGCGACCTAACCAATTTATTGAAAATGATGCTTTTTATGTTAGAGGGAAAACGAGTTGGAAATTGAGGTTGATATGCTGATGTTATACCTTTAATTTCTTTGGTGTTGGCACACAAGTGTCGAAAAATACCGGATGCCTAGTTGCAGCTGCACCTAGCAGATAGCAACTGGAACACGATATTTTTGAACTATTTTTGTATTTAAGAAAATAATTTATAGATTGACGATATTTCTTAACATAACCAGTGGCGTACGCAAGGGAGGGGTTTAGGGGTTTAAACACCCCCCTTGAGCTCAGACAAAATGGCAAAAATAAAAATTTTAGTAGAAATTATGCGAGCTACTATTTTTTAAGACTATATATTTTTATTAACCTTATGCCTACTTTTTTTTTTCTCAAGGTATTTCTCAGAATACTGAAAAAACATTTACTATAATAGGGTTGTACTTTTGAAACCAAATTCACGTGATACTGTTACGGACTGGTTCCTTTCTGTCCTGCCAGTATAGTTTTCGAGACTGGCTGTCATTCGCGAGGTCTTTACGCGATGATTCTGGAATCCTAGACGTTCTGTCGTCTTTGAGACAATTCGAGAATTTTGGAGACGCGGTGAAAAATTATATAAAAGGGGGAACGGAGTACAGTGGAGTTAGTTAGTCAGACTAAGAGTTATCTCTGCCGCTTGTCTTTCGGAGCTTGTCGCTAAATCTGTTTTGTTTTGTCTTAACAAAAAGTTCATTCAATCGCCGAACCCGTCGTCGCCAGTATTTCGACTAGTGAAGAAATCAGTAACAATACCAGAGATACTGTGCTCGTTGAAGTTATTCATTCCAGCTCGAAACTTTGAGATCGTAGCATAGCGGATATTTCTGTGCCAATATATACATATATTTGCTGTTCTTGGATCTTTAGGATTTAACAATTTTTAATTTTTAATTATTTCGAGAAAAAATCACGATCTGAAATTAGTGAGGTGACAGCATCTAGTACCAATGTAAGTTTTTCTGTTGTACAGAAATGTGATACTTCCGTTGAAGAAAATGTTTCTAGCATAACAAAATCTGATGAATGTGGAAGTGGCCCTCAAAGTGTTGCTTTCCACCCATATGACATATTAAACTTTTTTCAGAAAATATTACATTATGTTCTTAAACTTAAAAAATCAAATCAAAATTTAACTAAACAATGTTGTCTAAATAAAAAGTCAAAATTGTCTAGCTGTCTAAATTAGGGAAATAATAGTGCTTTATAACAGATTCGAATTTCTTTTAGTAGTTTCAGAAAATTATGAACACCCCCCTTGAAAAAATTCTGCGTACGCCACTGAACATAACAATTAAACAGAACATTCTTTTTTGCAATCCATCTTTTTTAATGAGTCAGACGTCGTTTACATAGGATTCCTTCTTTCGATTTTTTGATTATTAATTTTATTTTTAAAAAATATAGTGAATGAGCGAGGAAATTCTACAAGTTTTATGGTTATTTCCACGCATCTAAAAAGAAATGTACTACGTTCTGCCGAATATTTTGCAGGTACTTAACGAACGAGGGAGTTCGAATAACGAACGTTAAGTAACAATGAAAATTTTTTAAATACTGAATAGAAATTCTGCACAAATGACCAAACATAAGTTCTAGTTTTCGTGGAGTGGTCTCATGCCATGGTTGAGCTACAAATAGGAATAAAAAATCGTAGCAATTTCCAGATTATAGTCAATCCCCTCATAAACCATAGACTTAAAATGCTCACGATGCACTACACGACACTGCATTACATAATTTCCTTAATTTATAATCAGACAAAGAAACAAACAGCTAAGTTTTTTTCTCTGATCTCTAAAATCAGTACAAATTACGATATCCAAACATAGTGATTGTTTATGACCAATGAATTATTTAAGTAATTAGATGGGATCTGATCTGATTGGTGTTTATTTTATTTCACTTTTTAAAGTTTACAGTGGCAGTATTAGTTTATTTAAACAAACATTCAACTCAAAATTATTCATCATAATTTGCTTAGTAACAGATTGAAATAACTGATTTCATTAGCTGCACTTATAAGCAGAATAAATAAATTTTTGCTAAAAAAAATTATTGCTCAATTAAGGAATACAAATATGTAATGCAATATAAATGCGCCTATTTACTGAAATTACTAACAATTTATAATTTCAATTTAATTGCACTGGTAATATATGAACTGTTTAGGAAAGTTATACTTTGAATTTATATTATTAAATAGTTAAGCTATTTTGTGTGTACATATTTGTAAGTAAGAAATTCTTGAACTATGATATACAAAGCAATTTCTCAATGAAAAAATTGGAGCAAAATTAAAAGATTCGAATTAAAATATAATACATTTATTTATCCGAAAAACATATACTTCAAAGTTATGTTTAATTTTTAAAATATGAATTGTTCATTAGAAGTTATTAAACTTTTCCCAAAATATTCTAAACTTTGCTCAAAATATTCTAAACTTTTATCCAACTTGTTTAATGCTAGTGATAAAATAATAAGGCGCAACAAATCAATCTCCTGATCGTGAGTTTCTCTAAAAAATGAATGAATTAATAAATGAAACAAAATAAAGATGTCATCGATGAACATTTACTGATTTTATAATTGATAAAAAATTGCTCTATTATTTATATTAGCATTATTTTATGCATGCGTTTTTCTTATTTAAACATTTTTTAAAACTTAAGTTGTTGATAAAGAATTAACACAAATTGGTTAAAACTTTAGTAACTTAAGCACCGGAATGCTTTTTCATGTCTTTGAGAAGATGTCACTGTAAGATATTTTTTAAAAAATTGTTTACTAAAATTGATATTTAGTATAAAAGAATAAAATTGCCAGTTCATCAAAATTTTGCAGCGAGGTAGAGATACAATTCGTAGTGTGCAAAATAAAATAAGTCAATAAAAATTCAAAAACTTCCCATAAATTTTTTTTATCTTAATTACTTATAAGGGTAACTACAAGTTTTTAAAATAAAAAAATATGTATTTCACCCTTTAGCGTATTTTCTCTGCATAAACTGACTGATGAAATCGATATTAATTTTACTTTCGGTATATTCCACCAAATCCTTGAAACTTCTTAAGATGTAAAAAATTTGGTGAATTATGAATCTTCTTAAATTTAACTGTCAAAACAAGGTTTTGTTAGCACAGAGCATGTGAACTCCACAGTCTGATTCACAGTCTCACAATTTGAAAACTTATAACCAATTTAATAAATTACATAACTAATTACATTACATAACACATTACATGACTAATTTCATGTTAATGCTCAAGAATCCGCTCATTATGGATCAAAAGTAATTCAACTTATCTTATTTTTGTTTCCTTCTTTTTTAATATTCTATTTTTTTCCTCTATCCAACGGAATATTCTAAATGCTTAGCCAAATCAGTATAAAATTGGAAAAATAATTGAATATGCAACATGTGAGTAGGGGGAATATTGTTTTGAGAAAACGTTATTTAATGTTGATAGAAATAAAAAAAAAAAAAAAAAATCTTTTATGTTCATTATTTGAGAGCTATTGGTTAAATAAACAACTTGCAAAAAAGGCAAACAACTTAACACAGAGTGAGTAAACTTTAAAGTCTGATTTCACAACGTTTGAGTTTACTACTACCAATGTTCAACTCCGTAGCTGTGCAATTTTGAACCCGATCCAGAAGACATAGGAAACTCCTTGGTCAAGCATTGGGAGAAAGTTGCCGACGTGGAGGACTTTTGATGAAACTAACTCGCATTTGCATGGAGAGCACGAAAACCTCCCATGCTTAGCCTAACGACAAAGAGATTCTAACCCATATCCGTCTACCACTGTGGATACTTTACCCCAGAACTAAGGTCGGTGCGAGCCAAGTGCAGAACTCGTATCGAACAGCCATCTCTGGGATTCACACCCGGGTCTCATCTTTGGGAGGCGAACGAGCATTAGACGTTTTTTTTTTAATTTTTTTTAAGGAAAAACAATGTTTAACATACTCGCATGCTGTATGTTCTTTTATTTCTCTATTGTTCATATACCATTACAATTGGCCCTTAATTCATGGTCCCGCAGTGGACTGATGGTTAAGACACGGTTCCCAGCAGATCACCGAAGTCAAGCATCACTGGCTGCGGTCAGTGTGCGGGTGGGTGACCACTTGGATCAGTCTGCGTAGGGACCGAGGGTGTGCGGTATTGGTCCTCGTTAAACTGTTATACCGTGAAGTGCTCGACTTCGCGTGCAGGTCGTCGGGCTACCGAACGGGGGTGCCATCCCCTCTGCAGAGGATCAAAATTGTGATGGCATGTCTTCGGATCATCCTCAGGGATGTTTCCCAGACCGTCGGCAATAGCCCATTGTGAAGCTCTAGTGCGACGTAAATGAACAAATCAAACAAACCTTAATTCATGCAAATCCGATTATTAGATAGCTAAAATTATCCTAAGTGTTCTTCTTTGTCAGCGCAACAGCCCCTTGCGTTCCTTGGCTGCCTCAACACCTGACAAACGCCAGCACATCCTATCCATGGCAACTCCCTTCCAATTTCTAATCTTTAGAGTTTTCCAATCATTTTTGATGTCGTAGAGCCATCTAGTAGGGAGTCTGCATCTGGGGCGATCCAGAGTGTTATTTTATTAATTTTTTTATTTATTTATTTTTTGTTTCATTGTACTTAGGTCTGAGTTTAAGAATCAAGCTCAATGCACATGAAATAATTTTTTATTATTATTTATTTTTACCAACATTCGGATTCTTAATTAATCTCGAAATTATTGTTGCTGATTTTCACCATCGATACTAAAAATATTTTTGATTTCAAGCATAAGTTCAGTTTTATTCCTGGTAAGAAATTCATTTTTCCTTTTTTTTTTAAAAACCATATTCATTTTAGAATTACAAAACAATTGGTAACATGAGCGCGTACTTTGACACCCATATGAATATTCTGTCTAGAACAGAGAGTTCGCTATTATCTATTTTATTTATCAATGCGTCACGTTTCAACTACAATACATTATCAATTCCTACACAAAACATCACTTTCTCCCTTAAAAATTGTGTACTAACATAAAATGTGTTATCATTTTCACCTATTTATCAGCGAAAATTCGGTGAAAGCCTGACTGAAATTCCAATCTCGAAAGGGACAAGAGCTTTAATCATGGACCTGAATAATTATCATACTCGTTGAAAGCAATCTCAACTTGATCAAAGTGGATTGGTTTCAGCAACTGTAAGAGATAAGTCAATAATATTCCACTAAGAACGAAACTTTTTCAGGCTATGTTTAAAGTGTTTATTTTTCGATAGAAAACCTAAAGTACGTTTTGTGGTATAAATTTTGTTATGTTCTTAGTTTTTGCGAATATATAGTTCTTAGTTTTGTGATTATATGTGCGTATAGAAAGTATATTGCAGTTGAAAGTTGATTAGATTTAAAGACAGAGTAGTTTTCATCACTTCATAATTACAGTAAGTACATTTTAACTATATTTAATATGCATAGATTTTAAATAAAATCAATACTATGATGAAGCGAAGTGAAATTTAAAGTAAGATTTTAAAATTTAAGTGGAATTTAATGAAATAAAGAAATTAACTTTTTAACCCTTTTGAAGGCCGTGGTAAGTATACTTACCACCACGTTTTACCACTTTTAATTTAGGTTTCCATTTTTCAATAACTTCAGCTTTCTTGAAGTGAGTTTGAATAAAATTGGTAACCATTTGTCACTTTTAAAAAACGTATAAAAGTTATAAAATACATAATTCCTTTTGAAGTTTGTAGCATTTAAGGAATTTATTTTATAAATAAAGAAAAATAAAAGTCAGTAAGTTCCTAATAGGTCATGTTAAATATATTTACCACCAAAAAAATGGCATTTTTATAAACTAAATGAGTTTTTTCTTATATCAATTACTGTTCTTAAAACAATTTCAATTCCAAAAATGCTTTAATTTACCTTTACTAGAAATAAAGGGCCCGTTAAAGGGTTAACTGCCAGAACCTTGTCTCGCTCTCGCGTTCCTCCAAAACTGATAACACAATTATTTCATTTTTTAAATTTATTTCGATGGAAACGAAGAAATTTGTTTTCATCAAATTATATTTTATGTGAGTAACATAAGTATAGTTATATTATGACCTAAATATATGCATTTGCAACATTTTTAAGAACCAAATCACATTCGACATTATCAATTTTGTTAAAGCGCTAAATCCCAAACAATTTATTCCAAATAATACTTTTCATGTCAGATGGGAATTTGAGTTGAATTGAGTCTAATTCGACGTTTTGTTTCCTTGGTGTTGGCACACAAGTGTCGAAAAATACCGAATGCCAGGTCACGACTGTACCTAGCGGATAGCAACTGGAACACAATATTTTGAACTATTTTTATATTTAAGAAAAGGATTTATGAATCGAAGATATTTCTTAACATAACAATCAAATAGAACATTCTTACTGCAATCCATCTTTATCAAAAACTCAAATGACGTCATTGCTTACACAGAATTCCTTCTTTCGATCTCTGATTATTAATTTTATTTTATTTTTTAAAAAAACGGGGAATTCTACAAGTTTTATCGTTATTTCCACGAATCTCAAAAGAACTTTACTACGTACTGCACAATATTTTTCGGGTACTCAACAAGCGAAAGGAGTACGAGAGAAGAAAAAATTTATTGATACTTAACGTTCGTTATGAACGTTAACCCTTTCGAAGACCGTGGGAAGTATACTTCCCACCACTTTTAATTTAGGTTTCCATTTGTTAATAACTTCAGCTTTCTTGAAGTCCGTTTGAATAAAATTGGTAACCATTTGTTAGTTTAAAAAAACGTATAAAAGTTATAAAATACATAATTCTTTTTGAAATTTGTAACATTTATAAAATTTATTTTATAAATTAAGAAAAATAAAAGTCAATAAGTAATATATGGTCGTGTTGAATATATTTACCACCAAAAAAATTACCTTTTTATAAACTAAATGGGTTTTTTCTTTCTAATATCAATTACTATTCTTAAAACAATTTCAATTAAAAAAATACTTTAATTTACCTTTACTAGAAATAAATGGCCCATGAAAGGGATGTACCAATGATTTTTTTTTTTTATTTTTTTCTTTTAATGCAGAGTAGAAATGCTGCACAAATGACTAAACACAAGTTCTAGTAATCGTGGAGTGATCTCAAGCCATAGTTGAGCCACAAAGCTGGAATAAAAAATTTTAGCAATTTCCAGATTATGGCCTATACCCTCGTCAACAATTAAAACCATAGACTTATAATGCTCACGATGCATTCCAGTGGTCCTCAACTCCCGGTCCACGGATTGATACCGGTCCGTGGATCAAATGATACTGGGTCGAACAAGGAACATTAAACTATTTTATTTACTGTTTCTTTCGAGTATGTACGACTTTCCATGGACGGGAGTTTAACCTGGAGCTGAGTGACGTCACATAAAGCTGCACCAATAACCTTCATGTTAGTGTATTTGATTTTGAAAGCATGTTTCGATGTGATTTAATTAAAATTATTAAATAAAAGCAATCAACGTCGCGGGTCGCGATAAAATTATCAAACGTTGACCCGTGCGCGATGATATAAAGGTTGGGGAGCACTGCATTAGACGACTGCTCATGATGCTTTTCACATGGATACCAACAACCCTATCACGTGACTCGTTGACCGGTTCACTCCTTTTGCGGAACCACGCAATGTTATTTCTAATTTCATAATTTCCTTAACTTATAATCAGAAAATAAAACCAAATGCTAAGTTTTTATCTCTAATCTCTAAAATCAGTACAAACTATGAAATCCAAACATAGTGATTGTTTATGGGCAATGATAAATAATTAGGTGAGGTCTGATCTGGTTAGTGTTGATTTTATTTCAGTTTTTAAAGTTTGCAGTGGCAATATGAGATTATTTAAACAAACATTCAACTTAAAATTTTTCATCATTTTGTTTTGCGATTCCTATATTTAAAATAACATTAGTTTCTTTTTTTAATAAACATTTTTGTTTTTATAGAATAGAAATAGTTCTTAAGAGGAAAAAAAAAACGAGTCTCACATTTTACATGCCCATCAAGTTTGGAAATAATAAACTATAATTAAATGATCGGAAATTTCAGAAAGGCATTACATAAAATCCCTCAATAAAAACTTAAGCTTTTGTAAATATTAATTTATAAATAGGTGAAATTATGTAATTATGGTTAAATTATAATTTTCATTAATTTTGCTACTTAAATCATACCTACGTATGCTGTTAATGTTAAGTGAATTCGTTTGTGTCAAAATTCGCTAATTATTTTCCTTCTTCTTTATTCTATGCATTTTTGCTATCAGTTTTACCAAGTAAATAAATCTCTGATTATTGGTTGGAGCTTTCTTTACTCCTCTAGATCTAATTTGCACAAAGCTTCATTTTTTTTTCAAAATCTACAGCACTTATCTGCAAAACTTTTAGTTGTTGTTATTTTGTTTCCCTTGTTACTATATATACTTTAACATGAAGTTTTTCTGAAAATTTTGTTGTTAAAATTTTCCTTCATGTTTAAAAACAATTTATTTCAGCAAAAAAAAAAGAAAAAAATTTATAATTTCTGAGTCAATTATCCAATTTTCAGTTTTTTTTTTTTTTTTTTTTTTTTTTTTTTTTTTTTTTTNTTTTTTTTTTTTTTTTTTTTTTTTTTTTTTTTTTTTTTTTTTTTTTTAAGGAAACAGAACATTTTGTTAACATATTATTTTAAATCTAGAAATTTCACAAAATGAAGTTTTTTAAAAACCAATTCTAAAGTTTCTCAGAAGGACAACAAAATTACCATTTCCTTATGAAACTAATAAAATCAGATGATTCTTCGCAATGCACTAAAATAGTTTAAACATGAAAATCAGCAAGTAAAATATTGTACATTAAACTTTTAAAAATATTACGTTTAATTCGACTTTTTATTGCTATAACTTTATTATTTTGAACTGATGAGTCAGTGCAATTTTTAATAAAGTATCTGTTACTAGACTACCGCCCGAGGATTTGTAAAACATCTAAAAATAAATTACATAAATGCATCATAAAGTTTTCAAGTATCTTTTTTTAATGTAGTTTTCTTATAAACTACTGATTCAATATGCTGCCGTTCTAAAAAACCCATAAAACACGAATATGACTATGCTATGACTAACACTTAACACGTAGTTATATACATAAAATGTAATCTATTTATCAATTTTTATATCAATTTTCTATCTTTTTTTCTGGGAACTAGACGAAATATTTCATTTGGTATATGAAACAGAAATCAAAAAATTTTAGATTTCATAAAACACTGATCGATTTAAAATCTAATCACCGGCCGCATGATTTTTATTGTTGAAAAAAGAAAACAAAAATTTTAATTTTGTTCGAAGATAAATTAATCTTACTTTTGTTTATCTATTTACTTTATCTTTCTGCAGATTATACGTTGTGATTCATAAACAATAAATATGACATATGTGGTTGGGATTTAAATTTTATCTGCATGAAAAATATCAAATAGATTTTACTTTTGTTTGACCGGGATATCGTTGTTTTTACGAAAGTGAGAATCAAAACCCACGTGAGTAAAAAAATCTTATCGATTCGCAAACAATAAAAACCTTACATTCCTTCATAACACTTTAAATAACTGGAAAATTATTACACTCTCATTACTACCAATAAAAAATATATATATTATTTGAATATTCGGAAATTCCGGAGTAGTTGGAGGGTATATTCCTTCCTCAAAGTTTGTAGGTGCCAATAACAAACATAGGTAGAAATTTGTAAAATTAAATAAAACAAATATTAAAACTCCGAAAACAAGTACACAGAAAATTACAAAAAAGAAATATAAAAAATTGTTTTTTTACAGTAGAGTTGATTTAAAGAAAACGCAAACTTCGTCCTAAGACGTAGAATTCTTATCAATTTCATCGTGAAAGTGTTAAAGATTGACGTACAAGAATAATAAACAAATAAAAACACTTAAATGGTAATAAAGTTTATATTGCTATGAAATTAGATTTGAAGAACTTAACGAAAAGCTGGTACGTAATGTCTTTTTATAATTCATTTGTAAATATGATCAAATAATCTAGTCAAAGTACTTTTGTCATATAATATTTTGCTCATACATCTTTTCAATGTTGACTTATAGCTCTTAGAATAAATACACTCTATAAACATGGATATCCGATAATCCTTCCGTCTATGAGCCAAGTGAAAGTTTCAGTTCAAATCTGTCTAAGTGGAAAGTTTGAATAGCTAATAGTTAAATCGAACAAATATATTATAATAATTGCTAAAAATAATCACTTCTTAAAATAAGATCTAATATTACAATTTATTAAAGTTAGTGCCGGTTACTGGGCTCCATCAATAAAGTCTGCCCTCCCTACAGGGAAAGTTAATAAACTAAGTCACAATTATGGCTATTTCTTTTCGTTTTATGAGGATTGTGCGTTGGTTTCTGACTTAAACATAATATTAATGATACGGTAGACAAAATCATCTTGTTTCTGCTAAATAAAACCTAATAATGAAAGCTTGAGCTACCCCTTTTTCATTTTTTGCATATAGAAACACGTTCTTTTAAATCGTGTTAAAAAATTTGCTTAAAGATTTTACTACTAAATAATACGACTCCCCAAAAACACATAATATTAGATAACATTGGAAAACCAACAAAATCAAACGTTAAAGACATAACTTTCGAATATTAGTAAGATACAAAAGGTCGTTGTTTTCTCTTCACTATATAACGGGACATTCTATACTAACTAACATTTTATCTAGCTTTCGCCGTAATATTATTTTGAATTGATTTTGATGCTATATAATATTAGATTTTATATTTTCTGTTATTATCTAGAGTCGTATTTTTGTTTTCGGATTGAGCTCGGATTAAGTTTTCGGAAATCAATTCAATATTTTGGATGGAACCGGAAATAATATAAATTCTTTCAATATCAGGATGTTACGTTTATGAAGCGTTATGTGAACAGGCTTTATATTCCTTATTATTATTATGACTTAATTTTTTTTATTATTGTTAAGAATAAGGTAAAGTAAAAAAATACTCTAAGTTTTATTATTGCGATTTGAGTTTAAATTTACACTTAATTTTACTATTAATGATAGTTTTATGTAATCTATGAAATTCTTGAAGGTCGTGAGCATTAAATAATTTTAAGAAAATTAGTATCACAACATAAATACAGCGTAAGGTTTGTCATATTTTGACTGTTATCCCTTATTTGGGCTATATTTTCGTTTATTTTTTGGGTAGCAACATAGCATGCTTGTAAAGTTAAGTGAATTTGTTTTCTGCTAAAACTTCTTCTTCTTTCAAATCCCCATTTCTAGCCTAGCTAGGCAAGGTCCATGAGTTTGTTCACCTTCAAAAAGTCTAAAACAAGTAAGGGTCTTTCTATAAGGTCTTGTTTTAAATGACCGAGGCAGTCCAGTAGATGTTCAGGGGATGCCTGGGCCAGTGGCGTAGCGAGCTTAACTCGCGCCCGGGGCACAATACNTCTTCTTCTTTTAAATCCCCATTTCTAGCCTAGCTAGACAAGGTCCATGAGTTTGTTCACCTTCAAAAAGTCTAAAACAAGTAAGGGTCTTTCTATAAGGTCTTGTTTTAAAAGACCGAGGCAGTCCAGTAGATGTTCAGGGGATACCTGGGCCGAAGAGCACTTGGTACAGAGGGAAAAACACTTTTCTCCTCCAGAGTACCTCAGTGATTTCAGGTGTCCACAGCCGAGACGTGTAATGGCAGTTTGAGACTGACGGTCTTTATCAGCTGCCAAACAGCTACCCGGTCTGGTACCAATTGTGACTTTTTTTCTTCTTTTCTTTCCTCCAAGCCCTGAGAATGTACCTAGGTTATTAAAACCCTTAACCATATAGCCCAGGACTTGGCCGCTGGTCCAGCTGCACTCCAGCCTAAATAACATGATATTTAAAAAAATTTAAAAATTTAAAAAATAAAAAAAAAGAACAGATTTTACTGAAAGCGTGGAATTTAAGAAGAAATGAGACAAAAAAAATATTATACATGTGAAATGGGAAGTTATTAAAATTTTAATAGATAGTCATTATCCGCTAAGAAGTTCATTACTGTTATTAATCTTTTGTTTAAAGTATTGTTTGTAATAAAAGTTTTCTGCCAAATTTCTAAATTTGTTGGGCTAGGTTGACGACTATGCCAGGAGACAGTGTAGGAACAACTAGTGAGATAATGTTCAGGCGAACCTTGTTGGCCGCAGGTGCAAAGATCAGTATCTGTTATATGCAGGTAATTAAAGAATGTTGGGAATGGTCCATGACCCGTCAAGAACCAGATGACTTGTTTTGGAGGAATTGTTTTAAAAAAAGTAACATTGTTAATAATTTTGAATAGACGTCTGCCTCTGTCTGAATTATTCCATTGAAATTGCCATTTTGTTAGAAGAGAATCTTTAATACGTCGTTTAAGATATGAAACTGGAAGTGGGTATACATAATTTTTCGGTTGTCTCGTAGATTGTTTAGCTAAATCATCTGCTTTTTCATTACCTACTCTATTGCTGTGTGCTTTAATCCAGGAAATTTGAATTGATGTGTGTTGTAGTTCTTGTTGAATATCAAAAGAAATTCTATTACTTGTGCCAAAATCAAGTATTGATGATATTGATGATTTTGAGTCTGACCAGATTACATAAATATCGTTATTATTGAAGTTTTCAGTGCTCTTAATATATTTAATGCATTCAAGATTGCCAACTGTTCGGCTTGAAAGACTGAAATTTCCTTGTCTAATGTGTAGCTTTGTGAATGTGTAATATTGAGGAAAGCGAAAGCTGTGCCTGTGTTTGTCTTCGAGCCATCTGTAAAATAGTTTGTTTTTCTGTTAAAATCAAAATTATTCTGTTCTACTAAAGTTATTTTGTTAATTGTGTGAAAAGAATTATGGCGATGTGGTATTTTTAGCTTTTTCTCATAGTCTAGTGTATTATACGTTATATTATTAAAATTGGCATCTTTTTGGAGGTGAGTTACGGTTGTTGAACAAGATATTGACATAATCTGTTCTGCGAGAGGAGGAATATTTGTTAGTACTTGAAGTGCTGCCGTTGGGGTAGAATAATATGCTCTACTCATGTTTAAAAGAAATTTTCTTTGAATAGATTGTAAAGAGCGATAAATACGTGGAGAGATATTCGTAGCCCATAGGCTGCAACCATGAGCTAATGCGGGAATTATTACTGTATTGTATATTAATTTTCTCGCTTTTTGGTTGATACCCCATGATTTTTGGTTGATTTTTTGAAGCGAATTTAATAATATTTTAGATTTTTGTTTTAAAAGATTAATGTGAGAACCCCAGTTTAATTTTTTATCAATGACTACTCCTAGATATTTAAAATGGTTAGAATGTTTAATTTTAATATTATTGATTTTAAATATTGCACTGCGATCTGTGTTATAAAAGTGGATGTAAACTGTTTTTTCTATAGAGAGATTTAGAGCATTTTGAATAATTCATGCGTGAATTTCATTAAGGGAATTATTAGTAATCTCTTCCAAATTTCTCCTTGAGTTGGCAAAAGTCAGTATAATCAGATCGTCTGCAAAAGCTTGGATCATATAATTTTCGGAATGTATGTTAAGCAAACTATTGATAGTAAGATTCCATGCTGTAGGACCAATACATGACCCCTGGGGACAACCTTTTGAAATGTTTTTAGTTACGTAACCTTGATCTGTTGAAACAATTGCTTGTCTATTTGTGTTTATACTTTCTATGAAAAGGCAAAGATTAGAGGGAATATGATGTTTTGACAACTCATTATTAATTATACTATATTGAATGTTGTCAAAAGCACTTTTAATATCTAAAGATATAGCTGCAACTTGTTTGTAATTATTTTTTAGGTGTGTTAAGTTATCATTAAAATTATCCAAAGCTAAATGAACTGACTTGCCGAATCTGAAACCGTATTGAAAATCTGAAAGGGCGTTTACATTTTCCAAATGAAAATTTAGTCCTTTAATAATAAGTTTTTCCAGAAATTTACCCAAGCAAGGTAGAAGGGTGATTGGGCGATAAGATGTTAAATGTTTTGTATCTTTGCCCTTTTTTAGAAAAAGTAAAACCTGACCTTTCTTAAAATGATCTGGGAAATAATTTAGAGCAAGACATTTGTTGAAAAATTTAAGTATTAAAGTACTGAAAAATGAGAATAAAATTTTAACTACAATGTAATCTATTCCATCGATGCCGGGTGCTTTTTTGCTGTTAAGAGACTTAATTAGGCGTTGTAACTCATTGTGTGTGAATGGGGGATCCGGTGTGTTATTACTTTAAATTAGTGGACGTGTAGGAATAATATTATCGTCAGGATAAAGATTTTTGAGAATGCTGTTTGCTTCGTCAAGTTGAGAATTGTTGTTGTATATATTTGTGAGTATTGTTGGATATGAATTTGTTCTGAAGGAGGATTTATAATGGGCACCGTAAATATTCTTAGTGTTTTCGCAAAGAATCTGCCAACTTTTATATTTAGCTTGTATAATATGTTTTTTATATTCTGCTCTTTTTTTCTTATAAATTGTTTTATATTTATTAATAACCTCTATATCATTTGATCTTTGGAAGCGTCTTTTAATTGCTTGAAGTTCTTTTTTGTAAATTGTTAACTGTGCTGTCCACCAAGTGGCATTTGTTGGACGATGAGAAAGTTTAGTTTTGTAAGTTTGTTGACAACTTATAAAAATTTTATTAATTAAGTTATTCGTAAAACTGTTTAGGTCTGAATGATTTTGTATTGTATTTAAATCATCTATTAGGTCTAGGTTAAAAGTTGAAAAAACTTTTCTGAACTTATTGTGATTTCCGTATTTCGTTTTGAATCGCGTGAATGAGGAAAAAGAGTATGTGTTATTTGCTGGATTAATATGTACTTATGGTCAGAATTACTGTTTATATCCATTACATTCCATGTTGTGGATGTTAAAACATCTGGATTATTTGTTAAAGTAAGATCAGGAAATGATGAAGTTAAGGAGGTTACAAATGTCGGTGTCGCTGGCTGGGTATTAAGAATTTTCAAATCATTAGATGTTATGAAATCTAGTAAAGCATCGCCCCTGGCATCACTGTTGTTATATCCCCAGAAGTCATGATGAGCATTAAAATCCCCACAAATTAAAGTAGGTGAATTATAAAAATTTTTGTTGCTGTAATAGATTAAATCCCTCATTAAATTTATTTCGTTATCACTTGGAGAGTCATAAAAAGAGATTAAAATTAATGGAGAATTATTTGATGAATTTATCGAAATCAAAACTGAATTTTGTAGGATATCTAACTGCAGAGGAGTTACTGTTTTATTTTGTATGAATATACCGCTTTTATCATCTGCCGACAGGAAAAGTTTCCAAAAGCTTGGGTATCCTATTATTGTTCCTTTAGGAGAATATGGTTCTTGAAAACAAACTATATCGATCCCGTGCTCAACAACCGTTTTTTGCAATAAAAAGATAGCTGCTTTGCACCTTTGAAGATTAATTTGTAGAATGTTAAGTCCGTCAAGATTTGTTGATATAGTATACTGTTTTATATCATTATTAAATTGGTTAAGCATGACTAAATGAAATTAATTTGAAATGCTTAGAAACTAAAGTTTAAACAATAATGAAAAATGCTTTAAAAATTTAAAAATAAATAAAATGAGGAAAAGTAAGAAATGGAAAGAAAAAAACAATATGGAATGTAAAAAGAAATGAATAAAATAAATTAATAAAGAAAGAGAAAAAAAATGGCGTTGAAAAAAAACTAATAGAGTAAAAAGTATTACTAGATATAGAGAAATGTTAATAAGCAAATATATATGTCTTTTTAGTAGGGATTTGTATAGACTTGATTGGATTGACGTAGCTCTTTTAGTTCATGCAGGTAAGTTTACCCAATTGTGACTGGGTGGAGTGAGTCATGCTGATTTATTTTTGGCTTTAGAATTGGAGAAGAGCACTGAGGAGGTAAGAGACACTGGAGGCGCAGTGGCCTCTGCTGCACCTGCCTTGGCTAGAATATATGTCATTTCATTGCCTGATATATCTACGTGTGAGGGTATCCATTGTACATGAATTCGACAATATTTGGAGAGGTGCAAAAGTTTATAAAGAATGTTCGTGCTAGCATTGCCCCTCACTCTGTACCAGCTAGCCAAGTGCTGAACAGCGCTCTGCTAAAACTAAATGAATTTAGCGAAGTTTAAAGTTCTTTCAATTTAACCTTCGCTAAATTCATTTAGTTCGCTAAATTCATTCATTCAAATGCATTATATTATAAACACTGAAGTCCCGCAGTATCGTAAAGACACGGTTCCCAGTAGAACGCAGTGGTCAAGTATCACTGGTTACAGTCAGTTAGCGGGTAGGTAACCACTTAGATCAGTATACTTAAGGACCGAGAGTGTGCGGTATCGGTCCTCGTTAAACTGTTCTACAGTAAAGTGCTCTATTTCGCGAGCAGATCGTCGGGCTGTCAAATCAAGGGAGCCATCCCCTCTGCAAAGAATCAAAATTGCGATGGCATGTCTTCGAATCATCCTCAGCGATGTTTCTCAGACCATCGCCAATAGCCCATTGTGCAGCTCTAGCGCGACGTAAATAAAGTACCTACCTACTAAAAGTTTATTAATATTGGATGGCGTACTTTTAAAAAGCAAAAATAAATAAATCAGAAGTATAGTTCGACTTCCTAGAGAACTCCTCCAGACACCCGTCTCGCGTCGTGGCGGGTACTATGTTTACGAGGAAAGGTCACTTCGAATAGGGGTGTGGGGTGAATAGTTTTATCTTAATCTTAGCGTAATTCATCGTGAGTAAACCAATTGACACCTTCTTTCCTCCATCCCCCCATTAGAAATGTGCTCTCACTTGTTACCATAGCACCAGAGATTGCCCCAGACTTTCAGTCTGGAGGAGTTCTCCTCAAAGCCGCACTGTAGTAACGCAAAAGTCAGACAATATCAACCCCTTTGCCACCTCGGTTTAGTTTTATCCGGTCATCCATCCATTCGTAGTATCATATTGTTGACAAAAAAAATAATTTTTTTTATCATTACTTCTTTGGAGGTATTTAATCACTTTTTATCGCTGATAAGCAATCGATTTTCATCGATAATTATAATCCATATATTTAATCGATATGGGCCATGTGATTATCCGTCTGTCGCTCAGGTTTTATTTGTTTGTTTTCATTCGATTATGAAGTCATACGCCTTAGGACCGCTCAGTTCAACTTATTCTGCCATATTTTAATTAATTAAGACAATACTACTGAAATATTATGAAGAAAATATTAAATCATTTTATTCTTAACGTGTAAATAGTTGTTTTTTGCACTTTTTTTCTCCATCTAACTTAGTTAATTTATTTGGAATGCTGTTTGAAATGGGTCAGCTCATCTTAAATCAAAATATGTGCTATTTCACACTATGAATTGGCAAACTCTGGAAAAACAAGTACAAAATTTCTATACTATCTACTAAGTTCTCTTATTATCAGAGAGCTTTACTCCCATTCTTTTAAACTTGGTGAGATATTGAAAACTGCGTTAATTTTTTATATAAATCGCATCTTTTTTTCAAATAATTTCTTTGCTTTTGTTTATGCTTATTATTTTCAAGTAATTTCTTTGCTCTTATTTTCTCCTTTGTACAAAAATTTCCTTATGTGCTAGTGTATTGTGGGAAAATTATAATATAATAATAAAAGTATATTATAAAATAAAAGTATATATTTAAAGATACTTTTAATTTTATAATATAGCTTTTCTCTTGCTGCAGTACTGTTGGTTAGTGAATGTATGTTAGTTATTCACTATATTATTATTTATAAATATGCTGTGAAATAAAATTGGTAAGTTATGTCATTGATAAGTTATTATTTGGTTTAGTTATGTCTTAGTATTTATTTCTTTTGATATTTTAAAAATTCTATTTATATGCTATCATTTCGAAATAATTAATTGTTAAAAGAAACTAAAATAATTAAATTTGAGTGCAGTCAAACTAATAAAAATTTTGTTCAAGGTATAAATTAGCAATCGGGTGCAACTCTAATTTGGCAATTTTTTATATTCTTACAGAAAATTAGGAAAATTATTTAAAAGTGAGATTTTGTAATGATAAATAATCAAGATTTGTGGATTTTTATGCAGTGTCAAGAATAATAAGCAATTTTTAAAATGAATATTTTTAAAAATTATAATGTTTTTGTTTAAAATAAAAACCAATATTTAGATTTTAATGTATTTTAAATAATGCATTCATTAATTGTAGCTTTAAAATTATGTTCTAATAATTATTTATTTTAAAAAATTATCTCATTATGACAATCGCGAGAAAAGTTTCTAAAATTACAACTGAAAGATGCTTTCATAAAATGGGTCATTTCATCACTCAAATGCAGGAACCAAAATTCAAAAAGGATATTTTTTGCAAATTATGGTTGTTGTTTAAAGAAAGTGTTTAAAAAATTTTTTTTTTGATATAAATTAAGAATAACCCAGTTTCATGAGTAAAATTTTCAGACCCCTGAATTCATTAAATCCAACTGCAATGAGAAATATTTGACAATGTGGCTTCACTCAAAATATAATAGTGATTTCTTCAAAACAAGAAAAAGCTCACTAGTTCTTGAAAGTAATCACCATCAAAATGAGAACATTTAAAAAAAAAAAAAAAAAAAAACTTTTTTAATCTGATCTTAATGTATTTTAATGACATTAGTTTATTATCATTTACTATCATTTAACTGTTAATTATCAAGTAAAATAACTTGTGTTATCCATGCCATGATTATAATATGTCCCATGCAGTTATGTCCATGATTATAATATGTCCATGCCCAAGTAAAATAACTTGTGTAGCCATGCCATGCATGTCTTAACATTTCAAACCCTCAAAATTCTCAAAAACAGAGGTTTGTCTTATACATCAGTAATAAAGTTAGACATTTGTTGATCTTGAAATATCAATGCATCATAAACTCAAGAGTTAACCTTTATATGAATAACTGCATAAATTTACCTTTAAAACTTATCAGTTTGAAAAACTATTTTTAATATGTTATATCTATGCTATTAATTTTACATTTTCTCATTTTTTTTACGTAAAAGGTTGTTTTTTTTTAGAAACAATATTTTAATTTACATTTAAAAAATTAAGAATAAGTAAAGCTAATTTATTCAAAAATATTTTAAAATATATAACACGAGGCAAACTTTTAAAACGATACTATAAAGCTAAAAATTTGAAGATTTCAGAACATTTTGTCAGATTTATTAATCTTAGTGTTGTCATACAAACCCAATTCTACAATGAATTCTATTTCATCCTTATCTGTTGAGTCCCACAAAAAAATCATCTCCCCCCCCATCCAAAGAATTAAAAATTTCACATATTTTAAAATAATTTGCAATAGCATTTGAATTCACAATTTGTCACGCGTCTTGCATCGTTTAACGCATGACCTTGATAGGAATAATGATAGACTTGTACACACCCGACATACCAGAAATTCGCTATTTCGGAATCAAAAAGAGGTTGACTTATACAATGAGCAGGGTGCATAGCGTTTTTAAAAAGTGCTTAAAGGTGCTTATTTTTATTCGGGGTTTGTAAAAAGTGCTTAATTTTCTATCTCTTAAAAAGAAATTTTTTTGCCGTGTTGATTGTCGTTCTGAATTACAGAAAATGCATGATTTTCCATGCAATGTTTATCAGAAAGGTAATTATTTTAATTAGTATGTAAAGTTTTTGAAAATGATTTTATGTTTGTAAAATAAGAACTTCAAAAGATAGAAAAAAATAATTTTTATCACTGTAATTTTTTTTCGAAAGTGATTAAAAATGTTTTTTGAGTGCTTGAGAAGTATTTAATAGGTACTTATTTATTGTTGAAAAATCTGGCTTCCCTGACTGAGACATGCAGTTGTCTTGATTACAAAATGTAAAGTAAAAATTGTTTAAAAGCTCTAATTATACCTATTTATTTTTGCATTTAAAAAATATCTAAAGTTAGCGAATTTATTTATTTTAGGTTACCCTTGTTTAAAAATGGATGTAGCATCCATTTCTTTCTCTGGCTCTCGTCAGCCTGTCAAGCATGTTATACCTCTTGGAAGGCGACTAGCTTACAGTTGTGGCCATGTTTTAAATGATCTATGTGCTTCCATGTGGTTTTCTTATCTGCTTATATTTGAACATTCTGTTTTGAACCTGAGTAATTTTGTTGCTGGATCTCTGATGCTTCTTGGGCAGATTGCTGATGGTATATCCACCCCATTTGTTGGATTTGAATCTGATCAACCCAATGATATGTTCCTATGTAGGAAATACGGCAGAAGGAAAGCTTGGCATTTAGTTGGTATGAGCGATTATATTAATTATTTTTTTTTATGTAGCTTCAGGGTGCGTAGCATTTGTAAAAAGTACTTAAAGGTGCTTCTTTGGGGATTTCGTTTTTAAAAGCTTTTAAAGGTGCTTTTTTCAGCTGGCGTTTTTAAAAAGTGCTTTTTTTCTTCCCTTCAGTGATATCTGGTGGTTCTTTTTAATTTATTTTAATTTTATTCTTATTTATTTTATTTTACTTCTAACACTTTTTTTGACGTAGGGGGTAAGGGTACTTTTGTTCTGAGTTCAGGGTCAAGTTGAATTCACTCGGTGATGTGGGAAAGTACTGATTGTTTCGATTTATGCCCGTTTCTTTTTGGGTTTTTTTTAACGCTAAAACTTTTTATAAAAAGTTTTTGTTTTTCACTAATGTCATTGATTGAATATGAATTTTTTGAGTGCTTGAAAATTTTTTAAAAGTGCTTATTTTTGATTCAAAGATTTGGCTACGCTCCCTGAGCTTATCAATTTTATCCTGCAAGTAAAACTTTGAAAGTATGGGTTTTTATAGTTTTAGAAATGTCATTTCAGCCAACTTAGAATGAATTTCTCAAAGGATAATAAAAGGAAATTTAAATTACAATTGTTAGCAGAAATACTTTTAGATTTTGCCAGAGTTTAAAGACATCACTGTATGCTTATCAAGCATTTATATGAATGTTTAATTTATTTATAAGTGGTTACTGGGTCGACAGCAGTGGACTGGGTCCACTGTTGTCGACCCAGTCTTGGTGCTGCGGTCTGACATCACCGCTCGCTCTCGTTGCATCCCTCACGGGAACTTTGAAGTCCTCCTTTGCATCCGACACGATTTGTGGTGCTTTAGTCTTGCGTGACTCCGGGCCTTGTGCCTTTAGGTCCTCTTTCTGCCTGGCCTTAAGTGCTTTGTAGGTTTCGTAATGGCGGGGCATCAGTCAATTGGCGTATGGGCAATAATTGCCTGCGTCGCAACAACAATTTCCTTATTCATAAGTGGTGAAGGTCAAAATAATACATTTACAAATCCAAGACTAAAGTAGTTATTTTGCTATCACTTAAATTATAAAATTGAAAACTTCACTGCTATGAAATACTGTCACCAATATATATCTTCTACCAGAGTCAGTAAGACTAACTAAAGTTCATAATAAAATCAATAAGAAATTTAAAAGCTTTATTTTTTAACTTTATAAAGAGAGAAATAATTTTATTTGCTAAGGACTTATGATGCATTCCTTTTGAAAGATAAGGAATTAAAAGTTTATCATAAAAGATCATGTGTAGAAGGTCATGTTATAAGTCTAAAAAAGAAACTAATTTTCTTATTTTTAGTCCATTAAAAAAACTTAGTTTCTAAAAATTTAGTTTTGTGTTTTTGTTGGATTATGATCAAAAGTTTTATTCTCAATGAACTTTGTTTGTTCAGTTTAAACAATTGTAACTTGTATTGGCTTGATATACAGAGCTCCAGTTTAAATGTGGACATTATATAGTCTAAAAGTGGTCAAAATTTTAATTAATGATAAATTCTATTTGGTGATAAAATTGTATTGTAAATTTTGCTTACAGCATCTAAGAAACAATTGCTGTTATAACCCAGCTCAGAGCTTCACTTGAAATATCAAATAATTTGCAAAATCATTTTATCATGTTATAGTTTATTATTACAACTATTTTTATCAATGCAATTCAAAATTTTCACTAATATTTGTTTCCTAAATGCAACTGGGCTTATAGTTTTTTATTGAATGATTTTACTTGGAAAATAGTTCCTACATTATCAAAATCATGTGTTTTATAGAAGTTTCATAACCATGTGATTGCTTTGACTTGATCAGTAAATCAATGTTTTTACTTTTTCATTTATTTTGTCTTTTTTAAATACTATACTTTAAAAAAAAAAATTATATTTTCATAGCTGTTTTTCTGATTAGCAATAATTATATATAGATCANTCAAAATTATGTGTTTTATAGAAGTTTCATAACCATGTGATTGCTTTGACTTGATCAGTAAATCAATGTTTTTACTTTTTCATTTATTTTGTCTTTTTTAAATACTATACTTTAAAAAAAAATAATAATTATATTTTCATAGCTGTTTTTCTGATTAGCAATAATAATATATAGATCATCTTTTATTAAAATAACTTTTATATAGTTATTGCCTTAAAATTTAAATGTTAGATGTCAACTTTTATTCCTTAACTAATAAATTATTTTAAAACAATAAAAGTTCATGGTAGCAATTATTATGTATGTATTTTGTTTGATTTGAAAGTTTTATGAAGTATATCTTAATTATATCCAAATTTATAATTTATTGTTCAAGTTATAAATTTTTGTTGGTTATTATAATGAAATTTTGTATGTAAGTAAAAGTAGTTTTCTTATAAATATTGCCATCATGTTAAAGCATCTGAAATATTTTAATACCTTTATTATCTATATATAGACTTGTTTCTCATTTTAAATCAATGTTTAAAACTGGATACAAATTTGTAATTCGAATACACTTAATATTTTTATGAATATAGCTTAAGTGTTATATAGAAATATGTTAGTTAATATTAATATACTAAGAGATCAAAATCTCTAATTCTGTCAACTAATAGAGATTAATGTGTGTTTTTCTGATTATGTGTGCTATTAAAATTGTGTGAAACTATAATGTACTACTAATGGCTTTTACTTAAGTTCAGTAAAAAGATCTAAATATAATTCTTTAAACCACAATTCTTTATAAATTGCGTTAACTTTACAACCAATATTGGAGAATTTGTTGGAATTTATTTCTAATGCTCCTGATAATTTAATCTTTTTCTATAACTAATAAATATTTATTTGTATATTTTTGTGTTTCAATATATTTGTTCTTAAAAATTATATTAAAGCATTAAAATTGACATGTTTAGTTGGTAAATTTATTAATGACACATGAAATGATCTATTTAAGACAAAATTCTATTTAATACAAAACCTTGTGTTTCAAGGTTTGCATTATAAAGATCTTGTACTATACAATGATATCTTTAATTCAAATTTATTACTATAAATATATTACAAACACTATTTTTTATTAATAAATTAAAATTGATAGTGATCACCAGATTTGAAAACATTCAATTTAAGTGTAACAGTTAAAGTGTTATATAATGTGAGTTATGATCATGATTATGATTCTGCTACAAATCCATTATTTATGATTTTTTGAAATATTTTCAATTAACTTCCAAATTTTCTTAAAATTAAAATGAAGTTGTAATTTTTTTAAAGGGATTTGTTTATTCTTGATAAAATTACTTTTGATTTACAAAAAGTTTATTTATTTTTTAGGTACAATATGTGTGATATTTTCTTTTCCTTTCTTATTTATGGATTGCATAAGTTGTTCCAATTCATTCGAATATGCCAAGTTTATTTATTATGGAGCTTTCATAATTATTTTTCAATTTGGATGGGCCTCAACCCAAATATCTCACTTATCTCTCATTCCTGATCTAACACCACTCTCATGTGAAAGAGTTGAGCTTAATTCCTATAGGTAAGTTTTACTCCAACTTAATTTTAAAAAAATTTTCCTCACTGAAATTTTAAAATCTATTTTTATTTTGATGCAAGGATTTGTTTTTTATGCACTATCTTATAACTTTATTTGCAATCTTGTTATCTGCGATCATTCGATCATTTATTATTATTTATTATGGAGCTTTCATAATTATTTTCCAATTCCGATGGACCTCAGTCCAGATATCTCACTTGTATCTCATTCCTGATCTAACACCACTCTCATGTGAATGACGGGCCTCAGTCCAGATAATCACGATCTTTTATTATTATTTATTATGGAGCTTTCATAATTATTTTTCAATTCGGATGGGCCTCAGTCCAGATATCTCACTTTTCTGTCATTCCTGATCTAAAATCTATTTTTATTTTAATGCAAAGATTGGTTTTATGTGCATTATTTTCTTATAACTTTAACTTTATTTACAATCTTGCAATTCACGATCGCAACGCTTGAATATGCCACTCCATGTTTTGACTCTCCTTCTCAGTTATATGGATATGTACTACAATATTTTACCCTTCGATAATACTTTTCCTGTTCAATTGTCAAAAATATTTCTTAAAATTTCCACAATGTATTCTTTTATAACTGTGGCTAATGCAGTTTTTAGTTCCATACAGTTTCCTTACATAAAAGCTTTTTATCGATTTCAAAATCAAGACTATACTGTACTTCCTTCTCTTATGACACTTGAGATTAGGTTTACCTGAATCTGAGTCAAACATCAAAATTGTCAGAATAACTTTTTTAGCCTGGAATAAGAGGCTTGGTTATCCTGAGAATATCTAGAACAGTGGTTTCCAACTGGCGGCCCGCGAAGCCTTTTTTTTTTTTTGTGGCCCACAAACTAAAATATATTAGTTGTCATTTTTTTGCGGACAATTTTCGTAAAAAATCTGTATGAGTTTAAAATTCTTTGCTTACTAATAAGAACCTAATCTCTTAGTTTTTGTGTAATTTAACATACCAACGATACAAAAAAAAAATTCTCAGGTTTTGCATCCATGAAAATATTTATTCAAGTACAAAAATAATCGTGTATGTTGCTCTTTTTTATTTCATTTTTTGTATTTCGTGAATATAATTTATCATGTGTGTATCAGAAATTTACTCAAAGAAATTCTCCGATTTTGCTTTTTGAAACCACTCATTTTGGACGAAAATATTTACACACACTTTTGTAAATTTAAAATGTAAATATCTATTGTCTGGTGGTTGCAGCAGACAAACTGCAATTTTCTCATTGAACATTTTGTGTGCTACTATATAAGTTTTAATACCAACCTTTTTAAAGTGTTAGATATCTGTTGCACACTAATTGTTTAATACATAGGTGCACATTAAAGTTATTGTAGCCTGATTTTTTTAATATGCAATTAAATATTTTTAAAAATCCTCTTCTTATTTTAATTTGTATTTCAATACTTTTGTTTTGTACAACTTGGTAAAAATCTGACAGTAATATTTAATGTTCCTTCAAACATAAAAGAGTATTACGTAAAATTATGATAAAGTTGCGGCCCACCATTTGATTTGTGTCTTTAATTGTGAACCCCGGTCTCATGTAAGTTGGAAACCCCTGATCTAGAATCATGGAAACTACCTTCTGGTATCGTGCCTTTTCTTGTTCCGTGACAAACACCCTTGGGCACCCTGTGACCAAGGGTCCAAAAAAATTATATCTGGCATCCAATATTTTATTATAGACTTATTGTGTTAGGATAAACTGGAGTGCTAATTGTTAATAAAGTTATTTTGGTTAAGCATAATAAATTAGTAATTAATTTTTATTATTAAGTATGATTTTTTTAAATTTTATTCAGAGTTTTAAGTACTAAAAACACTTGTTATAATATAATTAAATTAATTTTATTTTGCTCTATTTGTTTTACTCAGCAAAACTTCATCCCTATGTAAGTGTTTGTATTGTTTAAGATATATATTTCAATAATATAAATTTGTTCTTTTTAGATATGCCATGACAGTCGCGTCTAATATTTGTGTATATACAACATTATTAATTGTCTTAGGTGTAGCTAGTGGAGAAGATTCCCATATTGGACCTACAGATCTGCACATATTTAGAGTAATTATTTTAAATTATGTTTATATAACTGTTTTAGAGCTTCTTTATACTCTTGTAATATTACTTTATCTTTATTGTTAGTTGTTTTGAAAAGTATATTGGAAATAATTATAAGAAGGTAAGAAAAGTTATATTCAGCCTACACAATTTTTTTTCCTTTTAGTTGCAATAACCTTTAAAGTGCATGTTAGAAAATCACTAGAAAGGCATATTATAAATTTGAGATTCGCTGTTTTAACCGTAGATCTTGTATGTGAAATAGTCTTCCAACCTTTTGATAGTTTTTAGCAAAGTCTGAGTGTTGTAACATCCTCAAAGTTAGCAAATACTACACTTAATCTGTTATCTATATTTTAATAAAAAGTTGGTATTTTCCTTAAACCATGCTGGTTTGTTTGATTACATAAAGAAATAATAAAAATAAACACATTTCAATTTGTAATCTATGAGTCAAATGTTCTTAGGTTTAATCATTTACTTTCTCAAGTTTCACTACTTTAAAAGTTAAAAAAAGCTATTCAGTTACAGAATTATATATTTTATTCAATATTATATTTTGCTATAATTTATTTGAATCATTTCTATTCATCATTTTTAAGAGTCTTTATTTTGTTTTACAGCATAATTCAACTCTTTCTCTCTCTCTGATTTAAATTTTAAAATATATTAATTTATGAAAGATACAAAGATACAGAAATGGATATGCAATAGTTTCAGCTCTATGCACAAGAAGTGTCTATAGAACCTCAGTGTCTATTTCAAGCATTGAGATAGGTTTTTGTTTATAGAACCGAAACTATAGTATGACTATTTCTGTACCAGTATTTGTACATTTATTTGTATTTTTCTTTTTGTTTTCCCTTATTCATATGTAGCAGAAGGTATACCCTATGCTCTCATTTGGATATACTGTTAAATTAGTTTTTTTATTACATAAAGAAAAGTTGTTTCTCTTATTTTGCCCCAGACCAATTATTTTTTTTTCTTTTTTGAAACTGACTGTTATCATCCACCGGGGCGATACTTAAAAGGCTATCAAAATTTTTCACATATCCTAGAAACTATTTGAGTAACAAGGTATCCACTCTATTCTCAGCAAGCAGTGTAAGCCTAGGTCGGGATATCCTGGTTGGTCTGGCACTGGTCCTATCTCCAAGTGTCCGTGGGTTCGTTCCCTGTTGGTCGAAGACTCCCTGTGTAGTAAATGGTGACTGATGCACGTTATATCTGTCGAATCTCAAAGTCCTCCATGTTTCCATAACAAATCAACACCTCTGGGAATACTGATTCAGGAGTTTCCTTGTCTTCTGTATTGGTTCAAAATTACAAGGCTACGGAGTTGAATATTAGTAGTCGTAAACCCAAAACTGGGTCGGCTGTTCAATGACGGATATAAAGAAAAAAAATAAACAGCGTAAGCCTAGTTTTCACAGTTAATTTAAAAATACCACTGGGAAACATGAAATTCTAGGCTTTCTCTTCCGAATCTACTTTGGAATATCTTTGAGTATTATCAAAGTGATCAATACAACTTTTCTGCTGGCGTGTGTCAATTTATGATTTGCCATTAAAATTGTTTTATATAATTAACTCTGTCTGATTAAATCTTATCCTATAGTAACTTGCCAAAGCTAATTTAGAGAATAGTTCTTGTTAGTTCTTTTATTATTCCCACATTTTTTAGAAAAGCATTTCTTTGATTTTTTACTATAATATTTAAATTATAAGCATTTATGAATTCAATACTCATATCTAAACTTGTAATAAAAGTAATAATTTTTGAATTGAAATAATGAGTAGTTTTAGATAATAATACTAAAATTTTATTTTATGAAAGATTTCTGAATTTGTATATGAATTCTTAATATATATAATTATTGTAGCAATATATTAAATGTGTATGATAAATAAATTTTTAAATTATTTCTAAAATTACACTAATTTAAAGCGTGTAAGTCTGAAAATTTTAACCTTATTCTACAACTTCAACCTTCAAACCTTAATTCTACAAATCTTGGAGAATTAAGGTTTCTCTCGAGAGAAGCTACCCTGAACTAATAAATGTTTCTTTAAGAAAAAGGTAAATAAAAAATGTCCCTCATTCATGAATTTGATAGAATATGGTTTGAAGTGGTAAAAGACACAGACTAAAAATTTTTAGTTTTCTAACTAAATGACTTATAATTAAACCTTTAAAGCAATGTAATAAATAAGATTTGCTTAATGTAGTTAGATAACTTAAAATTATTCTATATATTTTTATCACATATAAAGTGAAGGATTTANTGTTGTGCATCTTATATATATATATATTGCCTGTTCACTTATTAAAATGTTGCCTGTTAATAGATCGCAGTACATCATTAAATCATGCATGATGCATTTGCAATTGACTCAGATTAACATGTTTTAGAATGTTGCACTTGCAATGGTCGGTGTTGGTACTGTCTTCTCATTGATCTTCCATCTTTTTGTAAAAGAAGAGGATCATCCTCATTTTGCCATTGAACAGCAGTGCGTAATCAATGAAGCTAGCAATATGATTGAAAAGCCACATTTAACTTGGAGTGATTGGTTTTTTCAACCACAATTTTACATGGTAATTATTTTTGTCAATGTTTGCAAATAAATAGTAATATTATATTTCTCAAAGTTTTTTATTAATATGAAATTTGTACAGAAATCATGCTGTTAACTGTGTTGTTTGCATTAAGTGTTTTAATTTTTCGAAAGTTAAAATAAGATTACACACAAAACAAAATCTGTAAAAATTTTACACACACACATCATCATCATAGTTGGCCAGACAGCCCAATGTAATCTAATGCCTTCCTTTGACGATTTCTTCATGGCGACTTCCGATTTCACACACACAATTCTATGGAATTTTTTATACAGTGAACTTACAATTGAAGAGCTGAGTTGATGGTAATTTGACATTTTAAAGAATTTGAATAAATTTGCTTCTAAATTTTTACAATAGGAAGTAAGGATTATTCCTTGTCTGCTGGCTTCCAGTTTGCAAAACTGTATAAATTCATAATACTCCTTTTAAATGTACTTGATTAAAAAACTTCATTTGATTTATTTAAGTATATTTTTCTACCTCAGTTTCTTAAGATTATTTTTCTAATTCTTTTAATTGTTTGCATCATATCATTTTCAATCTTGGCATTTTAATTTGCTTCCAAATGAGAGACTTTCTTACATTACCGAGACTATTTGTTTCCAAATCCACTTTGTATTTTCTTCCACTTCAAAAATACTCAAAACTCATTTAATAATTTCTTCCTCTAAAATTTGTAAAATTTAAATACCTGGCATGTTGCATATAATGTTGTATAGCTTAAAACATAAATAAAATATTTCCCTGAGAAAACTTTTTTTCTTTGTCATTTAGCATCTTGTTCTGCTCAACTCTTTAATTATCAGTGTTTTTTTTTTTATCCTGGATCTTTTTTGAAATAGATTGATTGTAATAATAAAAAAGACCTTAATACTCTAAAGATCAAGAGACTACTTCTCAGGGCTTGGGAGCCAATGCAAAAAAAAAAAAAAAATTTTTTTTTTTCTTTTTAAGTCTCATAGAAAAGCAAAGTTTTCAATTTTTTATATTACTATTAAAAAGGATCTAGGTTTTGTTTTTAATTTTTGAATTAGGTAAATAGTAATTATCTGAAATGGCCATGCACTGGATTATTCATATGGTTTTTAGATTTGCATTAACCTAATTTCATTTATATTTATTCCTTTAATAAAAATCAATAAAGTCAATTTACTTGAGTGTAAATATTCAGAAATTTTAGTAGTTACAAATTTGTGTTGTCTTCTTTTATATTTTTATTAAATTATGCACTTAATGTTTAATAGTTGGATTTTTTTTTTTAAAAAAAAGAGTTGATGATTTAGTTGTTGAGCCTACCAATTTTACTTCATTATAAATATTTTTTTTAAAAAATTTATTTCTAAATCTATGTCTTTATTAATATTTTTTTAGCATTTTATGGGATGATTTCAAAAAAAAAAAAAACAACTTTTCCTATATCCAGTTTTCTATGGCAGAATTTTTTTTTATCTTTCTGCAACAAATCTCCTTAAGCACAAATATATTTTTGCAAAATATTTTTAACAGTAGTAAATATATCGGTTACCAATTTATAATAAATTAAACACTTCTTTAAGTTTTTGAAAAAGGTCTTGATATATAGAATAAAACTTAACATAAAATTTTTTAGTTGTAAATGTAATTTTTTTCCTCAACACAACAAAAATAGTTTATTGTAGTATTATCAAAACAATTCTGTTGAGAAAAAAAAAGTTCTGCAGAAAACCTGTTTTGGAGATCCATACCAAAATTTTGCAGAGCCAAGCAAAAAGAAAATGTTTGTTTTGTAATGGAGAATCTTTCTGCAAAAACTCGCAAATGTTCGGTGGCAGGCAATGTTATGGTCGCCACGATTCTGCAGTGGAGATTAGTTTTTGTACCCTACCTATTTTAGAAATTCTAATGCTTACAAATCTTTGTTTTATTTAACATTTTATATCATTTAAACTTTTCATTTATTATTTGATAGGTTGCAATTCTGTATACTTCTACGAGACTGTTTTTTAATATATCACAAGTTTATATGCCAATGTATATTCAGGATACACTTAAGTTACATAAGGTAATTGATATATGTTTCTTCTTTTTTTATTTTGTAATATTACACTTTATAAATGCTCATCTTTAATTTTTATTTAAATTTTCAGAGTAAAATAGCCATTATTCCCCTTGTGATATTTTTAAGTGGATTTCTATCATCATTTATAGTGAAATTTATTAATCGTCATTTTGGTAGCAAAGTAAGTGTTTATCAAGTATAAAATATAATTGAATTTCTTTGTGATGTAGTTGTTTTAGTTTTATCTTTTGGATTAAATTTACTTGTGGTTTTTGTTTTTAAATTCTTTCTTTTTTTCCAGTTATTTATTTATTTATTTTTTTTGTCAAATACTACAGACAAGTGTATGTTTAGTTTAATACATAAATATTTTTAACTTACCAATTTTTTTTGAACAAAGTGTTTATTGCAAATCAAGTAGTTTCACTGATGTATTTTTTAATGTTTAACATTTCAAAATATCGGTTGCTATGACAATTTTCAGTATTTATTCTTAGTTCTCTGTAAAAATAGAAAGAAACATACAAATGTAATAAGTAATATTTACTCAACTACTAGGCAAGAAAAAAAGTTAAAATTTTAAATCTTTTTTTCTTTTATTTTTGAGCAATTCTTTGCACTTAGTTTAATGGGGAAAATGTAATATTTAAAAAAATGTTTAAATTTTTTAATATTTAATTTAATTAATTTAGTTTGAAAAACCAGGAGTGAATTTTATAGGTATAATTTTTTTATTTAATAATTTTCTATTTTTTTTCCTCCTTCTAGATTACTTACCTAATAGGTTGCATCTTAGGCCTTGGGGCTTGTGTTTGGATTCATTTTGGTGAAGGAGAGACTTACTGTCAATATGAATTATATGGTGTTGCAGTTCTTATTGGAGTAGCTGGATCTACTCTTTTAATTATGTCCCTTGGCATCACATCAGATCTTATTGCAAATAGCACAGTAAGTTATTTATTTTCATAATCAAATGAATTTCAAAAATGCAAATGTTGAACAGATTTTTTCTTTTCAATTGTATCTTTTTTTTAAAAAACAAAACTGTAGTCATGTAGCAATCATTAATATTTTATTGTTTTTGCCTTTGCTTTAAACCTATATTTTCTGTATGTATATATATATATATATATATATATATATATATATTCATCATTTATTTATTTGTACTTTAAAAAATAGAGATGTAAGTTAAGTATTCAAGGTTTCTGAAGTTAAGTCATTCAATCTGTGTACTAACACTTTTCTCATTATAATTTATCAAGATGTTTACAAATAGCAATAATGTTGTGCATGTGTCTAATATACCAACAGTATTTATTGATACATGCTAGTAATACCTTAATTAATTATGCAGTGGTTTTGGAAATTTTTTACTAATCAAATATTTTTGAGAAATCTTTCCTGAAACATTTATAAAAATTTTGCAAAACTTGAACTTATGTTAACTTGAAAATTTAATTCCCTCCTAACAAAAATTTTCAAGTATCTTTAAAATCTAATCATGACTGATTAAGAAAACATAAAAATGATTTTTTTTCCCATTATATCATGCTATGGTAAAATTGAAATAAATAAAAAATTCATTGTATGTTTATTAAAAATATGTTTCATTTTATTGATCAGATTACTGACTTAAATTATCTGTTGTGCATCTTATTAACATTGCAGTGCCGTAATTGTCAATATTATAATATCTTTTGGAGTTGTTTTTGAAATATTCTAGACAAAATACTAATAGCATTTGCTATATTTTTTGTAAGATTTTGTCTAGACCTCAAATGAACTAAAGATTGGACAAAATTTACCCTCAAATGATCAAGACTGCATTGTATTGTATCCTACTAAAATTATCTAATACATTGATTATTTTTGGATTGAAAAAAAATACTTCTCAAAAAGCTCTAATTTCACAAATATATTGAAACCAATCACTATCACAGAGTTTGTGCTCCCTCTTCCTAGCTGCCTACTGATGCATATTGTTAATAATAATAATTAAAAAAAATAACTGCTAGTGCAACTATCTTAGATTCTTAACATTAAATCATAATATTTAGAGAACCCCCAAGCATAAGGAAAAACTTAAAGCTGTCAATCGGAAATTAAAATTAGTTTTTAAAGCAAGTTGACACGCCAGCTATCTTTTCGTATCTATTCTTGTGTTTATTAATATTTACAGAATCTAGTGTTGCCACCATATTTTTTTTGTTATTTCTACTTGACTTAAAAAATATCTTATGACCAAAAATTTGACAATAAATATATTTTGTTGGGAGAAGAACAGAGATAAATAATTATTTTGATGAAAGTTTCTCATTAAAAATCATTTTTCTAGTATGTGGTACATTTGCATATTTTTAAAAAGCAAGAATAACAAAGAGCCAAGACATTTATGTAAGATTACAGTGTTACCAACTTATGTAGAAAATTAAGAAAGTGCCAAGTTAGACAAATCTTCATGTTTAAAACTATATATCATTCTAAAGTTTACAAGCTATATATCTTTATTGATAAACATTAGAACAAATTACAGTAATTTCACATTCACTAACACTTTGACTACTCTTTCAAAAGAATAATGAAACTTGGTCATCATAATTTCTATTACAATATAGTTATAGCACATAACAGATGATACTAATGTATAATATTTTATTGCTGCAAATTATAAAACACTATGCATAACTCAAAAAAAATTTTTTAAGATCTTTTTTTCCTTGAAGATATATTGGCTCTAAGAGTAGTTAATTTACTAGTGGATATTTATTTTTCTTTAAAGTTATATTAAGTCTTTATGAAGAAATCCTTGAAACATGAGGTTTTACTTTATGTAGAACATTCACATATCATTAAGCATTTCATCGAACATTTCACACATCATTAAACTTACCACTAAATGTAACAATATAAATCTGTAGCAGATCAGTATTAATGCTTAAAAATATTATAAAACACAAAAATTGTTTGTTATTCACAAAATTAAAACAAAATGATATTATCTGGAGCATTGGAAATAAATCCAACAAGTTTATCAATTTCGGTTTGCTTTAATGATTTTAAAGTTTTTGACGTGTATGGAGAAATGCGATATATAAAATTGCGTTATTGCAGAGGTATACATGATATGTACAAATGTTTTGTGGAAAATCTGTCACCCTTATAGAAATTTCTTTAATATTACTGATTATTATACAGTGTAACTTTTGGTTACTATGATATATCCATTGCATGCAATATATAATAAAAAAAATATGCATTATAAATAAACGGTCAAAAATTCCATATTCTACCCCTTAGTTAAGTTTAGAAAAAACCTGTACAGTAACAGAAAATCTAGTTAGTTAATAGCTAGTTATATCTTCAAAAAACTGCCAAGTTTAAAGAAAATGTGCTGGTATGTATACCAATCGATGTAGATTTTAAAAAAAATTAAAACACTAGAAAAAATTTGTTTGTTTTTTTTTAACGAATTTCCTTAGAATAAGGTAGCAGCAAAAGGGTTGAAATTAGATACAAATTTGATAAATTGCTTGAAGAGAAAATTTTTAATTAAGATTTTGCGTTTGCTAAAAGCTTTTCATTTTATCTAAGCCTGGTGTTATATATATATGTTATACTGTATTTGTTGTAATTTGTATTGTTGATTTTTATTTTATCCTAATTGCTTAATTTTTGTTTCTAGACGAGTGGTGCTTTTGTATTTGGATGCATGAGCTTCCTTGATAAGTTGTCAAATGGTGTTGCTGTAGAACTTATTCAGGTTTTTCATCCATGTTTGTGAGTAATTTCCTTCTTTTTAAACTTCTTATGAATTCAAATAGTATTTTTGAAAGAAAAAAATTTTTATTACAGATTTTGTTTATTGTTACGCTGATAACTGTTAGCCATTGTAGATTATGATTGATTGATATTGATCACATGGTGTTTTTCATTTTACTTATGGGATGCTTCTAAGTATTCAAAATTCTTGAATTAGTTCCAAATTGCATTTTTGCTGACAAATGACAGAGATATTCTTAATTTTGGTTCACTAGCTAATATCTATCTACCAATGTAACATTTAAGTTTATGCTTTTTTTATTTTCATTTTAACATCAATGTTTTAAAATTAAAAAAATTTACTTTGAACAAAAGATGTCTCTTTAATATACCTGCCAAGTCTCCTGTTATTTAATGAAGACTCCTGTATTTTATGACTATCTCCTGTTTATCTGTATATTCTCAAATTTCTCTGTATTTGAAGAAATTTAAAAAAAAAAAAAATTTGGGTGTTAAAATAACCGCTGATGGCAAAAATACTTTTATTCCTCAATAAATTGTGCCTCAACAGATAGTGCACTGTGGTATATTGAGTGTTAATAGTTAAAGTAATTATAGATAATGGTTCAAAAAAATCTCTTTTAGATTAATATTTAATATTTTTTACTTCACTAAATGTAAGTGCTTATATTATTTCCAGTTTTGAATTTCTTTTTTTGACTTACCTAATTATATATGATGTATCAAAGCTTTATTCGTAGCCTGAAAAATGTCGCTAGTAAAATCTCCGTTATTTTATTTCATTAATGTTGGCAGATATGCTTTAATACTTTAGCTCAATTTCATAACTTAAGGTTTGAATAAGCATCCAAAAAGAGTGGCGGAAGATTTTCCTGAATTAATAGTTAGTCTTGGTACCTATCTATACATATTTTCCAAATTTATGTAGCCCTTAAAAAATTTAAAAAGTCATCATCAAATTAATTATTTTTTTCTTATCAGTTTCAGGATAAAATAAAAATATGATTTCCCTAATATATCTATGATTTAAGAATGTGTTACATTTCATTTTACTTAAGGAATATTTCTGGTAATGGGTTATGATTTTGTTATTTTGAACTTGGTTGTCTTTGAATTTCTTATATTTGTTTTACAAATATGCCTTAAATCTGTGCTCTCAAAAAGATTGAAAAAAAATTAGCCATTCCAAGCATGTTAGACAGTCTTTATCTGTATTCAAGAATTATTATTTTTTTTTTTTTAGAACATGTTGTACTAGTTGCAGATGGTATTACAGATATATACTCGAGTTTGCTTGTGGAGGTGCAATACTTCTTGGATTGATTTCCCTAGCTTGTCTTGCTACGCAATCTATAGGAGAAAGAAGGAATGAAGGTAACTTTACACTGCTTTCATTGTTGATATTATTCTCCTCTAGTGTTTATCTTTTCAGATGAGTATAGTTACATGATTCCTTTTTTTTTATTTTCTTCTCTTTTTGTTTTCCAAAGCCATTTTTTCTTACCCTGAATAAATAATATCTAGTGTTATTTTTTTTATCTTGAATTTGGTGCTGGTTCACCACATCCAACTCTTGTTCTGACAACATTTGCCACTCAGCCAATTCTATATTAAAAAAAGTTGTAACGTTATTATAATATTCTTTTTGCAACTTGTATTTTCATTTAAAAATATTTAATAATGCCATGTCTATGTCTTGAAATCATTGTAAAAACAGACACATAAATTGATTATATCAATTGCTGTTGAACTTCTATTAAATGAAACTATTTTCAGGATTTCTTTTTAAAATAACTTCTAAAAAATGAGGTAAATTCTTTGTTTAACAAACTTTCCTTGTGATCCGATTCCCCCCCCCCCTTTTTCTTAAAACGTTTCTGAGCATTCCAAATTTATTCTTTCTTTTAAATCGTTTTATATTGAACATTGACTTTGAATTGGTTTTACCGGTTGCTTAACTCAATGAGAGCAATAAAATCTATCACTCTTTGTTTTTTTTATCGAGGAAGTGCAAACTTTTTACTGCTTTCTAGAAGCTTTTTGATGATTATGATATATAAAATTAATGAATACCAATTTACAAATTAAAGGTGCAATCAATTTTTAATTATATCTAGTGTTTGTGAATTTGAAATTGGTTTTGTGTTGTTTATAGTGTTTTAAGAAGTGAATTTCTGAACTTTTTTTCAAGATTTAATTTACTTCATAAAACTAGAGATAATAATTTGTAGTAATAAGTAATAACAACTATTTATGCTAAAAGATTTTATCTTTTCAGAACAACTGCATAGGAACTCAATTATTCGACATAACAGAAGAGTCGCCAGTATGACTTCTGCTAAGGAAAGAAGCTTTGAGGAACGAAGATCATTACTCGATGATGAATCGGATTCTGTCACTACGTGATCTTTTGTTATTTAATTAATAGTTTGTTATTTATTTTTTTAAAGAGTTTGAGTAGTTATGGGCATTAAAAGATGAGACTTTTAAAGTTTGAGTACGAAGGAGTGTTGCACAGGGTGATTGAAACTTTTTATACTTCATGTTTCTTTGTACTCATGTTTGTTTGTAGGAGATGTGATGCTTTTTATATTCTGAGAACACTTTATATCTTGTTGGAAATATTGAATGCCTTTAAAAGAGTCCAATTTTAAAGTGATGCTAGTGAAAAACTGTCTAAAGAGTTCAAATTTACAACATGTATAGTTTTAGATAGCATATTATTATTTTTAATTTCATAAAATTGATCTTAAAAAAGGTAAACCAAAAAAATTTTTTTTATAGAAGTGTTTATAACTGCAAAGAAAATAGCGTAAATGTATATAATTTATTTTACATTTATTTAAGTATTATTTGTTTTTATGGTTTACTATTTTTCTGAGTAAAAAAGCCTATGATATTTTAAAATTGCAATTCATTTCAGATTTTCCACACATTAATTCTTAAAAAAAAATGGTTTATCTTAATATTCTTTCTAAGATCATTTCCTAAACATATCTGATGCACAGGGAAAACCTTTTTTTAACTTGTGTGCTTCCCCACAAAGGAAACTTGTTTCAATGTCATTATCCCTCCAAGTATTGAGATCCAGGACAAAATTGTACTGAAAATTCCCTGTTAACTTCCCATTGAATAACATTGGGAAAGCTGGTTTTTTAAGTACATAAAAGCAACCAGCTGAAAGTTCGGAAAAAAACTGGAACTATTACTCATATGGTTCTGCTTAAAAACAGTATTTAAAGAAGAAACTGTCAAGCTGAAAGGGGCTGATGTTAATTTGATACAAATTACTGTAGGAAAAAAAAAAAAGAATTAGTATGTATTTGTTCGAGTTTTCATGGATTTTTTTTTTAAATTAAATGTAAAAAGGACTTTTTTCTTGTTAACATATTCACTTATAGAGAATTTTTTCTGTGATTACTTTATGAAAAACTCAGTTTTGTGCTTATTTTAATTATAACTAACAGAATATTACAGTTAAACTTCTATAACCTGAACATCTATGACTTGAGTTTTCTGTATCTAAAGACAATTCATAAAATCCTTTCTGGATGTATTGCTTTCATCACTAAATATTTGTCTATTGCAACAAGTCAATTTAATGTTTATCTGAAGAAATATGTAAAATAAACATGTATAAAACACTAGTTGGATCTATTCTGCTTTGTGGGGGTGACTGCTGAGCAACTATCAAGTTACATGAAAATAAATTATTGACCTTTGATTGAAAAATCATTAGAAAAATATTTGGTGCAGTCCATAAAAATAATAGCTGAAGATCCTTTTTTAACTTTGAAATTTACAAAAATACAAGCTACCTGATGCTGTTAAAGTCATAAAATCCAATAAATTAAGGTGGACAGACATTTATTCCAATCTTATAATACAAACTTTGAGAAAAAAGCTCACTTTTTCTATTCTTTTGCAAAGCAAAACGGAACCACCAATTAGGTTGCTTGAATCGATGGAGAAGGACTTCCATATAGTAGCTAAGGACTGGAAGAGCCTTGCTGGGAATATAACCAGATGGCAAAAATTGTTTGGGTTGGCCTTGGCCTGTAACAGACTGTAGTGCCTTGAAAGAAGTAATTTTTGTCTGCCTAGCTTAAAATCTGATTTATAAGTAACTTTGATAAAAAATAATGAAAAAATGAAAAGCTCTTGAAAAATTTAGGCAATACTAAAATTGTATTAGCAGAGATTCCAGAAATAGAAACTATTGGATTTTCTTGAGAGACCTATCTTAAATTTCTCTCTCTTTCTCTTTCAGTTCTTACAACAGCTTTTGAGTTAAGTAAAGTTAGAGGTAAAATTCACTTTGAAAAAAGAAAAAGATTTCACTTACATTTGTGTACCTTAGTCATTGTGTGCATGCATCCTCTGTGTAAAATTATGTTGATATCTTTTGGATACCAGCTTAATGTTAATCTTTTGAAATATTCTTTTATTAATGAAAATTGCTTTAAGAAGCTCTCTTAAATGCATTCAATTATAGTTTTAACAAAGAAATGTGATACATTTTATTTATTATGAATTTTTATAAATTTTCTGTGTTTAAAAAAATTTCTATATTTTATTAGTTGTTAACATTCCACTTTTGTTTTTATATTTCATACATGGTGTTGATGTAAATTTAAAATAATTTATTTTTAAATATTCTACCCTTTAAAACACTAGTCGAAGATGGCATATTTTTTATTGTTTAAAATATGTAAAATTTATTATTTAAAATATCTTTTAGTTAAAGTGTTTTATTTAAAAATTTAATCAGTGAGTAAAAAGGGGAAATAGTCTGAATTTTTTTTAATTCAGTCTTAAAGCATGTTTCTTAAATTTCTTGTCCAGATTTTCACTGAGCTAAACCCTTACATAAACTATTTTCTGTTGCTGGAATGCACATACTGCTGAAAGCAAGATTGATATATTCTTTATCAAGATTATTAACAAAAGCTACTACAGTTAATAAAAGCTATTGTTTTAAAAGAGAGAAAAGAATATACTAATGTTTGCAGTTTTCAGTGCTAAAAATTCTCAATTTCAAAACAGTATTAAAGTGAAGTAAATTGAAGTTGATCTTATTTACTTTATTTTTTAAATTTCAAACATTCAACTATGGAATGTTTTATTATTTCATACAAGTCGAGGAAATAGCATATGAAGCTCATGTTGATATTTTAGTTCAAACTTTTGTTATGATGCTGCAATTATTTTCAGAATAGAAAATTAAGCACTAATAACTGCTAAAATATTTTGTTTTAGCATGTGTTTCTTTTCTATGAGAACAAAACAGGTGTTTGTCCGTAACTGTTTATACTCAAGTTATTCCTTATCTATCTTTTATTTGTTTTGTTTATCAAGTTTTAAATTTGTGAGAGTTATATTTTTCGTATGAAACTTTTTTTTTCATGTCTTCCTCTGTGTTTTTTATTATCGATATTATTTTTTTTTATTTCCCTAATTCATAATATTTAAACGTTATAAATGCTGCACATGTATATAAAACATTTTCAGCTGAAATGCATTTTGAAGGACTTCTCTATATTTTTAATTATAATTTCAGATTGAGCTTATTAAAAAGATTTAAATTACTAAAAATTTAATTTAAAAATAGAATATTCAAAAATATGAAAAATGTCACTGTTAAGTACTAAAATATTAAGTGCATGTAAAATATCTTATAAAAAGTAAAGCATTCTTGCAACAGCCTATTGTGAGCCAGGAGGCATGGAAGTTAAGGCACCACAATTTCATGATCAACAACATGATTGTTGCAATAACGTTGGCATTGCGCAAAAGCCGCCTTTACTTCCCAGTCAAGGTAATACCCATTGATATGGAGCTGCCACTGAAGATTAAACTTCAGTCTTCCACAATGCCAGTTTAATACCTTTAACCACTGAGCTAATGCAGCTTGTTAATCTAATCATTTTCTAATTTCTAATCATTTTTTTTTCATTTCACTTTCCCCACTCACTGATTAGAATAAAAACTGTGTCTGAAATATATTTATTTAACCTAGTTTGAAATAAAGTTTTTGTAAGTGCTTGCTTTGTTAAGTTTATAAATTAATTAATAATGATTAATTAATTAAAAATCATTTATGATTTAATATAACATTTGTAGTTTTATATATATTTTGTAATATGAGTTTTACAAGAAAAAATATTTAAAAATTTTGATTGTAATGAATTTTCTTTTAAATTTAAATTTATTTTTAGTTTATTTATTTAAGTATCCTTTATAGATTTAAACATCTATAAAGGTCTATTAAAAAAATTAAGCTTTAAAATTTTGTTTTTAAATTCAAAAAAAAAAGTTAACAGATTAAGATGTAGCTATATTAAACTTACTAAAATTTTTGAAATATTAATAAATTTGTTGTTTATATATAATTAATTGTCAAGTGCATACTATAATCTAATTCATTATTTGTCATATCATTTCATATATTTATTTCATACGTTTATAACATTTTAATATCAATGTGTATATGTCATATGTTGAGGTTCTTAAAGTTCCTTTATTTTTAAAACTATGTAATCCTCTTTCTGGGATAATATGTTGCATTTTTTAAAACTTATCTTATTTATAAAAGTGAACATACATATTTTATTGTCGTTTTTAAATCTTTGATTTAAATTTGATTTATATTACAAACTTTTACTGTAAAAAGCTCAAATTTTAATTTTTCTGACAAAAAAAATTATAATTGTTTAGAAAATAGATGGTCTTAAAACTATTTTTTAGTTAGTATAATTAAAATTATGCCAACACAGTAGGGTATAAATACGTCTTCAAAAAACATTAATTTCGTCAAAAAAAAATTCTCTCTAATCTCTTGTAAACCACAACATGAGCATGTTCTCTAAAAGCACATAATTTGGGAAAAGCCTAGAATCTTAAATTTTCCTTACAGTCCCAGAAACAGAATATTTTTTCTCGATTGTGAAATAATTTCTCAATGAACTAAAAAAAGTATTAAATATATTTAGTACAAAAACATGAAAAATCAGACTGAACTTTGATAAAAGTAATTTTTGTTATTATAAAAACATATTTTGTATTTTTATTATTTTGCACATTTTACAGTTTACTATTTAATTCTTATCTTTGAGCTGATATCTATAAATTTTATGTGTAAAATGATTATTGCAATGTTTCTGTCTATTCTTTTCCAGATGTTTAAAATACAAGCACTCAATGTTGTGCATCCATTGTTACATTAAAACATTTTCCTGTTGCCAATCTTCTGTATTAAAATTTGCTGTATTATTTCTGAATGGTAAAATAATATTTTGATTTCTAAATAAATTAAGAATGAAATTAAAGAGAATTCATCGGGAATCGTTTTGTGGCTTACGTATTCATGTGAAAATTACTTTGTGAAATAATGGACTTTTAAATACCAAACCTGAATTTTTAAATTAAAATTATTTTGATAATTTACATTTTTTCTTGCTTTTAAGAAATTTTCTACTTGTCTCAATTTGTATTTTGAAATTTTAATTTTTTTTACATTAAAGAAATATGAACTAAAAATAATGTTTTAAATGAAAATCTGATTTCACAGTGTATATACTCCTAATATGATATTTCATACATATAAGAATATTAGTGTGAAATTTTATTTAAACCATTGCGTGATCTAATTTTTTCTTCTTTTTTTTATTTAGAAAATAATTTCTACATATGTGCAATTTCACTAAAAAAAAAAAATTATATCAAACTATAGGTGGCATGTGATGCACCTATAAAGTATTTTTAAAACTAATTGCATTATACAAAAAAAAATGCATTATGTGATAAATTTTTGTGCATGCAATAAGTTTACTTATACATGTTTCATAATTTGTATTTTAAAGTATGAATTTCAATACGGAGTAATATTGTTTCGAACTGTGGTATTATTTTTATAAACTTATTGTGAAATGTATTAAAATATGTTTAATTAATAAAATATTTATTTTGAAACTTTACCTTAAATTTCAATTCTTGTTTTAAGTTTTAATTCACAAAAAATTAAAATAATTTTTTTTTCTCAACTCAATCATTGTGTATTTTACAAGGTTTTTTTAATCCGTACGTACATGTAATTGCTACATGTTAATTGAATACTTAACACGCAATGTTGCTGAATATGCGATATTGGTAAAAATATGTGAGCAACTGCATTTTTTACATAACTCCATTATAGTCCTTTTATCTAACCCACTATTATCAAAAATATCCAAAATAGAATGTGCTACCACCTGGTTTTAATTTCTAATTCAGTTATTTCTTTTATTTATATCCAGTTCATTAACTAATTTATATCCAATTAATTTATCTCAATTAGTTGATATATATCTAATTTTTGTTACTTTCCTAGCCTAAATATTTATGGAGATATGAACATTTTTTATAAAAAAAAAAAACTACTTTTTTGTCTTATGTTTTTTTTTTCTGCTGTAAAATATTCAATAAAATTGAACAAAATTTTTAGAACAATTTAAAACTAATTGCAAAATTTTTGCTTTAAAATTTGAGAAAAATTCGTTTAAATCTGAGCAAGATATGAGCAATTAAACTAGCTCTTTTATATTGCGTATGCGTGGGAAATAGTAAAAATATTAATTTTTTTAATTTTGTAGTGAATCGTATTTAACAACTAATGAAAAAAGTAATTTAAATATCGCATATTAAGTCCAGTTTGAATATCTTGAAAATTCAAAAAGTTTTAAGCAATTTTTAAAATTGTTTTCATACTTTTTGAAGGAAAACTCAAAATGATTGGGGGTTTTCTACAAATATTATTTTGTATTATAAGACAGAATTCAATAACAAATGATAATACCTTACAATAAATTTCTTGCACCAAACTGTGATTTAATAAGGAAAGAAAAGATGCGAAAAAAGATAATTTTTGGGCGGATGATCCCCTACAATGTCAGGGTCATTTTTAATAAATCTTGTTGCACAAAATGAAATGTGTGGAAAATTCCTCATCCTTCTTAGCATTCTTTTAAAAACTTATTTGGGGGTTGGGGAACAGTTACTGTGTTCTATACAGAAATAATAGTCATACAAATCATCCAATTTCTTTTGTAGTTTTCGGACCTATGTTTTCAAGCCATTCAGTTAGATTTGTATTTTGTCATATGAGAATCGAATTTTCTACAATGTAGCGTAGAATTTTTCTAAATATTAGAAGTTTTTTTTTGCGTAAAAAGATAAACTTGTTTATAAAAGAAATTCAAAATTAAACATATTAAAATATTTTATCTTACATGGTAGAGAATTTCAGTTATCTGAAGTNATATTTCATACATGGTGTTGATGTAAATTTAAAATAATTTATTTTTAAATATTCTACCCTTTAAAACACTAGTCGAAGATGGCATATTTTTTATTGTTTAAAATATGTAAAATTTATTATTTAAAATATCTTTTAGTTAAAGTGTTTTATTTAAAAATTTAATCAGTGAGTAAAAAGGGGAAATAGTCTGAATTTTTTTTAATTCAGTCTTAAAGCATGTTTCTTAAATTTCTTGTCCAGATTTTCACTGAGCTAAACCCTTACATAAACTATTTTCTGTTGCTGGAATGCACATACTGCTGAAAGCAAGATTGATATATTCTTTATCAAGATTATTAACAAAAGCTACTACAGTTAATAAAAGCTATTGTTTTAAAAGAGAGAAAAGAATATACTAATGTTTGCAGTTTTCAGTGCTAAAAATTCTCAATTTCAAAACAGTATTAAAGTGAAGTAAATTGAAGTTGATCTTATTTACTTTATTTTTTAAATTTCAAACATTCAACTATGGAATGTTTTATTATTTCATACAAGTCGAGGAAATAGCATATGAAGCTCATGTTGATATTTTAGTTCAAACTTTTGTTATGATGCTGCAATTATTTTCAGAATAGAAAATTAAGCACTAATAACTGCTAAAATATTTTGTTTTAGCATGTGTTTCTTTTCTATGAGAACAAAACAGGTGTTTGTCCGTAACTGTTTATACTCAAGTTATTCCTTATCTATCTTTTATTTGTTTTGTTTATCAAGTTTTAAATTTGTGAGAGTTATATTTTTCGTATGAAACTTTTTTTTTCATGTCTTCCTCTGTGTTTTTTATTATCGATATTATTTTTTTTTATTTCCCTAATTCATAATATTTAAACGTTATAAATGCTGCACATGTATATAAAACATTTTCAGCTGAAATGCATTTTGAAGGACTTCTCTATATTTTTAATTATAATTTCAGATTGAGCTTATTAAAAAGATTTAAATTACTAAAAATTTAATTTAAAAATAGAATATTCAAAAATATGAAAAATGTCACTGTTAAGTACTAAAATATTAAGTGCATGTAAAATATCTTATAAAAAGTAAAGCATTCTTGCAACAGCCTATTGTGAGCCAGGAGGCATGGAAGTTAAGGCACCACAATTTCATGATCAACAACATGATTGTTGCAATAACGTTGGCATTGCGCAAAAGCCGCCTTTACTTCCCAGTCAAGGTAATACCCATTGATATGGAGCTGCCACTGAAGATTAAACTTCAGTCTTCCACAATGCCAGTTTAATACCTTTAACCACTGAGCTAATGCAGCTTGTTAATCTAATCATTTTCTAATTTCTAATCATTTTTTTTTCATTTCACTTTCCCCACTCACTGATTAGAATAAAAACTGTGTCTGAAATATATTTATTTAACCTAGTTTGAAATAAAGTTTTTGTAAGTGCTTGCTTTGTTAAGTTTATAAATTAATTAATAATGATTAATTAATTAAAAATCATTTATGATTTAATATAACATTTGTAGTTTTATATATATTTTGTAATATGAGTTTTACAAGAAAAAATATTTAAAAACTTTGATTTTAATGAATTTTCTTTCTAATTTAAATTTATTTTTAGTTCATTTATTTAAGTATCCTTTATAGATTTAAACATCTTTAAAGGTCTATTAAAAAAAATTAAGCTTAAAAATTTTGTTTTTAAATTGAAAAAAAAAAAAGTTAGCAGATTAAGATGTAGCTATATTAAACATACTAAAATTTTTGAAATATTAATAAATGTCTTGTTTATATATAATTAATTGTCAAGTGCATACTATAATCTAATTCATTATTTGTCATATCATTTCATATATTTATTTCATACGTTTATAACATTTTAATATCAATGTGTATATGTCATATGTTGAGGTTCTTAAAGTTCCTTTATTTTTGAAACTATGTAATCCTCTTTCTGGGATAATATGTTGCATTTTTTAAAACTTATCTTATTTATAAAAGTGAACATACATATTTTATTGTCGTTTTTATATCTTTGATTTAAATTTAATTTATATTACAAACTTTTACTGTAAAAAGATCAAATTTTAATTTTTCTGACAAGAAAATTTATAATTGTTTAGAAAATAGATGGTCTTAAAACTATTTTTTAGTTAGTATAATTAAAATTATGCCAACACAGTAGGGTATAAATGCATCTTCAAAAAACATTAATTTCATCAACAAAAAAAAAAAAAATCCTCTCTAATCTCTTGTAAACCACAACATGAGCATGTTCTCTAGAAGCACATAATTTAGGAAAAGCCTAGAATCTTAAATTTTCCTTACAATCCCAGAAACAAAATATTTTTTCTTGATTGTGAAATAATTTCTCAATGAACTAAAAAAATTATTAAATATATTTAGTACAAAAACATGAAAAATCAGACTGAACTTAGATAAAAGTAATTTTTGTTATTATAAAAACAGATTTTGTATTTTTATCATTTTGCACATTTTACAGTTTACTATTTAGTTCTTATCTTTGAGCTGATATCTATAAATTGTAAAATGATTATTGCAATGTTTCTGTCTATTCTTTTCCAGATGTTTAAAATGCAAGCACTCAATGTTGTGCATCCATTGTTACATTAAAACATTTTCCTGTTGCCAATCTTCTGTATTAAAATTTGCTGTATTATTTCTGAATGTTAAAATAATATTTTGATTTCTAAATAAATTAAGAATGAAATTAAAGAAAATTCATCGGGAATCATTTTGTGGCTTACGTATTCATTTGAAAATTACTTTGTGAAATAATGGGCTTTTAAATACCAAACCTAAATTTTTAAATTAAAATTATTTTGATAATTTGCATTTTTTCTTGCTTTTAAAAAATTTTCTACTTGTCTCAATTTGTATTTTGAAATTTTAATTTTTTTTTTCATTATTAATGTTCTTATTTAAAATTTAACTTGTACATTATCTAGTTATTTTTTTTACGTTAAAGAAATATGAACTAAAAATAATATTTTAAATGAAAATGTGATTTCACAGTGTATATATTCCTAATATAATATTTCATACGTATAAGAATATTAGTGTGAAATTTTATTTAAACCATTGCGTGATCTAATTTTTTCGTCTTTTTTTTTATTTAGAAATTAATTTCTACATATGTGCAATTTCATTAAAAAAAATTATATCAAACTATATAGGTGGCATGTGATGCACCTATAAAGTATTTTTAAAACTAATTGCATTGTACAAAAAAAAAATGCATTATGTGATAAATTTTTGTGCATACAATATGTTTACTTATACATGTTTCATAATTTGTATTTTAAAGTATGAATTTCAATGCGGAGCAATATTGTTTCGAACTGTGGTATTATTTTTATAAACTTATTGTAAAATTTATTAAAATATGTTTAATTAATAAAATATTTATTTTGGAACTTTACCTTAAATTTCAATTCTTGTTTTAAGTTTTAATTCACAAAAAATTTAATAATTCACAAATTATTAAAAAAAAATTTTCTCAACTCAAATAATCATTGTGTATTTTACAAAGTTTTTTTAATCCATACGTTTTCAGATATATAGTTTTGGAAGTATAGTTGAAATTTTTACTGGATTTTGCTAGTTTCTTCTTCTTTCCTTGCTGAACTTAAAAGCTCTCCTAGAATTTGTATATTTCAGAAAATTTCCTGAAATTGGAAGAGTTTTTAAAAAAATAAGATCCCTATCCTGTCAAATTCGATTTTTTACTTAATGTATTGCTTGCTTGCATTAATTCTAAATAATGAAGTAAGCCTCATTTATTGCAAACAATGACATTATTGACAATTTTTACGTATTCTGAAGTTTTCTTTTATTATTATTCCTTTTGATTTATTTTTGAACTTATGAAAGAATAGTAAAACTATGTAGAAACAATTACATATCCATTATTATTAGTCAAAATAATGGATTCAAATATGTATTAAAATGAATTCAATGCGCATTATAAAAGCCTTTTATATTTAACCCATAGAAAATATTGCAATCAATTAAAATTTATTGTTACCATTGCAAGTTGTGGAGTGAGTCTCTTTTCTCACATTTCAGGGATCTGTCTAGGTTTTTCTGAGAGGTAGACATAATTTGTGAAAATTAAAAATTATATTAAAAAATCAACACAAAAATATGAATTTATCGTTTCTTACAAGGCACAAAAATAAAATTTTAAGTACAAGTATTTTGTGACCGTATTTATAAATATATCGTAAGTATTTATCTACCGTTTTTCCTAAAGTTGAATTTGTGAAGGTACCGCTAAACGGTAGTAAATTTGGCTTGGACAGACCCCTGCATTTTATCACTTTTTTTTTTAAAGATTTGTAACCTTTTTGTTCATTCATGTGGATTTTCACTTTGAAAACATATCAGCTTTAAATGCCGAAAATCAATTTTCCTTCCAAGTTAAATAGCTTTGTCTTTTCCAAATTGTCCTCTGCAGATTAACTAAAGAGCAATTATCAGTAGGTGCTCTCATATGTAGCTACATGTTAATTGAATACTTAACACGCAATGTTGCTGAATATGCGATATTGGTAGAAATATGTGAGCAACTGCATTTTTTACATAACTCCATTATAGTCGTTTTATCTAACCCACTATTATCAAAAATATCCAAAATAGAATGTGCTATCACCTGGTTTTCATTTCTAATCCAGTAATTTCTTTTATTTATATCCAGTTTATTAACTAACTTATATCCAATTAATTTATCTCAATTAATTGATACATATATAATTTTTGTTATTTTATTGTTATTTTCCTAGCTTAAATATTTATGGAGATATGGACATTTTTATAAAAAAAAAAACTAGTTTTTTTGTCTTATGTTTTTTTTTCTGCTGTAAAATATTCAATAAAATGTAACAAAATTTTTAGAGCAATTTAAAACTAATTACAAAATTTTTGCTTTGAAATTTGAGAAAAATTCGTTTAAATTTGAGCAAGATGTGAGCAATTAAACTAGTTCTTTTATATTGCGTATGCATGGTAAATGGTAAAAAAATTAATTTTTTAATTTTGTAGTGAACCGTATTTAACAACTAATGAAAAAAGTAATTTAAATATCGCATATAAAATCCAATTTGAATATCTTGAAAATTTAAAAAATTTTAAGCAATTTTTAAAACTGTTTTCATACTTTTTAAAGGAAAACTCAAAATGATAGGGGATTTTCTACAAATATTATTTTGTATTATTAGACAGAATTCAATAACAAATGATAATACCTTACAATAAATTTCTTGCACCAAACTGGGATTTAATAAGGAAAGAAAAGAGGCGAAATAAGATAATTTTTTTGGAGGGGGCAGGGTCATTTTTAATAAATCTTGTTTATAGCACAAAATGAAATATGTGGAAAATTCCTCATTCTTCTTAGCATTCTTTCAAAAACTTATTGAGGGGAGGGGGGAGGAAACAGTTACTGTGTTCTCTACAGAAATGGTCATACAAATCATCCAATTTCTTTTGTAGTTTTTCGGACCTATGTTTTCAAGCCATTCAGTTAGTACCACAGAAACTATTCGTTTGATTTGTATTTTGTAAAATGAGAATCGAATTTTCTACAGTGTAGCGTAGAATTTTTTTAAATTTTTTCTAAACATAAGGGTTTTTTTTGCATAAAAAGATAAACTCGTTCATAAAAGAAATTCAAAATTAAACATATTAAAATATTTTGTCTTACATGGTAGAGAATTTCAGTTATCTGAAGTTTTGAGAAAACTACGGTATGTCACATAATTCTGTAACTTCTCTGATAGTTCGAATTTTTTAAAAATAATTTTCCATATTTTTTCATATTATTTCCATATTATTTTTATTATTTTCCATTTATTATTTTCCATAAATTTTTTAAAAACATTTACGAACTCCAGGGTGGTATCCTTACATAAGCATGTCAAATGGTTTTGTATAAATAAAAATTGTAATCTGTTAAAAAAAAAAAAAAAAAAAAAAAAAAAAAAAAAAAAAAAAAAAAAAAAACGAAACTATTAATCCGTTTTTGTCCAAATTTTGTATTTTATCATTAAAAATTGCATAGTTTAACACGGTGTGAAAATTTGCTTATCCTACTATTCAAAAAATTTTGGTCTACATAAAATAAAGCAATAAAAATAATAATTAAAAATTATTTTTTGCAACTATCTTTAGATAGATGAATTTTATAAGTGTCTGAGAAAAGTTTTCGATTTGCTTTAAAAACGATTTAGATATGGTAAAAAGTGAAACTACCCCCTCCCTCTTCACATTTTTATCGTTAAAAATATAAATCTGTCATAAAAAGAAAATTCTTATAATTCAGAGAAAGTATATTGTGTCTGATATTTATGAATAATTAGCACAAATTAATTAAGTAAGGAATTTGAAAGTGATACTTTGAATAATTAAGATTGACACTTACTACATGAAATTTCGACCATCAAAAAAAATAAAGTTTTAAAAAGCGATTTTTTTTTTAAATGCTGACAGATTAAATGGCATTTTTAAATATTGATCATAAAAATGCTCCCTAATTTAGCTGTGTAACCTATCATCAAATAATCAGTGTTGCTCAAATAAAAATTTCATGTTACTTATATTGTTTGCATATGTTGTCATTTATAATAATCAAGATATAGTCCCTGCTGATCGATTTTTTTTCTTCTTTTAAGCAAAATTTTTCGAAGAAAATATGTTCATAAATTCGCAATTTTCGATCATGTGAATCAATAAGTGATTCATTTTAAAACCCAGCCTAAACCTCAAATATATACATTATCAAAAATTTAGTTTTGATTTCTTCCCAAATTGGTGTAAATATTATTTTCCTTATTCTGCGCTTATTATACAAACGCAAAATTGCAATTGTCAGAATTTTTCTTCTGAGTGTTAGATTTAATAATATTGTGTTTTTAGATAGAATAATAATTCTTATGCCCCCTCAGATTAAAGTTTATTAACCTGCGCACAATTTTTTGTAGAATTAATCGATCAGGATGTAGGGTTTAGGATTTAATCATACTTGATTTGAGCCTCCCCCCCCGCCCCCTTCTTTTTTTCTTCTTTACGTTATCAACTCAAATAAGGTCAATCTCAACTCGAATCAAGATTTCTCATTACACTCAAAGCGTCAATAGTTTAATGTGACATGCCACATATAAGTAAGATTAAGTTGAAATTTAAATTTAAAAATCCAGTTTTGATTTCTTCTCAAATTAGTGCGCATATTTTTTTTTCTTATTCCTTGCTTATTATACAAATGCGGAATTGCACTTCTCGGAATTTTTCTCCTGAATATTAGATTTAATATTTTGTTCTTAAATAGAGGCGGACAATAATTCTTATGCCCGCAGTTTAAAGTTTATTAACGCTGACAAAAAGCTTTGAATAATAAAATAATTGCTTACTGTAGTTTTTATTAATTGAAATAAGTATAGATTTATATTTACTCCGTATGACAAAAATATGTGTCAGATTGTAATTCCATACTTTAAAAATGGAAGATTAAATGAGAATCAGTTAAAAAAGTCAGCGGTTTAGACCAAAGAGGTACATTTGCAAACTCCTGGAAATCCCATAAATTAAAAACTGCATTTTGCTTTTAGATTAATTTTTTATTAATTACAAATAATGTTTATAAAGTGTAATCTACTCTGCTTCGTATATTGAACGCATAGGTCGCGTTTTTAAGAACTATTATAAGTTATTTATTGATTTTAATTAAAAGAAAACTTCAATGGAAAATTAAACAATTATAGTTCCCTAGAACTTACTAATTTTTTTCTTATGTGCTTTTACCATAATTTCATATTTAATAAAAAAAAAATTCAAAAAAGCATGATTACTAATGCATTTTTTAATATTTTAAAATCTAAACAAAGTTGAAAAATTTAAAATATTCATCAAAATTTGTAAGGTAAATAATTGAAATCGTTTGTGAAAATTTCTGATGTGCATTTTAAAATATTTTTCAGAAATACAAATAGAGAAAAAAATGAATTTTAAAATATTTTAATGAATATTTTCCCTGGTTGCATCTTCCTCGAGTGCCGTATCTCAAATAACGATTTTCAACCTTAAAGAATATGACAAAACTCAATTTTATTACGGTTAACCGATCACACAAGTCATAAAAGAGTGTTCCAAAATGCTCTTGTAATTTTTATAATGTGTTCATATAAAGTGCGATGACACCGCGAATTTAGACTGCGAGGCATTTTTACCCGTCGACATGTTACTAGGGCCTCAAGTAGAAAGTGGTTAAGTTCACCTGCAAGCATGGAAATTTCAGTGCGTAAACCACCTGACAAAACGGAGAGCGGTTCCATTTTGCGTTGAGGGTGTTCGCTCGTCGCCTGTCTAGCTTTTGCTCTTTTTTCGCGTTCGGATTTTAGAGTTTGACAGCAGGCTCTGTTCAGCAAAGATGCGCTGATGTTGATGATAAAAGCTTCGTCGGGCTCTAGATGCCAGGGGGCTGAGCTGGTTGAGGAAAGGCAGAGATTACAAAAGATGGTTGAAACAGAACCTAAACTATTCGTAATTCAAGGAGATGTTTACGAAGTCGAGAAACTTGTAGGCGTTAAAACTGTGAAGGTATGCTATTTTTATAAACATAAATACCCAACTATGTTTGTTTGTGTTATCGTCTGCTCACTAATTATCTCCTGTCATCTGAAAGTGTTGTTTTTAAAATTTATTCACATTTCAATAATGTTCCTTCTATTCTAGAATGAATTATCCTGCCGTTAATATGTATTTCAAACTTCTACTTACATAGGAAATGCATTTTTATTATTTGTCTGTCTTAGAGTAAAAAATCGATAAGATTTGGTTTGCAAACATTGCATTGCGAAATGCGATCCCCCAGGAAATTTGATCATTGTTATTCACATGGGTAGATAAACTAGATTTTTTTTCTTCAGATTCATAATTTAAAATTTTAGTGAGCTGGGATTGAAATTTTAATTGATGAATTTTAACTTTAGAGTTTTTCATTATACCAATTTGATTATTTGACACAATAATAAAATTTGTAGTTAAATATTTGTAATCCTGGTTTCAATATTTTACTATGTTTGTATCTATTTTCATAAACTTTATAATTATGCATCAAAAAGCTGTGTACTGAGATAGTAACATTTAAAAATAAAATATAGTATTGTATTAATTACAGTAAAATTATATTCATTGAAATGTACAGCATTCAGTTTGCACTTATTATTTGTTGTTTGAGTTTTATGTGATTATTTCTAATATTCAAAGTATTTATTATTCAAGTATAAGAAATAATAACAAAGTTTTGAGACATGTTTATAGACTAATTTACATAAGCTCTTAGTGCATAAAATTTGGTAAAAATTAAATTCTTATTATTTGTTACTCTTATTATCCTTACATTTCTAGAATTCTAAAAAAAATCTTTATACTTGCACTGTCCGAATTCTAAAATATTCTTATTATGCATGCACTTTTAAAATTTTCTTAAAAATTCTTATTATACACGCTTGTCTAACTTGGAATTTGGAATACTTCAAATTAAATTTTATTCTTGATTTAAAAGTATACAATTGAAAAAGCTTTATAAAATCGCTTCAGCTCTCAATTTTTGTCTTGTTTCTATCTAAAATCAATTTATTACTTAAATTTATCTTTAAATGCTAATTGCTAAGTTGGAATTTTATGTATTTTCTATGTGTACATACTGGCTAAAGTACTATTGTAATAGTTATCATGCTAAAATATGATGCCCAAATTATTGTAAATGATATATGCCCATAGCCAAGGAATGCTCAGCCCCATCTAGTAGTGTCATTTATCCCCTCCATATAAGATTTTTAAAAAAAATTATTAAATAAATTTAATATTTGACCAATTAATATGTTATTTATGCTTATTAGTATATTTATATTAATAATCATAAATAACATATTAATTAGTCAAATATTAGTTATTTAATAATTTTTATTTATATTTATTTATACTAATGTTTAGTAAATAACTTATTAACATTATATCAAATAAATTAATTCATCAAGACTAGCAAATTGTAAATAAAAAAAATTTATAATGCCTCCTTCTCATTTTGCATATCCTGAGTAGAAATTCTGGCTATTGGCTGGAAACCGTATCAATGTTTTTGGTAGTGCACAGGCCAAGTTACCAGTTTTTCAAAAGACAAATGGACCCTTTTTAATTGTGACCTTCTTACAAGGACAATTAATACAGATTTAAGTTATAAATTAGGTCATTTTGTAGCCCAAAGGCTTTGTATGTTATTTTCTTGGGAAATAACGAGATCTAGTCTAATACTAAATATTTTTATATTATTGTGTTTCAAATATGTTTTAAATTAAATAGTGTGTCATAGTACATAAATTCAATTTTCATTATTAAAGGTTATCGAGTCAGTTCATGAAAAAAAAAATTTCAAATAGTAATTTGTTAACTAGATTTGCAATCTAGTTTGTAAATTCTTTTCTTGGGAAGTATCATTTTCTCATAATTTTTATTTGCATTTTGTTGCAGTAATATAATAATTTTAATTAAATAGTGTAAGACATTACACTATTCCATTGTCCTTAAACTTAATTAAGTCATCTTGAAAGAAAAAAATAAAATACAAAAATTAGAACTTGTAAGCTAGATTTAAAATCTAATTTAAAGTTATCAGCATAATTAAATATGTTTAATTTAAATACAATGTTCAAAAAGAAGCATTACCATTTTTTAATTTTTTTAAAAAAATCTCAACTTTAAACTATCTTTCCTTACTTCGTACTTTTCATTATTCCAAAAGGTTGAAAAAGAGGATACTATTTTATTATATTTTTTATCTTAAAATATGTTCTACCACAAACTTGGGGCTGAATTGGAAAGGTTGTTTCTTGGGTTCCTATGCAAAAAACTAGTTATTTATTTATTTTTCCATGCAATAGAAAAACATGATTTGCCAAGAAAACTTATATGAGTTTTTATACCTTGTATCTTGTACCTTGGTGGTTAAAAGGTTAATAGTGCAGAAAACCGTTAAAATATCATTATGGACAATTTACGTTAATTTATGAAATGCACTGGAATGAATATTTCTGTATTAAGGTTATTTCAAATTAAAATGGCTGTTATAACTTACTATACATCAATTTTTTGTACATTTTATCCATTTATATTGTTCACATGTTATTTATTAATTAAAGAAACTTAAAATACATATGGTGTTGTGGGGAAAAAAAATTTCGGCTGAATTTATGGATTTTAATTTATTTTTAAGGGGAAAAGACTCTACAGAGTTAGATGGAGAGGTTATGGAAAAGAAAGCGACACCTTGGAGCCCGAAGAAAATCTATTTTCTTGTAAAGATATGATTGAAGATCTGGAAGCGAAATTGAAAGAAAGGCATGAGCGAAAGAAAGGTAAAAAGTTGCTGAAAACACAAGCAATTTCAAAAGAGCCTATTAACACTGTAAGTATATTTTGTTAAATTTTAAAATAAATTTGATATATAAAGTTTTCAATGTTATGTGTAACATTTAAAATCTTCTGTTAAAATTCTTCTTCAATTTACACTAAGGTCAATCTGGAATCTTACTTTTTTTTATAATTATTGCTCTGATTTTAAATACTGATTTTACTGTTAAAATAATGCAAGGAAAAAAACACTGATATTTGAAAGAAAATTTTTATTTATATATGTATGTTATGGTCAATGTGAATAGCCGGTTATTATTAATTCTAACTGGTTATTATTAATAATAACCTGAAGTTTGATCAATGTCATTCTTTCGCATTTTTATTTCTCACTTTGACCAAAGATGCGGTTATTATCAATTTTGTCCGATTAATCACATTGACTAAACTTCATTGGTTATTATTAAAATGGCTAAATGAATTAACTGGCTAAAGTGAATAATTTGTGATATTTCTCACTTTTATCAAAAAAAGGAGTTATTACTTCTATTAGTATTAATAATATGTTATTATTAATAATAACCTGATTTATTGTATTAGTATTAATAAGTTGTCTTAGTATTATTGTATTGAAATTGTATTAGTATTAATAATAACCAGATTTATTACTTTAACCGTAACATATATTCTATATTCATTATATTATTCTTAGTTATATTATTCTTAGTTATATGTATATACGTGTGTATATATATAACTATACTGTTTTTGCATCAAGTAAAGTTTAAATTTTGATGTCATGGTTAAGTTTTTTAATATAAAATTATTTGATGCAATATAGCTAGCTGTTTTTATTCATTGTTGTGCCATTAAATTTTTCATTCAATTCAATTTTGACTGATTAAATTTACTTTCAAGACATTTTTCTTTCAATAAGAAACTAGTTCGTTAGATTTATGTACAAATTTTGTTGAATATATATGCAGGAGTATACTGAACCAATTTTTTAGGATACAGCATATTATAAAATAGAAAGTAATAACCATTTTTTGCTTTATGAACTTACACAGAGACAAGATGTTTAATATATTATCTGAAATTAAATGAATAAGGTTATCAAAAATTTATTATTTGGTCTTTTACTAAGAGATTTACTGAATATTAAAAGTCAGTAAAGGGTTTGTTATATATTAGCTATGTAATATGATGTATTAAATAATGTTGTACTGAATAGTAATACAAGAAAAAAACATGGTGTTTAATGCTCTATGATAAAAAAAATTAAAAAAATGCGTAGATGTTAAATTTTGTTTAAAGGGAAAAAAAGCCTTTTTGGTTTTAAATGTAAGAATAATGTAACAAAAATGAAAATAGGAAGGGGTAGAAATTGATTTTTAGTGAAATCATATTGTTTCTTTAAGACAAACTTTATTAACAATGCTTACAATTCACAATTGATCGCATCTTTTAATTATCATTTTCGAGTGGAGAAATATCCAAATCTATAACATTTACAATGGGATTATGATAACTAAAGTAAGATACGAAATGTTTGAGTTCTATTTTTTCAATATTTCTTGCAAAAACTGCATCAATGGTAGTTCCCCCTTTGGTTGTTGGATCATTCCTACCATTTATCATTTCCAATCCAAATTTGTCTTTAAGGAAGGTTAATAATGTTTCAGCTTCAGGTAACGAGAAATTCACATTAAAATCTCCTGCAAGGATCACTGGCCGCTTACAATAATCAATTTCTTCACCAGTAACGTCTGCCAGAGCTTGTGAACCTGCAGTGGATAGTGGCAATAAACATAATTATTAAAATCCGAAATAATCATCTACTAAAAATTTAAGTATCGTATTATAAAAATTAGACCCCTTTCTTAGTTTTATGTCAAAACTATAATAAAAAAAATAGTGCGTGGAGTCCCTCCACGCGGAAGAAGTGAAACTTCGTAATGTGGAAATGAAAATAGGAAGGGGTAGAAATTGATTTTTAGTGAAATCATATTGTTTCTTTAAGACAAACTTTATTAACATTGCTTACAATTCACAATTGATCGCATCTTTTAATTATCATTTTCGAGTGGAGAAATATCCAAATCTATAACATTTACAATGGGATTGTGATAACTAAAGTAGGATACGAAATGTTTGAGTTCTATTTTTTCAATATTTCTTGCAAAAACTGCATCAATGGTAGTTCCTCCTTTGGTTATTGGATCATTCCTACCATTTATCATTTCCAATCCAAAAGGTTAAGGAAGGTTAATAATGTTTCAGCTTCAGGTAACGAGAAATTCACATTAAAATCTCATGCAAGGATCACAGGCCGCTCGTTGCCATGGTAGCGTTAAACCTTCAAAGCAACCTTGTTGGAAGTCGCATTAGAAGTTTCACTTCAATAAAAAATTTCTCAACATTTTATCTTAAATTCTTTTTTTTTACAAAATTGTGTGTTAGAGCATAAAAAATTTTTGTTTTCACCTTTTTTATGCAGCTTTTTCATTAGGTGTAAAAATTTTTTTTTTCATTTAACTAAAGTTTATATTTATAGTTGTCAGCATGATTATCTGCATAATTTTATATTTAAGCTAAAAATGTCTTTATTTACCAGCAAACTTACTTTTAGAATTTTTTTTTGCCTGTAACTTCATGTTCTTTTTTCAAGTCAAAAAATCCTTTTGGAAACTTATCTTTGACTTTTCTGGGTAACTTGGTAAATTTCTTATAATTATCTTTAAAAAATTGTAATTTAAACAAATAAAAAAATGTTTGTTTTTTTTAAAATAAATTTCTTTTACCATTTTATTAGTTTTGTATATCATTTTTTCTCAACTGCTTAGATTAATAATTGTATTTGAATTTAAATATAAATTTATTTATATTTAAACAGAGTTAGGGTCAAAATATTTTTCATTGCAGGAAGTGTGTGAATGATCAAACTGGTCAAAAAAATTTTTTAGTGCCACAGTTTTGCATGTGAGAAAATTATGCTAATAGTCCAAATTGCTAACCCTACCATTCCACAACAAAACTCTGAAATATTTCACCAGTTCTTTGAGTAAATCTGGTTTAGAAACACTGTTCTAGGTCATTCACTATCTCATAAGTTCTATCCTAACATTTATAGTTTAATAAACCTTATAATTTTCATTTCTTTTATTCAAGGAGGCTGAAGTCAACAAGATGGCAACAGCTACCTGGCAAGCTACTGAAATACAACCGATTGGTGCTCATTCTAAAGATACATTTTGGAGAGATTTTGATGAGGGAAAAATAACTGTTGCTGGTGCAGTTTATGAAAAAGACATGTATAGCAAAGTCAAAGAGAGAGCAGCTAGAACAAATAACTCTGGAGAACCAAGCAAAAGTGGAGAAACCTCTCCCCAGAAAGAAAACCCACCACCTCCTTTATGTCCTAAAGTTTTGTTAAAAAGAAAACCGTGTAATAGAACTACTGATAGTTTGGGTTTTAAATCTCCTTTAAAGAAACCAATAAGTTTGCAAGTTCGAAAAAGAAAAAAGTATGATGTATTAAGAGACTATCGGAGACGAAAAAGCAGAATTCATAGGAAAAGGAACATTGACGAAAATGGACGACATAAGCTTCTCAAAAGTCTGGCCAAACATGATAGTTTTAGTGTGGAAAATGGACTAAGCAGTTCTAATATATTGCAAGAATTGCTTATAAATGACGAGAAAGGGACTACCTTTCCTGAATATGTCTTGAATTCATTAAAATCTGAAAGTGAAAAGATGAATTGTGTGTTTAAGAATAATTGTAAAGATAGTTCTTGCGGTGAAGTCTTGGGAACTGATGGAAGGAAAAGCCAGTCACTAATTTGCAAGATCTCGATGCAAGAAAATTCAATGGTAATGATTTTTTTTATTAATTTAAGGGAAACTTTTTCTGAGAGGAAAATAATGTATGGTTGATTTGATTGCCTAAAATTAAATGCAGAGTTTCAATTTTTAACTATATACATCCTTTTTATAGAAAAAAAATTCTATGAACTTTAAGATACAATAGCTTGAATATTTAAAAGTTTATTAAACTTTTTAAAGATGGATAATTCAACAATATTTTTCCATGTAGATAAAAATCATTATTTGATGGAAACCATTATGTTAGGAGGAACGGGAGCTGGAGTGTTCCAGAGCTATTTTTATTCGAGCTAGATCTTTAAATTTCCCCATGTTTCTGAGCTCTTTTAGTTTTTTAATAATAATCTTTTTTTTCTTCAGTCTTTTGAATTTTTCCAGCCTAAAATTTTAAAAAAATGAAAGATGTTTGTTCTTTTAATGCATATATATATTTTTTTTAGACACAGATATTTACTTAATTTTGTTTCAAATCAAGTTATGCAGCATTAATTTTATTTTATTATCTAATAAATATGACATACCCACAACAATATAAGAAATTAATTTCTATAATTAAAATACTTTAATATACTTTTAATAATAAATATTCATTTTTATAATTAAAATACGAGAGTCTTATTATCTGGGAGTGGAGTTAGAACATTATAAATTGTTCGTATCTGAGTCCCAGTTGAGCAATATAGAGGCTTTCAAAGTTATCCTAAATAAAAGACTGACTTGCTTTATTCCACCCTTTAGTTGTTATGGTACTTGAGAAAATTTTTATCAAGCTTGTTTTACCTATTAAGAACAAGTTCTATTAAGTGCTTCAAGATCAACACTTAAAATTATTAGGTGTTTTTATCAGGGTTCGTTGATTTAAATCAGCTTGATTTAAATCATGATTTAAATCAAATGATTTTTTTAAAAAAATCATTGATTTAAATCAACTGATTTTTTTTAAATATGTATATTGATTTTAAAAGTTAAAAAACAATGTTTTAAATTTTTGATAATTTTATTATTATAAAATTTAGTATTAAAATTTATTTTAAATAAATTGCTGTGTTAATTAATTTTAGTTAACGAAATTACTTTCTTTCTTGGTGTGTGTTAAATTCCAACACATTTGAAATTGCATTTTTAAAAATCTTTTGATTCTTGAGATTGAAAGTGCAGATTAAAGTTCGCATTTAATATTGACTTAATATAGACTTGCATAGCTGTAGAAAGTAATTAATAGACGTGAATTTCGGAAAAAAATTCTAATAATCTTAATTAAAATTCCACCTTTTGATTGAAACAGCATGGTATTAAAATCTACATTATATGTTATTGGAGAAAAATGTATATTTCTAAAGCTTGGGGTTATATTAAAAATAATTATACCCTAATATGCCAAAAATAGAAAGAAAAAAAAGGATAATGAATTCAGATATTTTTTCCTGATATAGTGTCAATCTTCCCTTTCAAAGTCTATTTGAGGCAGTAGAGTTATTAACTAGTAACTGGTATTTTTTTCTCATAATATGTTTACAGTATCTTTGACATCATCAGATTTTCTATAAAGAAATTTTGTGAAAGAAAATTCCAATGAGTGCATAGATTTTTAAAAAAAATTTTTTAGCTGGTCTATTTTGATATAGAATTAAAAATGAATATTTTAATATAAAAATATTGCTGAGTGACTACATTTATAAACACAATCTGTTACATTTATTTTGTCATATTAAAAATCAAGAGAAAAAAAAACACAATTTTAAATTAAAATTATGGTTTGCTAATATGATATTGCTTTCATATTAATTTAATTTTGATTAAACATTTATAAAGTATTTTTAATCATAAACTAAAGTTCTTACAATGCGTTTGAATAAAAATAAAAAAAATCTGATTTAAATAAAAAAAATCCGATTTAAATAAAAAAAATCACAAACCCTGATTTTTATATAAAAAAATTTACAACACACTGGCTTCTTATATTGACATTTCCTTTCAAAAATCCACAGTGGTGGCTTGAAACCCACAGCTTTACTTCATTCTTTCCAACAGCTCTTCATAATTTGAATACATATTTTTTTAAAATTAATAATGAAGTTCCTAATTTCTTTAATATTAACATGCAATTCCTGTTATTCCAGACTGCTTATCCTGCTTTTAGTCAAAGATCTGGTCGAGTCAATCAATTGCATCAAAATGAGGCTGGTACGCGAATGAATATAATGGTTGCCAAGATGTTTTCTTCTCTTATTGATGGTATCGTCAACGAGAAGTTAGAAAAAGTAGAACGATTCTGCAAAAATGGTTACATAGTTAATTGTTGTCGTGGTGATGGAACAACTGCATTAATGGTTGCTGCACACTTGGTAAATCTATCCCCTTTTTGATAGCTATGAAAATATTTTTGTTAGTCTAAGTAAATGTATATACTCATAATTGCTATCAGTTTATTAAAAGCAAGCAAGGTATAAATCTAGTAATTTTATACTGTAATATTTTGTACTTTCCTTATTTACTTTCTTACAAAACTATAGTGTAGTATCTTAGGACACAAAATTTTCACTCACCATTGGCTACCAAACAATTAGGGCTAGGTACAGGTTTTATCTTGTAAAATGTTCTATTTTAAATCAAATTGCCATCCATATTTTTCTCAGAACTAGCTCTTTAGTTCAAAATCTGGGGAAAATATTAATCTGCAACTTCTACAAAGTAGACCATGGAACTCTAGATTCGCTAGAATGATTTATTTAGAATTTCCATAAATGGTTCCCCTGACATATTTTGATCCTGATACAAGCCCTTATATTATTTATTCAAGGTGTTTAGTTGGTATTCAGACATGAAGTGTTAAAAGTATTAAAACATTTTTTATATTTTTCTTTTTTTAATGATATGTTTATGATATTAGAATCATTGAAACCTTATGGAAACTTTTTTTTAAAATTATTATTATTTCACATAAAATATGCTTCTATTTTTCTACATCCTTTTATGGTTTTGGTCACCAAAACGTTCTTCATAGTACATTTGTTAACATTTTAAAAATGGTCCACATTTTTCATGAAGATAATTGCATACAAACATTTTAGTTAGAGTAGCACATTAAAAACTGAAATTTCCTGCCCTGAGTATACACTTCTATCTGTACATTTTCACTTAGAATTTTCTTTTCTAGTATTGCCTCTTGGCCTTTTCTATTTTATTCTTTTTTTATATGTTATGTAATCATTAAATATGATTTTAATATGGTCCTGGTCAAACTTGCCTTTAACTCCAGTGCTTATTATAGAAATAATGGAAGTCTGAAAAATTTAAATCTCAAATGTCTTTTAATAGAGACTGATTTATTATTTTTGTTAAAAAATTCTGTAAACTTCCTAAGCATTGCAGGTTTGAAATGATTAAAAACCTATTCCTCTTTATAATATTTCATTTTTATTCATTGAATTTTTTTAATATATATATATTCATATGTTTGTGTGTGTGTGTATATATATACTTTTCATTTTCATGAAAAATAATTATCAATAATATTTATNTATATATATATATATATATATATATATATATATATATATATATATATATATATATATATATATATATATATATATATATATATATATATATATATATATATATATATATATATATATATATATATATATATATATATATATATATACACATACATACATATATATGTGTGTGTATATGTATATCCTGTGGCAGAATTGCAGCACACGGTGGCATTGTCGCAGAACGTTAGAGTTTTTGCAGGAAAATGTTTCATTTGGGAAGGGAAAAATTTTGGCTTTCCTTTCCGCATAATTTCTCGAAAAAAAATTTTTTTTTCTTCCAAAGATGTCTTTCTTATGCATCAGAGAAGAAAGAAATAATCATAATTTTTCTATTCTCATTTGAGATTTTTTAAAAAAATCTGTGTTGACTGGCATCAGCTAGAATCTCATAGTAATAATCTAAAATAAAAAATTCGGAATTGCGAAAGATTAAAAGATAGTTAGCTCAAATTATGTTCTTTCATTTTCTTTTCTTTAAGGAACTCCATATTTTACATGCACTTATTTAAATCTCTCTTTTTTTTTAAAGAGTCCTATACGCGTAATGTTTATTTTGGGAGCTACTGCACTGATTTTACGATTTTTTAATTTATTATCATTTAATTCATTTACAAATTTTTTTAATTTGTGTCATGATTTACGAAATTCGAAAGAGGAAATAGTTAGTGCATTTTTTCACCTAAAAAATGCGAGAATGTCGCATATAATATTAGAATTAAAAAGTACTACTTTTGCAATTTAAAATTTTATGCATTTTTATTCTTTACTTTCTTCTGTAAACACAGTGTTTCTGTTACTTTAAATTAGTAATTGTTATAATTAAAAGTATTTTAAAGCAAAATATTAGTGCTAGGGAAGTTTGTTGCAGAAAGCCTGCAAATATTCTGCCTCAGGATATACACTGAAGAGCCAAAAAAACTGGTACAGGCATGAGTATGCAAATAATCAAAGCCAATCAAAGTACGGTGCTGCGATCGGCAACGCGTATATAAGAAAACGAGTGTCTAGCACAGTTCTTAGATCGGTTACTGCTGCTACAATGCCAGGTTATACAGATTTAAGTGAGTTTGAACGTGGTGTTATAGTCGGCGCTCGGGAGATGGGACATAGCATCTCTGAGATATCAATGAAATGTGGATTTTCACGTACGACCACTTCAGGAGTATGCCGTGAGTATCGGAAATCCACCAAAATCCCCAGACATGAACATTATTGAACATATTTGGGATGCCTTGCAACGTGATGTTCAGACGATATCCCATCCCCTCTTACTCCCACTGTTTTATGGACAGCCCTGCAGGATTCATGGTGTCAATTATCTCCAGCACTACTTCACACATTGATTGAATCCATGCCACGTCGTGTTGCGGCACTTCTGCATGCTCGCGGGGATCCTACATGATATTAGGCAGGTATGCCAGTTTTTTTGGCTCTTCAGTGTATATATATATTATTATTTTAATTGCATTTGTTAATTGAAATGTTCGTGTTGCTCTCGACATATTTTCAGTTTTCATCTTGTGAATATTTTAAATTATTCATTGATAAATTAATAAGAATGCAATTTATATTTAAGAAAATATAATTATTTCCTTTTCTCTTTTTTATGTTAAGTTACTTAACTCTTTAATAAAATTAATTCTTCTAAAAATTTCTCTTCTCTATTTTCTAGAGTATTAAGATATTTTTGAATAATTCCTCTCAAGCTTCTAATCCAGTTAATGGAATTGTCTGGATGTGTAAACAGCATATTTAATTGACCGTGTATCTTGAACAAACTTTGTTTGATACATCTCTGCATTACACCAACTGTTTCTCTACCAATGGAAGGTTTTTTTCCCATTGAAACAAATCCAGAGAACAATGCATAACTTCTTGTGCTATCTCTTCATGAAGTGGTGGATGCCTGACTAGTCGAACTGTTGGTTTAAACTATTTATGAGGGTGAAAATATCGAAAAAAGAATTTTTTTTCCATTAAAGCAGTTTTTCTTCATTTTAATTTGATTTTTTTTTCTAACTGGAAAGGGCAAGCATTATATTTAAAGTTAATGAATATTTTTTTTAGATTATTTTAGGGAACATAATTTTTATAACTAACTTTAAATGTATATATTTATGACCTTAATAAATGGCTCATTTGTAGCTGATAGGACAAAATTGATTCATTTTTTTTATGCCTTTTCTTCATCAATTGGATATTTGCAAGCTATGTTATGAGTGGGTCAGCCAATCAGGTACAAGACATATGTGCGATATCACTTGTAGATATCCAATTAAATTTGATCCCAAAATTGATTCAGCATGATAATAAACCCAAGCCTGTAACATTAACATCTCGTACACAACCACGTGATTTGTTGCAAGTTCTCAGTTTTGTTCAATTCTCACAAATAATTCATGTTATAACATAAGACCAAGACATCTGTTTATAAAGTCATAGTATATTAATAAATTTAGGTTGTACGAGTCATTCTCGTGAATTGACAAAATAAAAGTATTTATTTTGCAAATATGTTCTGATAATAAATGCAAATTAAAGTTTTAGCTATGACTAATAACTGCCATCTGCATATTTTAATCACTTCCTATAGTTTTTTTTTTAATTGGTAGGTTTTTTTTTTTTTAAATTCACTTCAGAGAAAAACAGAATTAAAAATATCTAGCCAGTTTAATTGCCTTATGAAACACGGAGGTGTTTCTAACAATCAGAAGGTTTAATGTTTTCAGCTTTACCTTCTCTAAAAATGATATGTTGGATTTTTTTGCTCTTTAAAATATTCATTTTTGACCCCTTAATTGTATACTTATTTTAGAGACTAGGGATATAATTTAAGGGATTTAATTATGGAGCATCCTTTTTTATGTGTACTATACCTTTTTTTTCGTTTACTTAGTTTATTACTTTATTAAGAATTTATTCGTTATCGTCATTCAAAGTTCTTTTGAATAGCGGGAATCAACAGCTTCTTAGAAATTAATCATGACAAATAAATAAAATATTAATAAATAAAAAATATAATATAATATACTTAATAAAAATTTTTTTTATTTTAGAGCAAAAAGAAACAATTTATTTTATTAATCAAATGTATTCACCTCAATCAAATATGTTTTCTAAATATGTTTACCTCTTACTGATTTAGCTATTCAATCTTTACAGGGCAGATATTATTCTACAAGAATTTTGTTGAAAGCAAATGCTCACAAAGATAAGCAAAACCAGAAGGGTGAAACTGCCTTAATGCTGGTAATAATTAAATATTTCTATCTATATATGATGATCATAATTTGCATGTTTTTTTAGATAAATTATAGTTTGTATACGGTAAGAACTCCCCCTGCCACAAAGTCTGAGGCTGCCTGCTACTATGGAAACAAGAATAGCTCATTTCAGGGAGAGAAGCTTCTTTTTATTCTAAGGCTAACACAATAGACCAAAGAAAAAGATTCTCTTTCCCTTGCCGACCTGAGCCAAAACCTATCCTAAAAAGTGACCCCTCACCCCTACTGGAAATAATTAGGCCTCACATCCGCGGGCCCAGATGAATGACTAGGGGAGTTCTTACTTTAGACAAACTACATATAGATTTTTAATTTTTTTGAACTTAAATACATATTAAGTGTGGTGGTAAAATATTGTTAAAAAAATCACGTAAATTTAGCATTTGTAATTATAGCTTACCTAATACTACTGTGTGAATCAAGCTTTTTCACTAGCAAGTCTTGCTATATCAGCTTTCAAATTATATAACGATTGTGTGGCTTAGGTAAAAAGTGGCTTTAAAATAAGTCCTCTTTCCAGAAAAATCGAAATTACTCTTTCACAACCCAATATATAATGCCGTGTTGATTACATATTTTGTTAATTGTTGTAATAGTACTACATAGCTACCAACACGTACATTTATTGAGGAAACTTTTTGTGAGTTTCAGTGGCATTATTGTTTTAATACAAATGATATATTGAAGCATAATATTGTTGCCACTAACTTTAAGAACACTTTATTATCCTCCATGACTAATCAACAGTTCAAATATATGTTTCTGAGATAAAATAATTATTAGTTGGGTGGTTATGCTTCAAAGTTTTGGCAAAAAAACTTAATTTTTATAAGATTCCTCCTACCTAATTTGTTATTTTGCTATCATTTTGTAAAATATTTCTCAAAGATCCTACGAGGTAGCAGCTATAGAAATGCTTAATCCTATGTGAGTTTTGTAAATGAAAAAATTTTGGAAAACAAAATAAATTATGTGAATAAGACAGCAGGTTAAAATGCGATAAATTTTTTAAAAATTTTTTATGTATATGATCACTAAAATTAAAGATTTTAAACAAATATTAATAAACAGGGTGTGTAGCATTTTTAAAAAGTGCTTAAAGGTGCTTATTTTTTATTTACATTTTTTAAAGGCCCTTAAGTGCTTTTTTTATTATTCTGGGATTGTAAAAAGTGCTTAGTTTATTGTCGATCTAAATTACAAAAAATTTNTATATGATCACTAAAATTAAAGATTTTAAACAAATATTAATAAACAGGGTGTGTAGCATTTTTAAAAAGTGCTTAAAGGTGCTTATTTTTTATTTTCGTTTTTTAAAGGCCCTTAAGTGCTTTTTTTTTTTATTCTGGGATTGTAAAAAGTGCTTAGTTTATTGTCGTTCTAAATTACAAAAAATTTATAATTTCTCATATATATAATAATTCTTCATCTTTTTTTTTCTTTTTTTTTGGAAAGTGATTAAAAATATTTGAGTGCTTAAAAGGTGCTTATTTTTTGTTGAAAAGTATTGGCTATGCACACTGATAAAAATGATTTTTTATTGAATTTATTTAAATTTTAAGAGATGCCAAATAATCTTACATTATTCAGTAATAAATATACATAAATATATATTTATAAATGTTAAGAGATTGATAAGAGCTAGGGTGCTGTATTTTATCAAACCGTAGAAATTTCTTTTACCATATATCCATGTCATGAGATAAATAATAAAAAAAAATTCGTAATTATAGATGTATAGAAGGGTTGGTTTCAAACATTTGCTTTACTTTTTAGGCCTGTAAAAATAAACACTCAGAAGTTGTGAAGCTGCTTTTAGAACATGGTGCCAACTTTGCATTAACCAATTCTGATGGAGTTAATGTGCTCAAAATATCAAATCAATGTGGAAACCAAACAACTATGCATAACATTTTAATAGAACATATAGTGAGGTAAATTTGATGATCTTTGAACTTTATTTCTCTAATTTTAATTTTTCTGTAATCTTTTTTTAAATTATTAATTTGATATCTATTATATTGTACTTTTGTATCTATTATATTATACATTTTTATTTGTTGTTTAAAATGCTACTATTATCATTCGGTTCTAGCATTTCCTACTGTTACCAAACAATGTGATTGGTCAAATAAAAAACTTTTAATTAAGTTAAATCCAATATTTTTGTTTTTTGTTTAAAATAAACAAACAAACCTCATTTATTTATTTCAAATTTTATTTATTCTATTTAAAAATAAATATTTATTTATATTTGTTCTAACTAATCTTTTTAAAGCATTTACTTATTGAATAGAAACTCTAATAGAAAGAAACTATTTAGAAAATTCTTAAAAGAATCAACTAGCCATGGATTTTACAAAATTGATTGCTATAAATTCTCTTTCTATCTTTTTTTCACTTAAAACAAAATTCCTGAATAGGTAAAGTTTGATATTTTGAAAGCAATAAAATAATACTGTTTGAAAACAGTGAAAATAACCTCTTTTGTTAAATTGTCTTAATTGAATTTTTTGAAATATATATTGATGCAATTTTTATCGGGTATATGAACTTCAAATTATTTCATAAATATTCCTTCCTCTTTTGACAAAAACTAAACAACTAAAAAAGCATTATTTCAAGTTTTCTATTTTTTTTTCAGTTTGCAATCCTAAATCAAAAAACTACAATATCATTCACATTAAAAAAAAATGTTTTTTAAAAAGAGGATGAAATAATGTCATAGATAAAAATTATGAATTAATACGTATCACTTTAGAATATTATTTATGTTCAGTGTTTTTCTTATTAATTAAATTGATTACTTAATTGACTAATGGACAAGAGCAATATACAAGTAAAATACAGCATAGTAAAAATAACTTAATTGAAAATAACTTCTTTAATTAAAATGTATTGTTTTTTCGATGACTTTTTGCATATAAATGTAAAAAGTGTAAGTAAAGTAATGCAGTAGGGAACCGATTATCCGGAACGATCGGGACCATCGCTATTCCGGATTACTGATTTTTCCGGTTTTCTGAATTGCTACAAAAAGCCGTTTTTTTTTGTTGTTAAACCAAACTAAAAAAAAAAAATAAAAAAAATTGGGGGAAATAATCTTAAAAGGAAGAAAAAATGATGAAGTAATACACTAATGATTATTTCCAAAATGATGGTAAGGTAAACATCTTTCAAAAAAGAAAGAAAAATCGTAAAATCTTATGAGGAAAAAAACGGCTGGAAAATGTATCGAATTTCGTTCTGGTTTTCTGATTTCCGGATAACGGGTTCTGTACTGTATTACAAAATTAATTAAAATAATATTACAAAATATTATTTAAGTAGCAATAATAATGTTACAAACAAATTAAAGTATAACAATAATAATGTTACAGCAAATTAAAGTAACAATAATAATATTACAAAATATTATTAAAGTAAAGTATATGATTAAGTAATATTAAAAAACATAAATATTTACAAATTTGTATTGGTTTTCTTTTTGTAAAATTATAACTCTGTTATTTCATATAATATATTGCTTTCTTTGCTATTTATTCTAGTAGACTTTTCCAGTCTGCAAATAAGTTTGGTGATGGATTTTATTATTTTGCACATAAAAATTTACTGGGTATCCTAATAATGACTGTCAATTAAAAACAAACAGGAGATAGAATTTTACAATTTGTTGCATTCTGCTTAGTACACAAGGTATTTCTGTTTACCAAGTTTCAAAATTGGTTATTAAGTTTGCCAACAATGGCACTGCTGACTGGAGAAAAGCTGTAGAACACTGTTTTCAAAGTATCTATTACTTGCTATAACAATATGGTGATGTAGTCTTAGGATAAAAATAACAGGAACCAAAGCAACATTTCAATTGGAGTGGTTTGATAGGTATATACAACAAGAAATATTGCTTTATAGTTTTCACAATAAGTATTCATATGCCTACAGACTAATAACTAATTTTGAAAATGTTTGATAATGATTACTTGTTTTTTTTTAAAACAAAATGCAGCAAAAAATTACATTTCTGTCTCTATAAGAGTTTCTTTGAATTTTCAGTCCTTTTTGGGAAACCTTGTGAATTTACATTTGTTTTTCTTTTGGATTTTAAAATTCTTATGCATTTTTTCAGAGTTGTTTCAAAGTTTGAATCTGAAGCCAGACTTCTTATAGATCCTATAGCTCAAATAAAATATGCATTATTTCCGATTCAGTGTTTCTCACTTAATGAGGGACCAGTGTACTCTATAAATTTCCATCACCATGTAAAACTGGAGTCTCCTGGTAAATATGTTACTTATCTTATTATCTTTAGATGTGGTGCTAATCTAAATCAATAATTCTTATGTCTTATTTACATTTTGTAATATAATTCTCTCATTTTCCCAAAAAGTTATATCTTCTAATAATTCTTTTTTAAAAGTATATATTATTTTTTTTATAGATAATAACTATAAAAGCATGTTTTATTTACATAAATAATATATTGATTTTTACACGTTAATTTTGCTTTCAAAAGTTATTAAACAAAACTTAGTACACATTTAAAAGAAAATAATAAAATGTAAGTGTTTGAAAATAATAAATGTAAGCTACTCAATTATAAAGTAAATATAATGTNAATACATATACCGATTTTTAAAACCATCTATAGAAACTACTTTTATTTGATCGAATGGCAGGTTAGACAGGATTAAAAGGCGGAGTAACAGAAATTCAGGAAAAATTATCTGAGAGGCGGGAAGTGTTTCCATATCTGATGTTGAGGATTGCTCATCAGCTAAAGATTACAAATTTTTATTTGTACGCAAGATGAAGAGTGATAAAAAATAACACATTTTTTGCTACTACATAATATTTTTCAGTCATTTATATGAATATAATGTAATAAAAGGGAGGAGTTTGGGAACCATTAGTGAAATTGCCTGCGTAACGGATATAGTGAACTCCCTGTTATAGTGAACCGAAATTTCAGTCCCTCGAAGGTTCACTATAGCGGGGTTTGGCTGTAATTCTTTTTTAAAAGTATATATATTGTTTGTTTTTTTATCGATAATAACTATAAAAGCATGTTTTATTTACATAAATAATGTATTGATTTTTACGTGTTAATTTTGCTTTAAAAAGTTATTAAACAAAACTTAGTACACATTAAAAGAAAATAATAAAATGTAAGTGTTTGAAAATAATAAATGTAAGCTACTCAATTATAAAGTAAATATAATGTGTAAAAGCTATTTGTTTTCAATTAAGTAGTACTATAATTTAATTATTTTAATGCTCCTAATTTTGTTGTCTTTTATTTCTTTCCCAAAAAAGTCTTGCTTACCCTTTTCTTCCTGATTTTTAAGAATTATATTGTGAATGCTTATCATTCTTCTTATTTGTATGTAATTATAATTAAATTTCATACATAATGTGTGTAATCAGGAATAGCAAGTTTTTAAAAAGCAGATTGCAATTCTCAAAAACATATTTTAATTATGCAAATTTATCTTTTATGATTACATACAACAAAGTTATTTTAAATTACATACGGAAAAGTTTTTTTTAAATACTTCTAGATTTTTTTGTAAATTATTTAATTATAATTAAGTTATATATGATTTGATAAATTTGTAATTCTTCCTATAGCATTATCTCCTGTTTTTTCATTTCTATATTTCTTACTATTTTTTTAAGAGTTATTTCTAAAGTTAACTTTAATTAATTTCAAAACTCGTCAATTCTACCCCAATTTTAAGAGTTTTGTCTTAACTGTTTATTTATTTTTAAATTTATTTTAACTTTAAATTTTAACCTGTTGTCTGTTACATATTTTTTTCTTATTTTATTTAAAACATAGTTTTAATTTGAGTTTTATTCAAGTTAAAAATGAGTTGTTGAAATCAAGTTGAATTTTTGCAAATGAAATATCTTTGCATAATAAACTTCAGATATTCATGCCATGCCATGGCCTGCTCTAAGGATTTCAAATAATGAGTCCGTAAATTAGCCAAATTTCAAAAGTATTCAATTTTTGAAAATCTTCGCCAAATGCAAATCTTAAAAAAAAAAATTTATGATTAATTCTTTTCCCACAGAGAACTATTTTATGGTAGTTCGTTTCAAGCTTATTTTATTTTGACCTACTTCTAATTTGGTTGTGTTGCGCATGTGCTGAAAATTACTCTAATCGAATAAAAAATACTGATTTGTTTAGAAAAATTCATTTTGACATAATTTTAATTTATTTCCAGTGCAAAAAATCAATCGCCAAAACACAATTTTATTCACCAAATTTACGATTTTATCACATTTGGCAAGTTGCGAATGCTTAGGGCGGGTCCTGCACTTAACTATTTGTTGGTTTAATATTAAAAAAATTTTGAAACATATAAAGCTATTAACTTATTTTCTTTTTAAAGTTATAAAGAGTTTGCTTTAAGAAGTCAAAAACTCTTAGCAATTATTTCTAATATTATGATTTTTATCAATATTTCTTGTATTTATTTCAGAAAAAAATGGGAACCAGAATCTTCTATTTATTGCTCACTCTACTTTTCACGAAAAAGCTGTACACTGCCAATTTGATGTTGAATCTGTAATTTATAATGTGACAATAAATGGAATTAAGCAGGATACATTTGAAGTATAAAAACTTATAATTTTTCATCTTGTCTTTATATAAACGTTAATCTAATCTTTTTTCAAATTACTTATATTTTCTTTTCTTTATTTTTTGTAATTGTTTTTTCTTTCTTTTGAAAAAAATTGAAGCATTAATATTTGATTGTTTTTTTTAGAATACTTTTTCTAGTTTTTAGCTGTTCTTTTATTTCTGTATTTTTTTTTCTTACAAATAATTTGGTTTTATAAGCTATATTGACTTGCAATCTAATAATTTTGTTGACCTGACCATTTATTTTCTAATGACCTACACACCTTATTCAAGTGTATTGTGTTATTTATCTAGTTTAAATTCCTGAAATTTTATTAAGCACTTAACTAGAATCAGTACTAATGAACAAACTGATTTTTTAAATGTCACTTAGAAAAATGAGGATTCTGAATATATTGTGCCCCGACCCTTACGATTTTGTTATTTCCTGATTAAATGCTTTAACCTAACACAACACGCCTTTAGAGGTAACAAGAAAGGCTAATAGTACAGACAATTTTGTTGGTAATATTCACAAGTATTAAGATCCTTCTTTGGATTAATGCTTCCCCGCTCTTTTTATCCTTTCCCCCATTTCCTTTCTTTCTTTTCTAGTTTGTATGTATATATATATATATTTCTGAGGATGTTAGAAAATATTGACGCTACCATAAACTTTCTATTTGTACTTTTAAAAATATAAAAATACATCACAATCAATTTTAAATTCATATAACAATAAAGATTAAGGTGTACTGCAGGCAATTTTTGTAGTTTTTAAGTTATGTCAATTAAAACTGACTTTCATATTTTTTATTAACTATTTTAGTTTTATATTTTGTTAAAGAAATACTGTGAACTCTTCATGACTGATAGTCTGAGGTTAATGATGCTAAACGCTACCTAAGAGTTATAAATAACTTTTCCTAACTCACAAGTTTTTATTAAGGAATCAATTGATTACTACTTCATTTTTGTGTAGTTTTAAGTTCTATTATTCAATCAAAATTGATGTTTAATACTTTTAATTACTATTTTATTTTTATATTTTGCAAAAATATTAAAAAATAACAGTCCAGATAACACAGCAAAATTGCTTATTATATTTTTTTAAAAAAATTTTATTTTATGTTACCACAGAGCCTTTGAAAAATTGCCTTAAAAAGGTTTATAAAACTAGTGGTACAATAAAAGCAACTGATAAACTAGTTAAAACTGATAAACTAGTTAAAACTGATAAACTAGATAAAACTAGTTAAAAGCAACTGATCTAGTTTAGAAATGTTAATACAAATTTGCGTACAAGCTTTGAAATAAGATTCAAAGTAGCTTCCATTTTGTTTTTATTTATTTTTAGTGATTCTAATTTCTTCCATCGAATTTATGATTCAAAATTTGATTTTTAATTTACTAATTTTATGAACAAAAATCAGGGAATTATCTGATTAATCTAGACTAGTTTATGCCTTACCTTATAAACACAACATTATTGAAGAGATACACTGAAGTTTTTTTTTCTTCTTATTTTGAAAGGTATTTTATTATTATTTTTTTTTTTTTCGGTGAATCAAACAATTACTGTTTTATTATCAATATAATTAATATTAGTGTTATATTTTTAAAAAATATATATTTTATTTTTCAGGATGTTAGTTCAGTTTTCAAAGTGACAGGTTTGCAAAATGGATCAAATAGAGTTTCAATTACTACTGTTCATTCGCCACAATCTGAGGTTAGCATAAATAATTTTGGCATGCTTATTATTTAGTGATACTATAGATGTTAAGTAATTTAAAAAGTGAACTATTCATTTTTTATACTATTGTTAATGTTATGTTTGTTTTGCTAATTAACATAGAAAATTATTATTTTTAATTTTGAATAATCTAAAATGTGACATTCCATATCAATGAATTAGTTTTAAAAAATGCTCTCAAAAAAAAGCTTATAAAATTTGTTGAAAATATAAACATCTTACAAATTTAAACATGTTAAAGGAAGTTATAAAAAATCCATATACAGTACGGAGCCCGTTATCCGGAAATCAGTAAACCGGAAAACCGGAACGAAATTCGATACATTTTCCCGCCAATTTTTTTTATTTTTAAAAATGTTTTTTTCCTCATAAGATTTTAGGATTTTTCTTTCTTTTTTGAAAGATGTTTACCTTACCATCATTTTGGAAATAATCATTTGTGTATTACTTCATCGTTTTTTTTTCTTTTTAAAATTATTTCTAAATATTTTTTTTAGTTGGGTTTAACAATAAAAAAAACGGCTTTTTGTAGCGATTCAAAAAGCCGGAAAAATCAGTTATCCGGAATAGCGATGGTCCCGATCATTCCGGATAATCGGTTCCCCTACTGTACTTTGTTTTTTCAAGATTATTTCCAAATATTTCTTTTTTTAGTTTGGTTTAACAATAAAAAAAACTGCTTTTGTAGCGATTCAGAAAACCGGAAGAATCAGTTAGCCGGAATAGCGATGGTCCCGATCGTTCCGGATAATCGGTTCCCTTCTGTATTTATTGAATACCGTTGATTTTACTGGAAAATGTGTTTGTTTGATCAAAGATACTAGCCAATGCCCAAATAATACCATTGTCCATTGCAAATAGAACCTCCAAATGAGATTAAATAAAAAAAAATTATTTTTAAAGTGCACTGACTAGACAGGGTTTGAGATTGAATTTATCATGAAATATTCATTGCTAATTTACATGTGGCCTCCCATCTAATATTGTATTAGACTTCTAAAGGGTAGAACTGAGACTTTCAGTTTCATTCATGTATTACCCTTTGAGAAAAAAAAATCTAGTGGTAAAAGGATATTTGAATAAATATTTTTGCATACCATGATCTATCATACAATCGAAGCAATTAATAATATAATCTCTCATAAATTTAAGTTCATTATGAAATTGATCAACCATTAATTGTAAAACCAACTTATGCAATGTGGCATTTTTTTTCTGATGTGAGTCATAATTATCAGAATGGTACAAAATAATGGGTAAAAATCTGCTTATAGACAAAATATGAGTCAACAATACGTAGTAATACACCAAGTAAAGGGAATATAAAAAATCCTTTTGTCGTGAAAATGTTGCCTAATATTTATTAGAAAAAATTTTTAGGAAATTTTTTTTATGCAAAAATAGTATCAATAAAAGGTTGGAGAGAAAGCTTTGTGCTATGAGGTGTAAAATCAAAATTCAAATGAATAGCGAAAATTGAAATCATAACTGCATGCATTATAAAATATTATATAATTTGTGCTACTGATCGGCATACCATCCAACTTATGAGGATTTTGAAAATAATTCTTTCTAGTGGTAGCGAACCAAAGTAGAAATTTTTAAAGCAAATGGATCTCTCATAAAACTTTTATCAGAACTTAAGAATCTAGCCATATGGCCTGCACTTTTATAAGTAATAGTGGACAAGTTACGCTAAAATAAATTTTTTTTTTAATATTAAGACATTAATTTTGCTACCGCCAGAAAAGAAGATTTCTGAAACTACGTAAATTCCGTAGCAGTTGGAGGGTATGCAGATCGGTGTTTTATCTTGAACACATCCATCTTCAGCAAGACTTTATATTCACTTTAAACTGTGTCGCATGATCTGGTTAATTAATTATATGCAATCTACAATGCAATTCTCCAACCTTCCTTTTAAAACTGTGATTTGCCCTGATATGGTGCCTCTGTGGCTATTGCAAGTGTTCACTTTTCATTTGCATGACTCTTCTAGTTTTCAAAAGAGAAATATATTTACAGTTTTATTTTTCATTTTATTTCAATAATAAGAGTGTATTTATAAAAATTAGAGGCTTTTTAATTCTTGATATTGCAAAAAACTAGTCTTGAAACACAAACTAAGCTATGTTATTCACCAAATATGTGATCCTTACTTGTATTGATAATACGTAAAATAAAATAAAAAATGCTTGAAAATAGTTTACAATAATAAAATAAAAAAAATTACTGAGATGTTTCTGCGAGCTACAGTTTAGTTTAAAAAGATCAAAAAACAAAATTAACACTCAATTCTGTCTTATCAGTACCATGCATAATATAGTTGGATTTGCTAAAGAAAATTTTTTTTTTTCTAGGTGAAATTGATTGTTTGTGCTTATAAAGTTCATCGCACTGTTGTTTGTTTCCCATCTCAGAAATTAAAAGGAGATTTTTAGGTTCTCATTCTAAGTGTCAAGTAGCATTGAAAGTTATAAAAATTATTTCATTTATTCTGTGTTTTAATATCATATGTAAAGAAATCAACACTTACTACTATTTTGTCATTCAATATTTGTTGCGTTTTCATACTAATAACAGACATGATGATTTTACTTATGTTTAAAGTATTTATTATTGTAAATTGTTTACTTTAAATGTAATGGACTATTTACCATTTCATTTTTACTATTTTTTTCAAGAGTTGTCTTTTTTAGATTTTAATGATATTTTTAGTTTTGTTAAGGGAACTGTCAGTAGGAAGTTAAAATCATTGCAAAAAGTAAAGAAAAAATCATGCAAGTTGCATGAAGTAATGATTTTGATCTAATTTTGAAACTTTATTTTTAAAAAAAGTCTTTCTACATGAAGCAAAAATACCACAAACATGTTTTAGAAATAACAATCATTATATGGGCTTCTCAATGCTGTACCATTTACAAATTAAAAAGCAACATTGAAAGTATTTATAATGGTAAAAATGGGCATAAGTTTTGTTCCCTAACTAAGGGTTTTAACTTATTAGGAAAAACTTCACATCTGTGACATATTGTTTTTTTTTTTAAATTTTGTAATATTTTTTATTGAAGAATTAGGCAAAATGTTGAGGGGAAAAACTTTGCAGAAATTGGCAATTTCCCTCTTTTTTTTTTAAAAAAAAAAATTGGTTTAAGATTTTTTTTCACATAAAAAATATTAATTGGATAATTTTCTTTCTTTTAGGTTTGTTTGTCCCATTTTAACTGCCCCTTAATTGAAAGCAATAATGCTTCGTACGGTAATATTAAGCAAAAATGTTCAAATTACTTCCTGTTTTTGTCTAAATTTAAGTTAGTGAATGATTTTTGGTGCTAATATGTTTGTTGATTTCTTTATATATGATAAAATTTAATTGTAATCATTGACTTTCAAAATGAATGAAGATCCAACTGTGATATATGGTACCTTTTATTTTGTTAAGGGGTACCTACATTTATTTTATTGTTGATTTTAAACAAAACTCTTCTATTTACTGCCATTTATTTCTTCCATTCATGTAAAACTACTACTGCAGTGTTCAAAACGTCATTTCCTATGAAGTGATAAATATTTAATCGATGTTATAGTTTTAGCTGTTTTCGTCTTTGTATAAAGTCTATGCTTCTCATAAATGTTAACTGTTTTAATTTTTGAAAGTACCTAGTTTTACAGTACAGTGTTCTTTATTAAATGAACTTCTATTGATTGATTTCCTATATTTTGCATTAAATATAAGTGAATGTTTTGATACTGTTTGAGTTAATTTACTTTTATATCCATAAAAGATTAATGGATTTGTATAATTATATTTTTTATAGAGGCATTACAAAAATAATGTTGTGGAAAAGTTAAATTTCTTTAATAATTTTCTGAATATGAATATGGTTTAGAATTGCCTACTGCATCTGGTTAACATAAATAATTATGATAGTACCGCCGATTTGGTTTAGAATTATGAATATGGTTTAGAATTGCCTACTGCATCTGGTTAACATAAATAATTATGATAGTACCGCCGATTTCGTGTTAACAAGGTTCGACAGTATTAACGAAGTTTTATTGAATTTGTTTCAGTTCATTACAGAAACAAATCAGGTATTTGGTTTTAAAACTGTTACAGTTTGTCATTTTAATTATTTTATTTTATTTATTTTTTTGAATGACACAAAACATTTTTGATTCACTTACTTAAATGTGATTAAATGTTTGATGAAGACCACATTTCATGATAATTTTTGCACATTCATTAAGACATTTTAGGCAATAAAAAATATTTTTTTTATGTTTTGATTCAAATAAAATTTTGATTTGATGATTTTAACAGAATACCTGCTGTATTTTTGAATTTAGTTTATTTTTCTGTATTTATATTTTGTTTATTGTTGAGTATTTTTACATATTTTTATAATAGGTTTATATGAAAAATAGAAAAGTTTTATTTTTCAGAATTATTTAAAAATATCACGAAACTAAAAATCATAAAACTTCTAAAAATTAAAGAAAGTTAGTTTTGTTGAAATAAATAAATTATGCCACAATTTAGCATAGCTGGCTATTCTATTTTATTTCCAGTAGGCTACTGGATTTTGCCAGTTACTCTTAAGTTAATCAAAAATTCGTATTTTTTGTATATTTTTGAAAATTAACTTGGTTAAGTATTTTCTGAAGATAAATTTGTATCAAAATAGAACTTTTTAATCAGTTTATTCCTTGTAAATAGGGATGGCTGCTGAATAATGTGGTAAGGCTCATTTAAAGTAATCAGCATGAAGGAAGTCTTTCTATTTTTAAATATTTTAAAATGCTAAGTTCTTTTTTATTTATTTGTATTCTCTATTTTTAAAGTAAAGATTAATTTGTAACAATCTAAAATTAAGAATTTTAAAATGTTATAAAGATAATGTAAACTTTTTATATTGAAGTTTATTTATTTTCATTCATTAGTGGATAAATATAGTGAATTTACATTTATAGTTTAAAACAGTTTTTGTGTTTTGTTGAATATAAATCGCTGTGCTTAAAATGTTTTACATATTGTGCAATAGTTAGCATGAAATTTGTTGTTTGAAATGAATTTTACTTTCCTTTCCATGTTAGCAGCTATTCATTTTTGCTTGCGGCTGGTACAGTACCTGAATCAGGATGAACGGCTTCACCAAGCTAAGTGCTGTAAACAAAAGGTTAATTCCAAATATTTCTTTTTTGTTTCTATTTGTATTACCTCATTTTACAGCTATTATTAGGAAAGTCAATTAAAGCTGAAATTAAATTAATATACGAGATTATAGAAGTTCGATAATATAGAAACTGTTGTACTATGCAAATATATATCTATAACATTGTTCTTAAAAATTGCTGTGTAGTGCAAAATAATTTCATTTCTGTGAATAAATTGTTAATTATTAAAGCTTGTTAATCTAAGTTAAGAATATTTATGTATATAATTATCATCTCTCAAAAATATTTGAGTTTTGTTAATAATGTATCTTAATTTGCTATAAATGACTGTATAGGGCTTTTATCAGTGTTTAAAAAATAACCTACCTCTTTTGGTAGGTTCACTAGTTTTACTGTCTTTGAAATCTGTGATAAAATTATTTGTGTTATTGTATTTTGTGACCTATTGACAAATATATATGTACATATTTAATTTATAGATTTGTCCGATTTTAAGAGGTGTATAAAGTTCACTGACTTGATATGTATAAATGTCAACTAGATAAAGATAACTTTACTCCATAACATAGGTGATTTTTGGAAACAAAATAACCTTAAATTTTTGGAATTAAATTATAAAATTTATTGACATCCCGGTGATTGACCTGAATTTAACTGTACAGTTTAATAAATATTAAAAAAAAATTTATTTGTTAGCAATTTTCAGAATTTTGAGAAGCATGTATAATATTTTACTGATTTAGATTGTTTGGAAATAACTTGTCAAAATATTCAGATTAAAAGATTAGGAAATTTATTTTGTGCTGCTGATAAATTAATTCTGATAATAATTGTGAAAGTAAAATGATTGTTATAAGACTTATTTTAAATTGTAATGCTCCTACTCAGAATCATGTATTTTACACCGGCAAGCTGTCTTCAAATTTATGACCTTTTCGTTGCATGCAATAACTTTTTGATTATACTCGAACTCATTTAAATCACATTTTATAGTATAAAGCACGATAATAAGCATTTCTCTTTTGCAATATATGTACAAGGATATTTTCTCACAATATTTGCTGTTGGCCACTAACTTAGTTAAAAATTAAAAGTAAATAACTAAAAAATATTTTTTCTTTTACCAGTTTTTCAGAACTTTATGCTTCTATTGAAAATGCCACTCCATAAATAATCCACCAGTTTTAAGTGTTCAATATTTTTCATTAAAATAATTTTACGAGAAAATATCTTGAAATATAGGTATAACTGTAAATACAATGATCTAAGATTTAATTAATTTATCATAGTTTGATCTTACATTATTATTACAGTGTATAAATATAGTTGTAGAACATGCATATTACTGAATTGAAAATGTATATTTCTGTGGTTTATTGAGGACATTTAAATATAAATATGCATGTAAGTCCTGCTTGTTATTGTAAAGTTTTATTTATTAAATGCTATTAAAGTTTTATTGCCTTAGTTACATACCTAGGTAAAAAAATTTTATTAGATATATTGGCATAAATGATGCTAAACAAATAAAATCTAGTATTCTTACTGGTATTTTTAATAAATGTGTGCTTAGTTTTAACCAAGAATAAAGAAAAAGTTAAAATATTTTTTTCTTCTTTTAGTTGAAGAAGAAAAACAACAATTAGTTACTTTATTAAAAATATTAGTTCATCATAATTTTTGGTTGGCGGGAATGATTTATTATCTAAAATATTTAAGACTTGCTCATTACATTTGGAATAAATTCATTAAGAAATCTTTTGATCATATATTTTTTAAAAAAACAATAGTTATTTCATAATTACTGTTCTTTTAACAATATGGATAAAAATTAATCTAAGGATAATATTTTTAAAAAAAAGTTGCATGGTATCTAGATCACCTTTTTTATGCATGCTACAAAATGTTGTAGGAAGACTGCAATAAAATAATATTGTCATCAGATTTTTATATTGTGATAAAATTTTATTGCACCCAAAATCTGAAATTGCTTGTGCATAACTTTTGATCGCCATTTAAAGATATTGCATTAACTATTGCACACTAGTATGGATATCGGGAAATCTCTGTAAATGCAAATAATAAATAATTTAGATTTGTTAATTCTGGTCAACAGTATCTTGTTAAACAATATCAAAATGTTTATTTGCCAAATGACTAACAGCAACTGAAAAATTTCATATGTATCTTGATTTAGTATTTCTGATATAACAAATATTCTTGTATCAAATTGTATTAAGTATTTCCTTGTTAATTGTCTATTTATTTTACTTCCCTTGTTTGAGTACAAATAATGGTATAACTTTATTTGTAAAATATTCTTTGTGTAGTTAAACTTGTGCCAAAGCTTTATTGGCTTGTAATGTATTGTTTGTGGAAAAAGGTTTTGGAAATCACTAATTTAGAAATTATTTAGTTCATTATTTCTATGGAGGAATCCTTTTGTAGAAGTAGATGCAGACTTTTTTGTCTACAATTAAATTAGGATAAAGTTTCAACACCATATTAAAAAATTAAGATACATACAATGAGTTTATTTATTTATTACTTTTTTTTATTCATTTCACAATTGGGAATGCCCTCAATACACATTGTTGAAAGAAGCATCTGATAAAAGCATAGATTATGCATATAGAATTTTTTGTTATGCTTTTATGTGGGCTCTTTAACAATGTAAAAATTGTTAATCTGTTATTTAACTTAGTTACATATATATACAAAACACAGTCAAACTATAGGAGGAAACAGCAAAAGACTATTTTCACCATTTAATCATATTCTTTTATGTTTTGTCAAATTACTTATAATTAAGGCTTAACACATAGGCTTAAACTTTTTATTTATTATTAAATTTTTCAATTAAAATATTGTATAAACTTTTAATTTTAATGATATTCTTCAAAAGAAATACTATGTTCAATAATGGTAGTGGCGTTGACAGCATTTGTTTTGAAATTGAATACTCTTTAATGATTATTCATTCGAAAAACTGAGAACGTTATCTATGAAGCATAAAAAGATTTCAAAAATTGTTAACTCATTGAATCTTTATAAGCATGAGAGCCTATAACTTAAGTTTATTTTATATTTCAACGACGACTACCAAAAAAAAAATTTTAGCATTAAATGAAAAATTATTGGCATCGATAGCTTGGGATTCTGTTGTATCTTTCCTATTCTGTCATTGTAAAATATTTGTGCATCGTGTAGGATTGGTTGTGTTCTTTAAATTATAAAGCTCATCTTAAGTTTTTACTATTACAAAGAAAAAAATTTGCAAAAGGAAAGTGATTTTCAAATCGTCTGCTTGCATTGTTATTTGTATACTTTTATGTGAGAGAAATGTTATTTTTTTATATTTTGTTTATATTTACAGCCTACCTCATTTACTTTTTTTGTTTATATTACATTGTTTTTAGTTTATATTTGTGTTGATCTACGACTGCCATTTTTGTGACTCCTCTACTTTTCCAGTTGGAATTTAGACTATGTTTTTAGTTTATATTTGTGTTGATCTACGACTGCCATTTTTGTGCCTCCTACTCTACTTTTCCAGTTGCAATTTAAACTATGTTTTTAGTTTATATTTGTGTTGATCTACGACTGCCATTTTTGTGCCTCCTACTTTACTTTTCCAGTTGCAATTTAGACTAAATCAAAATGCAAATTTGGTATAATTTTTAACTAAAAAATACAGGCAGATAATGTACAGTTGTTAAATATTTTTAAGACTGTTGAAGAAAAAAAAAATTAATGAATTATTTAAATTGAGTTTTTATTACATGTTTTTCAAACTTGTATACTCTACAAATTTTATATTATTCCTAGTTGCTTGGTGTTTGTGTCATAGCTTTATCTGAATGTTTAAGCAGAAATTGAAGATTTTATTATTGGCTGCAGAAAAGATACATTATGTATACTTTTAAAAAGTGAAATATATATTAAAATTCTTTTGCAAAGTGATTTAATTTTGAGTTGTCATAATTGTTTCTCTCATTAATATAAATACAACAGTGGATAACAGACAAGTGTCACAGAAATTAATGTTAATGCGAAATTAACATTAAGGAGTCCAAACTATTGGAATCATATTTACTAGATCGTACCTTCCATGTTTTGAGGGTCAAGCTAAATCCAGTATAAAAGGTAAGTTAATTACTTAAAATATTGTCTTCACTAATTAATAAGTATTTTTGATTTTAGGTCTCCAAAAACCATTACGATAGCCCACATGACAATCATATGATTAAATGAAAAGTTATTAATTTGATACATCCTTAACTGTAACACCGAAGAAATAATTAACCCTGGAGTAACTTTCAGTCAGTACTACTTAGTAACTAATTATTAAATTCATAAACTGCATTTGAACAAGTGCTTTTTTTTAATATTTCCTCAGTGTACACACTTTTAAATTATTTTAAATTTTAGCTAAATAATAAAATTTAATGTTAATAACCTTTGAAGATGTTTAAGTGTTATGGTAACATCCTGCATTTGCAAACCTGCTAAAAGTTGAGTCTATTAGAGGAAAGTTTAGTCATCCAGGAATAGAGAGCAATAACGGATTCAAACACTGTATTGATTTCTTTAATTTTGAAAACCCTGCATGAGCATTGCAATGCATAAATATTTTAAAGGAAGAGATCAGTAAATCGGATTTTATCTGGTGCTTTGCCACACATAAGAGTGTTAATAATTAGTTTTAATATCAAAATATTTTAATGGTAGAAGGGGTCCTGGTTATGAGCTCTAATGGGTAAAATCATAGATAGAAGGCATAATTCTCCATCCCATAAACAAACAATACCGTGCTAGCTGATCTATGCAGGTAAAATTATGTCATAGGTTTAAATATATAAAAAAAATCTTTTTCTTCTTAGAACTGTATTATAACAGTTGTTGAGCAACCAACCCAATTTTGGATTTATTACTACTGATGTTCAACTCCGTAGTCTTGTAATTTTGAACAATTCAAAAGACAAGAAAACTCTTAGATCAAGTATTGGGTGAAATTTGCCTTCTTGGAGGACTTTTTGATGAAACTAACCAGCATCTGCATTGCATAGAGGAAAAACCCCACGGTTAGCCTGACAGACTCTAACCCATGATCCATCTACCACTGAGGATATTTTAAATCAACACTGTGGTCGGTGCGAGCCGGGTGTAGAATTCGTATCAACCAGCCATCGCTGGGATTCAAACCCGGTTAATCTCATTGGAAGGTGAACGCTCTTTTCCCTGAGCCACCACAAACTGTAAATAATAACGGTTGAAATTCGAATATTTCTAAGTATCAAATAACATTGCTTTTTACTTGATGCAGATGTTGGATCATCCTTAATTAAAAGTCTAATTGTTTTGTCTGATTAATATATGCATAAAAAGGTAGAAAAGTCCTGGGATCTAGAGATTCACTGGGTAGTGTTCAGTGGTACATTTATTTGTTGGCTTTAATTGGATCTGCTTGCTACTTGACATTTAAGCACCTCTGTTACCTGGACATGACAATAGAATGCTTTCCCTGTGACATAGTTACCTTTTTCTTAAATTGTTTGGTTTTGAAGAAAACTACTCAGCATAGGTAATACAACTTTTCTTGTAAAATTTTGTTTTGCTGTTTTACACAATATTAAATTAATACTGTTAAGTTTTGCTGTGTGATAAATTGCATTACTTTCAATCAATAATGGATATTTTTTATACATTACTTTAGATCAGACTGTTTGTAACCAGAGTTCCTATATCCAAATATAGTTTAAAATGTTATGAAATACAAGTAGCAGCATTGATTAGCTGAGAGGTCATAACAGATTGAAAAAGAAAATCTCTTTTTAATTAGCATGGAGTAGGTATATTTTTTGTCTGGGGCTCAAAATTATAGGTATTATTTTTTTTAACTTTTAAATTACTATCAAATTTTCAAAGTCTATTTTCTAATGTATTTTCAAAATTTATATTGAGTTATTTGTTCTTAAATGCCAAAAACTTGTCAGTTTTCTGATAAAATATTAGTTTTCTAGTAGCACATATGCAAACAAACTAAAATTAAAGTTATAGTTTTACTGCTGAATAAGCTATTCAATAATTTATAAAAATTTGGTATAGTTATGTGTCCCTTTTCTTGTAAAAAAGATGCAGGGTTACAATGCTAAATTTTACAGAGTGTGGTTACTGAATCCGTTTTCATTCTCTTTTGCATCCCCAATCAAGAAGATTTTAATCATAACTTCAAATGCTACTGAAGTAAGATTCTAGCCATAATAGTTGAACCCAATCCAGAAGACAAGGGAACTCCAGATCAAGAATTTGACTGCATGGAGGACTTTTTGATGGAACTAACCCGAAATGTGTTACATGGAGAGGAAAACTTCCCAGGGTTAGCCTGATGGCAAAGGGGACTTTAACCCATGATCCTTCTACCACTGAGGGTATTTTACTTCGGCACTATGGTCGGTATTTACCTGAAATAATCTAAATTCTCTATAAACTATTTAAACTGGAAAATAAAAACGTAAAAATTTATTTGAATGTTGAGCTTCAACAAAAATAACTGATTTTATTTATTTATAGATTCATTATCAGATGGGAAAATTGCAACCTGATTTAACTCGATATTGAAGTAAAAGTTTTGATCGGTTTGTTCATACAGCTAGAACCAATAAATAATAAATTCTTAAAACATGATTAGCTAATAAATATCTCAATAAAATAATGTAAAAATTTAATTGAAATGAACATTGTACAATATTTCATAAGATGAGAAAGGCTTTTATTTCCAGCCTAACCTTCAAAATAATGAAATTTATAATAATCCTTGGCGTTTTAAATCTTCATAGGTTTTCTTATTTACAACATTTCCTTGGGTATCTTCATACTCTTCCTGAAATATTAATTTTAACTATAAGCAACTATGAATGCATTACATTGTCATAAAATATATTACTCCGTAGTCTTAGAGTTTGTTCAGACACGAACAAAATTTTATTAATAGGACACTGAATGAAAATTTTTGTAGTATTACTTGCAATAACCAGTATGCATTTAAAAAATTCTACAATTATTGTAATATTGATTAGTATTAATCATTTTTAGAGACAACCCTATAACTCTGTTACTGTATTTGTAGAAAATAATAAATAAGCATGTGGCCTAAAAAGTTTGAATCCTGTGGATTAGTTATATGCCTGAGCAATGAATAATAAATTAACAGTCATTAAGTTTAAAATAGCACTTTTAATTACACCTAGTAGTGGAGAAATTTAGTAAAGATACTTGATATCTGCACAAAAAAGGCGAGTGGGTAACCATTTGAAGTTTACTAGGCATATGATGAATCAAAAGATTTTCAGAAAGATAATTTTTTTTTGCCAAAATAATGTTTGTTGTACAAAGGTTGGACATAATAATGGAAACACTTTTATACTAACTTGTTTCAGTCATCCAGTTCCCCATACATGTGAGTAAAGTTTAAAACGAGGTTTGGGAGACCAGCAATGAAAATTTATTTTTTAACATCCTATGCCCAAAAATACAGAGATAAACTTGTAACTCATGCCAATTATGTTGATTATCACATGAAATAATGGCACAAAATTTCGTAAATCTAGCTTAAATATTCATGCAGGGTGCATAGCGTTTTTAAAAAGTGCTTCATTTTCTATCTTTTTAGATGTTTTTGAATTGTATAAATTTTATGTTAATAAATTAAGAAATTTAAACGATAGAAAAAAAATTAAAACTTATTACTGCACTAATTATGATTTTTCTTTTGGAAAGTGATTAAAAAGTGCTTATTTTTTGTTGATAAATCTGGTTACGCACATTTTTTTACTATAACAACAGAAATATTCAACAAAATTATAATTGTAAGTTTTTATTAATAATAAAAACATTTCAAAATTTAAAGAAAGGCCTTCAAAATTGCGCAAGATATGAGTATTGAAAGTAATATTTTCATATTGTGCATGTGCAGAAAACAGTTAAAAATTCTTTTGTTTTTTTTCTTCATAATTTTGTTTAAAATCATATTTAGTAACTTATGAAGAAAAAAAGTTTGATTTAAATTTTTTCAAAATAGTTTTCATTAATTTGGAAAGAAAACTTTATTGAAAATGGCATCGGCATTATGCAGGACCATGCTCTATTAAATTATGTCTTTATTTCCTAATACCATTACATTTTGTTGTCTGGATCATCATTTTAGGGTATTATCATTTCTTATGAATTTTTTTTTAAATGTTTCAGTATGAAAGAATTACTTTAAATACTCATATCTTGCACAATTTTCTTTTTCAATGAAAAAATCACTCTAAAAATTTTGCAGTTATAGTAAGGCAAAAATATTAGTTTTTTATAGAAATGTCCATATTTCCAAGAATATTTAAGCTAGGTTCACAATTTTTTTTTCATATAATAATAAACGTGATTAAGTTACAAGCTTATCGTTGTATTATTTGACATAGGGTGCTCAGTCTTTTTCATTCATAATTTATTGCTGGTTCTTGAAACCTCTAAAGTTTTAAAATAATTCTCCTAAATGTTTCCATTATTTTGTTCAACATTGTTATAGATCAACATAGTTGTACATTGTTATAGACCAAGGTAGGTGAAGTGCCACAGGTGTTTCTAATAGCAGGTTGGCTATGTCAAATATATTTTCTTGTAAATTACCATTCACAAAATGAAAGAATAGAAAAACTTTTTTTTAAGGTTTGAATTTCATAAAATATCCAACATTAGCAAACTAACAAATTTAGAAGATAATTCAAAATTAATGTTATCTATCTAGAATATAACATGTTGCACCTCGAAACAATTTTCCTTAATTTTATTTTTCCTGAATTGATATAATTAGCTCATAAATAATTACATTAATAGGGGAAGTATAATGTATTTTTCCTAAAATTTCCAATTAGTTTGATTTACAGTCAAACCCCGCTATAGTGAACACTGTTTATAGTGAACTCCTGGATATAGTGAACGAAATGTTCGGTCCCGTGCCTTGCTATACACGTATAATGTTACTTTTTGTGGATATAGTGAACAAAAAAAGTTCATTATATCCAACTTCCTGTCTTCGACTGATTTTTTTCTTCATTTTTTTGTAATAATTTTGAAATTTCTACTTCAAAATAAATACATATACCGATGTTTAAAAACATCTATAGAGGGGAATGTAGCAATAAGCATTTTTTCTTGTTTGCTTCTTTTATCTCACTTTCCTATCCCTAAACAAACCTAGCAGATGATGCACCTGTAAGGTGTCAGTGGGATCAATATGTATTTTCTATCAGAGGGTAGGACACTAATATGTGTTGATAAGGCCCTCTTTTAAACTCCTTTTTGCTCTCAGTTTAGTTAAAAATAAGCCTGCAAACAAGTGTCTCAAGTTTAATGATGGCGACCGGTAAACGTAAAATGTTCTCCATTGATGATAAAATGGACATAATCAGAAAAATTGAAAATGAATGCAATAAAGTGGATATTTGCAGGGAATACTAACTATCCAAATCTGCAGTTTGTAACAAATGGAAAAATAGGCAATTAATAATTTCTGCTCATGAAAAAAAATTTAGATGGCAGAAAAAAGTTGAGAAAAGCAGATCACAAGGATGTTGAAGAAGTATTACTGAAGTGGTTCACCATTCGAAGGAGCCGCAATTTTCCAGTCTTTGGACAAATGTCGATGAATTTTCTAAGCGATTTTATGAGACTTCTTTTGTGTGCTCGAATGGCAGGTTAGACGGGTTTAAAAAGCGGAATAACAGAAATTCAGGAAAAATTANTTTTTTTTTTTTTTTTTTTTTTTTTTTTTTTTTTTTTTTTTTTTTTTTTTTTTTTTTTTTTTTTTTGCACGTAAGACAAGGAGTAATGAAAACTAACACATTTTTCAGTCATTTATTTTAATAATGTGTAATAAAAGTGAGGAGTTTGGGAACCATTAGTTAAATTGCCTGCGTAACGGATATAGTGAACTGAAATTTCGGGTCTCTTGAAGGTTCACTATAGCGGGGTTTGACTGTGTTACATTTTGCATAACAAATTAATAAGTTGAGATTAGTTTAAGACAGCACTCTCTCTTTCAAAAAAGTAGGCATTTGCAAAGATAAGAAATCTGAATATAATTACACAAGTGCTTTTTTTTATAATAATAAATATCTTCCTTTTTCCATGTGTCTGATTTTAATTTAATTATAGAATAGAGTCCACTAGGAGAAAGACTAAACAAGATATGCATAAAAAAAAGTTTATAAAATCTTGAAAGTTCCCATGTGCATAGGCAATGTATGTGAGCAGAAAAACATTTTAAGCCAAAGAAAACCACAAAAAAGAAAGCATTAAGAAAAGACTTACTTCATTGCTTGGCAAAAATCGCTCTTTTTGCTTCTGCTCCTTTAACTTTTGCCACACTAAAATAGATAAGACATTTTATTATAGCAAAAGTAAGAAAAGACTTTTATACAAAACTCTTTAAATAAAACATGTACTTACATCCAAGAGCATCTTCTATCTGAGTGACATTAGCAAAATGAGCTGTGTTTGGAATTCCCAAGCATCTCATACCGTGTGCGTGCCTCCATTCCTATGAGAAGATTTTATTAATTACTCAGGCACGCTAATAGATCCTATCTTAATAGATAGGTAAGAAATACTATAGTGTGTATAAAGCTATAAACTAAGTACACTGACTTGGTTTTTTTTTTCCCACCAAAAAAGGTAACAGGCATTTAAACGACTAAAGTACATAATCTCAGTTATGCTAATTATTGACTGAGTCATTTTTAACAATATACCCGGCTATACAAAATATTACAACTAGGAAATTGTTTTAAAATGCAGTAATATGCAATATTAAATCAAGAAAACCTAGAAACAGATTTAAAAAAAAAAAAAAAAAATTCCTTATTTTTGAAATTTTATTAAACCTACTGTTAGAGTACCTGTGAATAAATAAAAAAACTACTTATAAATTATTTGACAAATGGTTCATTAATATATATTAAGTTCGTATTGCAGTGTGGAAAAACATTTAAATTTTGCATATACATACCTGCCAACTTTTGCGCATTTGGCGTAAAATTTTATTTCTATATTTAATGTGGTAGTAAAATGTATGCTTTCTATATATTTCTTCCATTTATAAATTTAGTTTAAAATCTTTTTGACCACCACTGTTTTTAAAAAATTTAAACATATATATTGGTATAAAATACTGTTGTGTTTGTCCATATAAACCTTATACAAAAACAGCACATGTTTCTGCCTAGAATTGCAATTTAAATTCGAATATACTACCACTTTGGAAAACAATCCTCGAAAGGATTAATTTGGCAGGTATGCATATATATATCATATTTTCAATTCCAAGTAAATCAAATAAATAAAAGCAATTAGAATAATTGGAAACTTAAGTTTATTTCTCATATGCTATTCAATAAATTAAAGCCCTAAGTTTTAGCAATTTGTAGGAACTAAGTAGATTACAAGAAAAACTTGTTGCAAAACAAGTTTTTCTTGTAATCTACTTAGCAACAAGAGCTAAGTAGATTAGCTAGTAGATTAGTTGCATTCTCTTGTTGCAAAACAAGAGAATGCAACAAACTAAGATCTGCGTAAGAAGCTAATGATCATAAATTTGAACTCCTGTTTGTTCCTCTATCAAATAATATACGATAAAATTTATAAACATAAAAGAACATTTTCTCAACCCATTGATCAACAGATTGTTGCATCTAGTTAAACTTTAAATTACCAGCTTAAAAGTTTGATATAAAACGTAATTAAATATGTTATAGAAAAATTCTTACAGCAAAATGTCTCTGGAATGCTTTAGGGCCTTTATATGTGAAATTACCACATATTTCACAGCTGTATGTTATATTCAATCCATGTAACTTGTATAACCAATAAGGGATAGGCTAAAAAATAAAATCACTAAAATAAATATTCCATATATAACAGAAATTAAAATAGAATAAAAAATATATTATACATATATAATAGAATAAAAATTATGTAATACAAAATACTTAATGTATTATATATTTATGTGTGGAACAAATATAAAATGATTACACACAAACTGCAGTTAAGAGAACTGACTTAATCTAAAAATTATTTTCAACAGAAATCAAGAAAATAAAATCATTCTAAGCAGACAAACTTTTAACTAATTGTTGATTTTTTTCTTCTGTTAAATCTGGAAGTTTTTTCTTTTCTGTGTTCCTTTGGTGTTCAATAGAGAAACAGCACAGCGATAAAAAATAAAAAAAAATTACAAATTCTCTTAAATGACTTGACAGTTTAAAACTGACACATATTCGGAATAAATATTACACCTGACAGTTTTCCCTGCCTGCAGAACTGATTTTTTAAAAATTTGTTATTCAGTAAAGCGAACAAATTTTCTTAAGTGGCTTCAGAGTTCAAAACTAATACATAATCTGCAGAATAGGTCAAAAATGTTTTGTTTTTTTAAGCTGACATTAAACAATTTCAACTCTTTTTTTCCAACTGCAAAAATCTTGGAAGCTGAAAAAGCTTCTACGAAATTAAAAAACAATTATGAATAAAAAGAGATATGTTCATTATTTTACTTTAATTACATAAATTTTGCACCAGAAATAATTTTTTAAAAAAATAATTTAATATTTGTCTGATATAATATAGATAACATAACTAAAATCTAATTTGTAGCCACAACTACCAAACTGAATAGTCTGAATCTAATGTGAGTGTGTCAACAAAAATTACACATAGATTTTTTTTTTTAAAATATACTATCTTCAATTTCACAGTACAATTCTATTTACAAAGATATTCTCATATGATAAACTATATGTGAAGGTAAATAGTATTATTAGAATAAATAACAAATTGAAAAGGCATACTTTTCCATCCCAGCCAAGAGGTAGATTCTTAGGATTGTAAATGACATCATTGTCATCTTCATCATCAGAATCTGATTCAGACGCTTCATTATCCGATTCTTCTCTTTCACCAACAGTTCTGGCTTGTTTTCTTTGAACATTTTCTTTAGTCGCTTGTCGCTGTTCCTACAAAAGAATTATATAGCATTTATAAATAACCCAATTTCGCATCCTTTTTTTAAAAAAAAAAAATATGTATATATTTCTGCAAAAATATAATTTGGATTTTTATTAATTTTTAAAAGAAATTATCACATTTTAGTAGTTTTAGTTAGAGGAGGAATTACTGATATTAAGCACAAAAAATAATCTTTAAATAAAAGAATAATAAAGGAGTTGGAAATTAATTTTTTCACTCAAATCATAAATGGAAAAAAAAAATTTTTTTGTTTGTTCTGAAATATCCTGTAAATATGTACTTCACACATTCACCAAAATTTTTACGAGACAATAATTGTAGAAATAATTACTTTTATAATACAGAAGTAGGAAAACATATATCTTTTAACATTTTTTATTATTTTTTACACACAAAACTCAAAAGATATGTGAAAGAATAAAAATACTTTTCAAAAACAAGAATACTCTACCCAAGGTTAAGAATACTTTTTTATAAATACTGAACCTTGTTAAAATCTATAAAAACTAATTACTTCTAAAAAACAATATAATTTAGTAAATTTTCCAAACACAATTAGAGGATACTAGCCTAATAATTATGTACAATGGAAACTACGTAACTTTAGAAATGTTCCCTTCCAAAACTATTGTAAAAGTTTACATTTAAAAAAGTGATTTAAAAAGGTATCTCTTTAAAAAAAAATGAAGTGGTACAAACAAAGCACATTTTAAAACATGTATACTAAGCTTAGCAGAAAATTTGACTTACTGAGAGAATTTCAACAAATCTGTACAGCTGAGCTTCAAGTAAAGCAATATCTTTTTGTTTTTCAACATCTTTAGTACGTCCAGCTTTACCTGGTTTAGATTTAGCAAACATAGTTTGATCCAATTCTTTCAGACTTTTTCCTTTTGTTTTAAAGAGTCTTTGAGCCCTTTCTTCGAGAGTACTGATAAAAAATGAGAGAGAGATATAAAGATAATTATTAAATAAATCAAAAGTGAATTATGTGCATAAATTTAAAAAGCCCAGTTTTAAAGCTGAAAAATGATATGCGACAATATGATAATGAATATATACTGGAAATTGTTTGTTGTAGATTAAAGTCACAAATATGTTAAAAATAAACTGTATCTTTAAACCATAACAATCTAATATCAAAAATAATTTAAAAATAAATCAAGGGAGATTGATTCAGTGGCCAAAAATACAATAAGTTTCTAAGTCTTAAAAATTTTGTCTTAACTTAAAAAAGTTAGTCTTAAACTTAAAAAAGCAATAAAAAAACACTAATTTGATTTGAGGAATTATAAAAAAATTTCTATAACAATGGATTTTAACAACAAAAAAAATGTGAAAAAATTAATTTTAAATTTCAGTATTCAGTATTAAAAGGCAAAAATATTTTGAATTTCAAACTATAAAATCTAACATTCTAATATATTCCATTAATAATGCTTGTAAAATTATGATTTTTTTTAAAACTTTTTTCGTTTGATCGAGTCAATTCAAATATTTGAATTTATAATTTAAAATGACATGGTAGAGAAGGAGGTAAAAATTTGCAACTTTAAAGTTAAAACTTTTTTGACCACTATTAAATAAAAATATTACAGCTAAAGAATTACTAAAATTTTTTTGCATTAATTGCATGTTAATTTTTTTATCACTTAAATAGTTCCATAATTAGAGAAATACACAATAACTCAAAAAATTAAGATTGCATCTTATTTCAGTATTGAAGTGTCTTTTTACATGACTACTAACACAGATAAGAAAATATCCAGATTTTTTGAAATACAAGTTTTATGATAACTATTGCATAATATACTAAATATTTAACATATAGGGAGATTTAGGGATTCTTATTATCATCAAAATACAAAAACTTAATCATTCTAATAACATTAGATAATCAGCAATATTTTGTATTTATGATCGGCATTAAATGAACTAGAAATGTTTTATAATTATGTTAATTCATAATTTTTAATAGTAATTTATTATTGACAGTTAAAAAAATTTTTTAAATTAATTTAAAAAAGGTGTTCTGAATAAAAATAAACTAAAAATTTTAGAACAAAAAAAAGCTTCCAACTGATTACTAAATATGAGGCTAGCTTCATTATGAATAAGCATTACTTAAGTATTAAAGCAAGCAATAAATTCTATTTCAATCGGGATTATGTTAGAAAACTTACTCAATTTTATTAAGTTTTCTAAAATATACAAAAAACATAAGAATTTTTACTAAGCCATTAGATCAGGAGAAACGGGCAAAATCCAATAGTCTGCTGGTTAATCCAGTAGAGTTGGCAGGTATGTTGTTAATATAATGCCACTAAAAATCAATGNTAAAACATTTTAACTTGGGCAAAAAAAAATTTCAGCGGAAATTAGCGGGAAAAATGGAAAAATCTGAAAAAAAGCGGAAATCCGCGAATCCGCGGAAGAATCTCATCCCTGAATTTGAAACTCTAAAATCTGACATTCAAATATATTCCATTAACAATACTTGTAAACTGGAAATTTAAAATTTATGATTGTTTTTTTTTTAAAAAACTTTATTCTTTAGATTGAGTCATTCAAATATTGGAATTCATCATTTAAAATGACATGGTGAAGAAGGAGGTAAAAATTTGTAACTTCAAAGTTAAAACTTTTTTGACCACTATTAAATAAAAATATTACAGCTAAAGCATTACTAAACATTTTTTTACATTAATTGCATGTTAATTTTTTCATCACTTAAATAGTTCCATAATTAGAGAAATACACAATAACTCAAAAAATTAAGATTGCATCTTATTTCAGTATTGAAGTGTCTTTTTACATGACTGCTAACATAGATAAGAAAAAATCCAGATTTTTCAATTTACAAGTTCTATGATAACTATTGCATAATATACTAAATATATTTAACATATAGGGAAATTTAGGGATTCTTATTGCTATCAAAATACGAAAACTTAATACTTCTAATAACATTAGATAATTTGCAAAATTTTGTATTTATGATCAACATTAAATGAACTTGAAATGATTTATAATTATGTTAATTCATAATTTTTAATAGTAATTTTTTATTGACAGTTAAAAAATAAATTTTTTCTTTTATTTAAAAAAGGTGTTCTGAATAAAAAATAAACTAAAAATTTTAGAACAAATAAAGCTTCAAACTGATTAATAAGTATGAGGCTAGCTTCATTATGAATTAGCATTACTTCAATATTAAAGCAAGCAATAAATTCTATTTCAATCGGGACTTTTTTTTAAAAACATACTAAATCTTCTAAAATATACAAAAAACAAGAAATCAATGGCAACTGAAGAGCATTTCAAATGTCTGCATATAATGGTAAAACATAAAAAACATTTAAAAAAAAATTAGTCAATTAAGGCTACCACTTACCCGCCACATTTTAAACCTAAAGCCATAAGAGCAGATTTCAATCTATCTAATCCCAGAGATGCCAATTCCTGAAATATAAATACATAAAAATACAGCATCGTACAAAAGAAGAAGAAAAATATTTTTATTGATTCTAAGATCCTGTAAAAAAAAAGTCTTAAGCCTAAAATAGAGCAATAATTATAATCTTTAGATACACAAAGAAAAATTATCTTATTAGGAGTAATTATCACTCATTCTGTTAGTTCTGTTTTTGATACATTTTTAACTTGTCAACATTAATAATCATTTTTTCAGACGGAGCTATATTTAACAATATAATTACCACTGAAACATATTTAATTTTAATTTTTTTGGGGGAAACAAATATTGAATTGAAAAATGACACACGAAGATCAAACTGAAAACAAAAGATTATTGATAAATAAAATGAAAAAGAAATTATAAAATAGATATTGCAATCCATGCTAGGAGGTCATTGTAGAAATGATGGAATGGAAGAGAGAAATACTCATATGTGTTTGTTACGATTGACCACGATGTAGTACTTTGAACTGACCACTTGTTTTATGATACTAAAACTTTAAATTTATGATGGTGCTCTTTAAGACATTAACATTTGAAGAAAAGTTTAAAATATTTTCAGAAGTAGATCAGGGAGTAAAGCAAGTTGATACAGCTAAAAGGTATACAATTTTTCAGTCTACTACAATTTTATTTTTAAACAGATGTTTACAAAAAATGTAAAAAAATCATCAGAAAAGAATATATTTAAAAAAAATTAAGACAACAATTTGACCTAATATGGTTTTTATTAATATAAAATGTATTCATACATAGTAAACAAAAATACTGCATCAAGTAAAAAAGAAAAAGAACGAGAAAATATAACAATAGATGTGAAAAAATAACAATAATTTACTATAGAAGTAACTTACTAAGAATCTTAAAGGGGTAGTCAATATTATTCCCACCAAAAATCTCAAAAAATGAAAGTTTGGGGCAACTTTGATTACATAGGAAGAAATTATGGCAGCTGACTGATGCACATTATAGAAACTGTTGTAAAGGACTTCCACAAAAAGTATAGTTCAACATTTTTTGCAAACTACTTCAGACTTTCTTTTCATACTCAGGCATAGTATACTTTTAACCAATGGAAAGCTTAGTAATCTCATATTAAGGTTTAGTTGGTATAAGAACAGTTGTTTTAAAAAAGAACTAATTTTTCACAACAGTGTCGTATAAAACCAAAAGCTTTCTGCAATACAACACGGTGGTGTAACATCTTATAACATTTATGTAAAACAAAACACCGTGCATTAAAATTATACAATAACACTATTTCAAAGAAATTTGGAATTTTCCCCACTTTTTTCAAAAATAATTTCTTTCCCTAAATTATTATTCAGTGAGTCAGTTATTCAATATAATAATAATAACTAGGGAATAAAACAAAGATCAGATTTACAATTAATTTATAATGAAACATACCTCAGATGAAGTAAATGCAGACAAATCTAAATGGGCACCAGCATGGGTCAATGCACTCTCAGTCTCTTTCTGAAGAAAAAAAATTAAAGTATTACAAATAAAATATTAATTGAGGCAATAAAGCAATTGAAAAATTAAATTATTGATTCATGCAGAAATATATTATGCGATTTATATAATTGAATTTTAAAGCTATTAAAAGACAAATGAAGTGAATACATAAATAAAAAATGTCTATCATTAATTATCATAAGAAAAAAATCACTAGCGAAAAATGCAGAATTTTAATTATCCTAAATAACGTCAAATAAAGCAATATTATTTAGACATAAGACTTCATATGTTCTTAAAAAAAAATTAACAGTAAAAAAATTATATTTGTTACTTAACAATTTTTTTGACTTGACTTATTACTTACTTGCCAACCAGGAAAAGCACCTTGTTCCCACTGTTTATCAAATTCAATAATAACTGAATCCATTTCCTATTTCAAATAATATAAAGAAAGATAAAATAGAAGTAAGGCAAGACAATAAAATAAGTACACAAATTAAATTATTTCACTGTAAAGAAATTAAAGATGAAGACTTGATATCAAGATGCAATATAACGAATGCTTCAAGGTTAGAGTTTTTAGTTAAACAGAAAAGAGAAACAATCAGAAGAAAACACTTAATTTATGTTGGTAGCATACAATAGGTTTCGATCTTTTCCGATACAGTATGACCTCGAAATTCTGTAAAGTTTAAAAGATCGGATAATTTTTTTTTAACTCAGGACGAATAAAAATGATCAAAATCAATTTTAAACTAGAAAAAGGAATCAAAATTTATGTGTCATAATAATGCAGTTTTAAAAAATTTAATCTGTAAACCACATAGAAATACATAGCAACTACTGCTGAAAAAGTTGCTGATAAAACCACTTGAATTCGTAGGAGATAAAGTACGTAAAAATTTGATTCTCAAATATGCAACTTAATTTCATTTGCCTTTGTAGTACTACAGTATCATTAGATCAAAAGTTATTCAGAGTCTTCCGTTTTTTTCCCCCTGCACTGTCTTCTCCTTCCAGTTTATTTCCTTATGTTTGATCATAATATTTGCATTTGCCAAAAAATATATTGCTTTCAGGAACTTCAACAAAATGTTTCTACTAACTTGGTTTTTTCTCCGATTACACTTTCTTAATAAAAAAAAACTAATTTATCGATATACAGGGCAATTCAAAACGAATATAGCAATTACAAACGGCTATAACTATTTAATAAAAAAGAATTTATGAATAAAATTTACACAACTTCAACATTCCATGTTAATCTGATTGACAAATTATTTTTCATTAAACAGGGTGCGTAGCCAGATTTTTCATTAAAAAATAAGCATTAAGCACTCAAAACATATTTTTAATCACTTTCCAACAAACAAAAAAAATCATAACTAGAATCTGTGCAGTAACAAAAATTATTTTTTTCTATCATTTTAATCAAAACATTTAAAATTCAATCTATCATTATACCCCAATATATATATCAAAATACATCTATTATTTAAAATTCAAAAACATTCTCAAAAACTTCACAATCATGCTAAAATAACTAGTTTCTGATAAATATTGCAGAGAAAATTATAAAAATCATGAATTTTTTGTGGTTTAGAACGACAATCGATACGACAAAGAAAAAATCTCTTCTTGTAAGATAAAAATTAAGCACTTTTTACAAACCCCAAGTAAAAACAGCACCTGTAAGGGCTTTTAAAAAACGTAAATCAAAAATAAGCACCTTTAAGCACTTTTTAAAAATACTATGCACCCTGTTAAATAGTTATAGCCGTTTGCAATCACAATATTCAATTTGAATTACCCTGTATTAAGAAAATAAGTGTAAAGGTACATGGATCAGCAAGCTGCCAAGTGTAAACATGTGGACAGCTATGCAACAAATAAAGTTAAACATATGGATGACAGTTTAAGTTAGTTATTATGACACCATTATTCCTGACAGAACAGAAAGATTTCTTTTTATCCCAGTTTAACTTTGTTTACAAGAGGTAATTATATCTCTTTATAGCTGCAGCAGCCAATACAGTGGGACCATTTTTTTCCCCTCTCTGTCACTACTTCATTATTTGTTTATCAAACAACAAGATAAATGGGTGATTTTTTTTGCGAGTGCTCTTTTATTATGAAATAGGATGAATTGACTTGTTATGAGTTGCAAGTAAACAATAGGATAAATCTAGTGTGAAAAACAATCAAACTTAATTATGTGAATTACAACCTGTATATATAACCTGTAGTTTTTGTTTAAATGGTGCAGAAATTGCCTAGTAAATTAAAATATTGATAAAACTAGGTTCAGGGTATCTGCTACATTTTAGATTTTCAAATTCATGACTTTCCATAAGTAATTCCAAGAATTTTTCATGACTTAACGAAGTAACTATTTTCTCCGACAAAAACACAACACTAAATTTAAAAAAGCATTTATAATAACATTCATTGAAATGATAGGTATAACCAAAACTGTTATATTCTACATCTTCATCTTTACAGATTTTAAATTTAAAAAACAAAGTTTAGAAAGAGTTGAAGCAGTAAAATAGCTGAAAAAAATACAAAAGCAAATAATTTTTTTCTGCAGAATTATAGTCTAAAGATACTTTTCTTGCTCATACGAAAGGAAAGAAATACTCCTGATTTTTCTGTTCTCATTTAGGAATAAAAAAATTCGCCAATGGCCTTCAGCTAAAATTTTAAATTTATAAAATAAAAATAATAACACAAATTCTGAAATCACAGAAGTTTAAAAGATAATTCACTCCAGAAATGATGTTTTTTCTTTCCTTTTTTGAAAGAACACCATAATTTTTAAAGAACAAGATAAAAACATTTTATATTTTAATCAAATATGACTGTGAGTGGGAATTTTGTTACAAATTCAGATATTCGGAACACTATTGAATTGGGGGGAGGGGGTAAATTCCATTTTATAAATTAGATCTTTTGGCGACCTAAATCCATGACTTTTCATGATTTTTTTTAAAAAATAGTTAAAATCATGACATTTCAAGACAAATTTTGTTCAATACCGAAAATCATGACTTTCCAGGTGCGCGGATACCCTGCATGTTCCATAAAAGAGGAATGAAAAAAAAATCTTTTTTTTTGACATTTATTAAAATTTTTTGGAAAAACATGGAAAAATTTTCCCATCAAATTAATAAAATTTTCTGGAAAAATTTTCTTACCTACATCACTAATGGTGCTATGGTTGGTTAATTGGTTAAACTTCCAAAGAAAAGCTAAAGATAACAGAAATGAGCTTTTATGTAACTTTACAGGAAATCTCAAATACCCTCTAACATTACATCAAACTATGAAATTTAAAAACAATGCAACAAACAACGATTCAAAGAAGTGGCAGCAGAAAAATTACGACTCAAACTGTTTCTATTACAATAAGATATTTTTTAATGACACTTACGTCACTTAAATCAAGTAAGGGCTTTACACGATGACAGTAATCTTCAAGATATTCAAGTAAACTTTCAATATACCTAAAAACATTCAACATTTTATTAAATTAATTCTATTTGAAATTTTAATAAATTTATTTCAAATTGAATGGTATTTACATACTTCTTATATTCTGTATTTTTCCTCTCTTTTGGTATATCAAAGAGTTGATCAAATATCGACAAATATGTCATATAGTCAACTTTCTAGAAAAAGGAGAAAAAAAATTTAGAAAATAAACATTATTTATATTATATAAGGAAAGAACAAAAGATAAAAAAAACAATTGAGGTGCAAAGGTTAGCTAACTTTCAAGGTATTAGTAACTAAATCTTTACAAGAAATTCTTTTTTCTGCTCAAGAAATAATACAATTACAAAAAACAAAAATTAAAATTGCACTAAACATTTTGAAAGTTATTCCCTAACATAAATTGATCATACAACTAACTTTTCCATAGTGAGATTATGGTTGCAATAATTTGTGATAAATTATCAAGATAATGTCTATTTTTACATATATGGTAGCTGATACAATAATGAGAATTGTCCGCATCAATAAAATATAAATGACAGTATTTTAAAAGCTTTTTTAATTAACATCTTAATATAAAATTTTTAAAAATATGGAAGCAAAATAAATGACATACCAATAATAATTATTGGCCGACAAAGGAATAAATAGTACTTTTATTTCATGTGTGATCAATAAAACTATATTGTGAAAACATTTCAAGGTTTCAAACAAATAAAACAGTATTTTTCAAAGATTTTTTTAAATGGAATATGTCTTTAAATAGAAAAGAAGTGCAAATAAAAAATAAACGTAAAGGTGATACAAACCTCCACTCCTCGAATATTTAAAAACTTCTCATAACATTCATGCAGGTCAAGAAATTTACCATAACCCTCCTCATCTTTAAATTCTGCCATGTCTAAATAAAATATATAAAGAAAACTAAAACATAAGCTTATGTAAAACAATTTCTTAAAGGTAATGTTTATAAAAAGAAAAACAAGTTTGTATATATATAGCATATGAGCACCAGAAAACATTTATTAGTGATAGAAGAATAAAGATATATAAATAACTTATATCTGCATGCCTTTAATATTTTTATTACTTTTAAAAAATTAAATTTTTATTCATTTCAAAAATTTTAAACATTACCAATAATTGTTTAATAGTTAAGTACAATTAATACCCAATTATACTTAATGAATATACCAATAACAAGTAATTAATTCAAATGAATTTAGGAAAAAAAATATCAAATACATGAACTTACATTAAAATTTATTAAAGTGGTTTTGATAAACTTTTCATTTTGCAGTATAATTACGACAGAAAGAAATAAACAAGCATGCAAAATTGTTTGCATATTTTTATTTAGAAATTTTAAGTGTAGCTCATTCAACAAAGAGAATTTTCAATTTCTTAATTTTTCTAATAATCATAAAATGTCTTTTAATTGTAACAATATAAGATGAAACAATTGTGACAGTTTGTGTGAAAATTTCTATTTTGGCTTTTATTTATATAAAAACTGAAATCATTATACAAGAATCAAATCAATAATATGAGGAATAGAAGAAAATCTTATTTACATAACTATTTATACAAATCTAACAATCTTACTATAAATAATGAAATTAACATAATTTTCAGAGATCTTGCATAATTAAAATAAAGTTAAGATCACAACAATGAATTTTATAGTGAAAACTAGACACTCATGAAAAAGTTTCAGTGCAGAATAAGGATGGTACATGGGTGAATTCCAGCTAGTCAGTCATCTTGTGGCATGATTTAATAATAAAGTTAGAAAAGAAAAGTGTAATACATTTCAGATTATAGCAGACTCCATATTAAAAGTTGTAATCAAATTTATAAGCAAATTTAATTTAGATAAATTGAAAAAGAAATATAATTTTGACTATTTTATTTATTAATTTTAAATTAAATATTCTGTGGGCCAGGATAGCCTGGTTGGTAGGGAGCTGGGCTCACATTCGTTGGAACGGAGTTCAAATCCAGCCAGCTGAAGAAAACTCCCCATGTAGCAAATGGTGACATGTTAAATCTGTCGGGTCACAAAGTCTTCCAGGCTCCCATAAAAAAATTATACGTCTGGGGATACTGAATTTGAGATTGATCGTTCTCTGGTTCAGGTCAAAATTACTATCTGTGGGTGAATGAATGGGTCCGTCCTATAAATAGGTGTGGCAGAAGTCTAATTCTTGGTTGTAGATGGCGCCACTGGAAAACAAGAGTAATAGTACCCCAGTGCCTTAATCACCTACGACAACAATAAATTAAATATATTTGTTACAGTAGAATAACTTTATAGTAGCAAACCTTGAAACACTAAGCTTCACATTTTATAGAATTTTCTGTAGTATAGATCATTTTATATAGCTTTATATTTATCAACTATATATAGCAGCAATATTAGTCTGGAAGGGAACAATCATAAAAATCTTTAAAATGATTCTTATAAGCATAAACTTAAAATACAAAAATATGAACTTGATTATTTATTATTCACAGATAAAAGAAATTTAAATTTTCTAGAGCATTAAAATAAATTTATTATTTTTGGTTTGCTTAGCTTATAAAATTGTAACCTTTTAGCATTGCAAAAAGTTAAGTTTTCTTGCTTAGACAGAAATTTCTGAGTTTCAATTTTCATTGCTTACAACTTTAAAAGTTAATGTGGTTTAAGGAGAATTGCAGTTTATAGAATTGTGTTATATAAATCTGCTACTGTATTTTAATTCTAAGACTTGTTTGCTTATTTTTGGGGTCTAGGCACTTAAAATCTATGTAATAAAAAATTATTTGAATCATTATGCAACAATTGAAACATATAACACCGAAACTTTGCGCTGTACAGCATCTTAAATCAATATATAAGAAATCACAAATGAGAGGCATTTTAATTTTTAACTTTTAGAACATTTAAGAATGTCTCACTCTCTGGAACATTATCTTCAGTAGTCTCTCTTAATTTATTGATTTCATCAAATTCTACTGACATGGGAACTTGAATCTGTAAAAATAATCTATCAATTAAAGATTAGAAAACTATTATGCCACATACAAATAAAAACTGAAAAAGAGACAGTAAAAACTATCTTTATTACTGGAATAACAAAATACAAATATATTTACAGTATTAGCATTAATGTGAAATTTTTGCAGCATAAAAAGTTACATTATTTTGAATATTAAGTAAAAAATTAAAAAAAAATTAGCCTAGTTATGGAAATGCATCTCAGAATAGTTACTGAGAAATAGTAAAACAATATTTACTGTTAAATAAATTGTGTATCATTTTATCTTACTATACTTTGTCTGCAATAAACTTAAAATTTAATTCTCATTTTAAAAACCATAATTTCAGGGTAAAGCACAAAAATTTAAAAATTGTGGTCAATTCAGTATTTTTTGTGAGCATCACTTTAATTTTGAGCTGAGGTGAGTGCGTACTTTTTTTTTTCCAAATGAATTACCAAAGTTAATATATACTAAAAAGTAACCAGTAAATAAGTATCATTAAAATTAATAAATTACAATCTACCTATGAATTAATATTATTAAGTTTCTAAGATATTTTCTCTACTTAAAAAATGCATTTAGTATAGTACTTAATATTATATTTCATATTATATTGTTCAAAACATATGATTACAGAAAAAAATAGTGATTCTGAAAACCACAGTATTTTTAAACAGTTAATATAACAAAGAAAATTTGCTTTTAGATATATAAAATTTTTTTCAGATTTTTTCAAACAGATAGGAAAAGCAGAAAATAGTATTCGTTTTAGCTTCTTAGAAAAGTAGTTAGCAAAACTGAAATCATTTTTGCACATAGTGGTTCAATTATAGAAATTATTTAAAACGAATAACAGTGGCAAGTTTTACCACTTCTCTGTTTTAGCTATATAATGAGTCCTGCAGAAGTTATTTTGTTCTATATATCCCAATAGCGCTTTTTAAAAACAAAGTACTTGAAGGAAATCATTCTTATTTTTCATTGAGCGCCCTTTTTGACCTCTCAGTAAAAATAAACAAACATTGCCTCTTTATTCATATTCCATTTTTTAAAAATTAATTCACTATTTAAATAATAATTATACAATAGTAAAAATATCTGTCTTTATAGGTTTACTTCTGCTTGCTATTTTATTACAGATATTTTTTTGTCAGGATTATTCTCAACTGGTTAAATTTTTATAAGTTTAACTTTTTTCAGGGATATTTCGATGAATTTTTCAAGTGATTTTAAAATTATCCTTTAAATACCTATTTCTTTTTAAAGGCATCTTTAAGTTTTTTTTCTCATTATTTTCAGTTTAAATTAAAGAAAAAAAGCTTTTGAGTAGTTTATCAATAATCATTTTTTTAGTTTAGTTTTTTTGAAGAAAAAAAATTTGCACAATGATTGTTTTTTTAGCATGCCTGCCTGTAATTATTTTTTTATAAACTACAAATTTTTCTCTTGTTTTTAAAATGAGAATTACTTTTTGAAATATACACATAAAATAGTATAAGAGGATAATTTAAAAATTGCTGAGGATTGAATTCAGTTATTACATAATATTGCACATTTTGGCAATTTTTAAGGTGTTAAGTGTGTCTTCTTTCAAAACTCAAATTACCCTTTTCGTGAGGAAGCGCCCTGCTTTTTTTTTCATTCCTAAGGAGAACTCTGCAACCACCAAATGTTTTTTTTACTCATGTTTTAATATTACTGTTTTTTGTTATAGGTATATATTACTTTTTTTAAAGAGTGCACAATTTTTAGTATGATATACTGACAAATAATTAAATAGTAATATCCAACAACAGAAATTTACCTAATTCATTGTCAGACAGAGCACCAGATTTTGTATGCAGATGTGACAAATATGCCTCACAAATTTATAATTTTAATTTGAAGATATGTTTAGTAATATTTAAACATTTTAAAAATTATATTTTTTAAAATTAAAAACTGTTATTGGAGGAAAAAAAAACTTTATTTAATTTCCTAGTTCATAATATTTAATAGTAAAATAGAATTTTAAATTGAGCTTTGAAATAATAAAAAAGAACAAACCTCATGAGGGTGTTTTCGATAAAATTCTCTTATCTCCCTGAGGCGAGAATAAAACTCAGCAAATTCATTTGGTCCTGATAACGAAGCAATTTCATCTTTTCTTAAACTAAAGAGAGAAAGGTTTACTTAAAAAAATTATTCCACTAATAATACATTACATAAATAAAAATAAATAAAAACAATAGAGGAGAACTGATTTGTTATTCATCTGCACTCAATGTTTGGAAATTCATTTCATTGCCAACCACATTTAGCACATTTTTATTCGACGCACTTTCGTCAGAGGCCGAAAACAGAATAAAATTTGCAATTAATTAATTTAAAAGTTCATTTGTACTACGTTCATTTTCCAACAACACAAAACATGCATTTCATAAATAAATAAAAAATAGTAGAGCTATATCAAATGTCATCTCCCAGGCAACAGTTTTATTATTCTCCTACAAATTTCATAAAAATATAACATAAAAATACACTCAGGAAACTATTATTAAAAAACACTAAACATGTAAACATGTTTTGTTACCACTCTGCTGCAAACTCAAAAAATTTAGGAATTCATAAACACAAAACAATTATTTAAGAACACTAAACATATGTATCTTAAAAAAGATACAATATATTAAATTAAAAGATACGATAAAGATATAGTTTATTTCATAACCATCAATGAACAGCCGACTAAATTTTGGGTTCACGACTACAAAGGTTCAACTCCGTAGCCTTGTAATTTTGAGCCCAATCCAGAAGAAAAGAGAATTCCTGGATCAAGTATTGGGTGAATTTTGCCTTCATGGAGGACTTTTTGATGGATTTTCATTTGTGTTACATAGAGAGGAAAACCTTCCAAGGTTAGCCTGGTGGCAAGGGGTACTCTAAACCATGATCCATCTATCACTGAGAATGTTTTACATCAGCACTGTGGTCGAAAGCGAGCCAGGTAGGGTGAGTAGCCAAATTTTCAACAAAAATAAGCACCTTTATGCATTAAAAAATATTTTTTAGCACTTTAAAAAAAATTCATAATTAGGATCTGCACCCTAATAAGAATTTTTTCTTGCTCCTCTGAACCCACGTGAATATACGAAATTAGTGAATGATCCCCAGGTCAAGTTCGATTGGCTTACCAGTGACGAAGACAATGGCCTTCACCAATGATGAAATTAACAAGAGAAATAAAATTTTCTTTCGCTATTAAAGAAAAACATTTGCAATATTTAGTAGGTCTCCATAATCTCCAAAAATTCAAGATTTTTCGCTTCTAATGCAGAGGTCGGAAACAGAAAATCCGTTGCAAAATGCACACGAGAACGCAAGAATCCTTCTAACCAAATCCAGCTCAGTACACACATATGCGGACCTGCAAGCATTTCATCAAATATGTTAAATGATTGGCGCTTTTACATGCTACAGACCAATGGTATGCTGAAATGGATTGTGTTTGCATGAATTATGAAAATATTGAATGTACCTTTGCGAAAACCTCTATTTTTGCATAGTTCATGCATCGACATGGTGAAGAAAAACATGTCATGTGGTAAAAGGAAAATTAAGTACTTTATAAAATCACCCAATAATAAAAGCACCTTTAAGGAATTTTATTAAAAAAAAAATGCAAATAAGCACCATTAAGCATTGTTTAAAAAAGCTATGCACAAAGTTTCAAATTAAATCAGCAGCCATATTAAATCTTTTTACACTTAACAAATCGTAATACAGCAATGGATTATACTTCTAGCTAAAAAAGTTAGTTTTTCCCCTATGTACTAAAATTTTGCTCAGAAGAAATTTATCTCGGCAGCATAGATAGATAGAAAAGAACATCCAAGCTTATCCTTAACACAACATCCTTAATCACAAAAAAAAAAAAAAAAAATCAGTGTAGCAAATTGAAGACCAATCTATATCCAGCAATCACACTTAAACTAGGGATGAAAAAAATAAAACAGAGAAGATATTAAGTCAAAACCTTTGCTCTTTCCACTCTCTCAATCATCTGTGTGAATACAAGTACAACCCAAACCATAAACTAGCAGTGATCGCAGATGCTGGTGAGAAAAAAAATTCAGTAAAAGCGAGCGCAAGGGGATATCAAATCAAATAAGTTTTTACATGATTTTAACACAAAATTTCAATCTATAAAAATTTAAGGGGTCATTGGAAAATTCACATTCTACATATAACATGAACACTTGTGCTTCACATTTGAAATTAGGACAAATACAAATCAGGGGTCTGTCCAGGCCGAATTTACTACCGTTTAGCGGTACCTTCACAAATTCAACTTCAGGAAAAACGGTAGTTTCACAAAATACTTTTTCTTAAAATTTTATTTTTGTATCCCTTAAGAAACGATAAATCCATATTTTTGTGTTGATTTTTTAATATAATTTTTCATAAATTATGTCTAAATTTTCACAAAATAGGTACCTCTTAGAAAAACCTAGACAGACCCCTGCGAATGTTAAGATGGTTATTTTATAACCCTATTTTTCAATGACTAGTATATACTAAAAAATAATGTAGCAAAAATAATTTTACCCATCTTTGTCTTCATACAGCTCCTTTAAATTGTAGGTGCAATCCATGGATCTCTGAAAATAACATACTGAGTTTAAATCGTCTAAATAGAAAAATTGAGTTTTAAACTAATTTGGACAATGGTGTTAATAAAAATATAACAATACAGAAATAAATTTGCAAGAAAAATACACACAAATAAAATACAATGCTTAAGCACAGCTTTAAGTTAACTTCAGTATTATGCATAATGTAGTAAATGTCAATAATAATTACATAATTAAATGCATTTATTTAAATTTACTGGTTTCATTTAATACATACAGGGCCGGATTAGCCTATAGGCACACTAGGCATGAGCCTAGGGCCTACGAAAAACTTGGGAGAAAAAATTTTTTTTAAAAAAATCAAACGTAGTGGAATCAGAAAAACAGTTTTGTTTTTCTGATTCCACTGCATTTGATTTTTTTTTCTTTTCACGATAAATTTCGCACTCAATAAATTCTTTTTATTCATAAATNCCTTACCATAATTTTGGAAATAATCATTAGTGTATAACTTCATCGTTTTTTCTTCTTTTTAAGATTATTTCCCCCAAAAAATTTTTTATAGTTGGGTTTAACAATAAAAAAACGGCTTTTTGTAACGATTCAGAAAACCGGAAAAATTAGTTATCCGGAATAGCGATGGTCCCGATCATTCCGGATAATCGGTTCCCTACTGTATAAGTTAATTTAGGAATTGTAATTATTTTTAAAAAATATATATGAGAATTTTGTATTTTTTAAACTTGTTTTTCTTGTCTAAACTTATTCTTTTAAATTGGTTCTTATTCTTTATTCATTATTATTTTATTGGTTCTTATTCTTTTAAATGTTATATTTCTACCATTTTTTTTCTCTCTAAAGTTAGGAGTTCCTTTCTTTTTTCTCTTACTTTATGCATTACACTCGTCGGTATTGCAGATAAAGTTCGATAAACAAATTCGTAAATTAAAATCCATATTAATAAAAGTGTAAAAAAAAAAATATGCAAGAAAATTTCAGCATATACAGTAGAGCGCCGATTATCCGAACTGCTCGGGACCGAACGTGGTTCGGATAATGAAATGTTCGGATAATTGGAAAGTTGTTTAAAACCTAGTTTAAATGATTATTATTTATGCACCAACTTCCCTTCACACTTTTCTAGGCTTAGGACTGGCAGTACTATCTAAAATAGCTCTGGCGAGTTTAAGACTTTTTTTTCCCAATTTTTAAATATATTTTTTTAAACTTTTTTTTTCAATTTGAATCGTTTTTATCATATTTCGGCTTTTTATAATTTTTTTTGTCAATTACTGATTTTACCACATTTTTCTTTATTTTCCATTGCAAAAGATATCCAGCAAAGACTTTTGTTTCAAAGAACATGCTCTTTTTCGTGCAGCCATATCCCTTATTCTTTTTAAATAAATCAACTGAATTGGATCAACATCATTTTGACGTTCTAGGCAATTCATTGCAATATCTATTGAATTGCATGCTTCTTATGAGAAGGTCCACAATCTTGAACTTGATCACGTACTTCTTCCTCTTAATCTGAGGAGTTCCGATTTGATTCAAAATTTCAGAAACAATTTCATGATCATTTAAAATGTGAAATTCTGAGTCGTTTTCAGTGTCTCGACACCAGTCTTCTATTTCTTCTGCTGTATAACATGGCACATTTTCACCCGAAAGATCTAACGATTCACAAACTGCAGTTTCGTTTGTTTTTCTGATAAGAATTTTATTCCAAGATTTAAGATTCCAAGCACTGTAATCACTAATCATTACCATGAGTGACAACTACCCATCCCCCAATTGTAGAATTTCGGCACTTATCTATTCATGAACACATTCCGCTTTCCAACAATTGTAGATTGTCAAAATGAAGCTCGCATTCCTTGATGATAATTTTCAGGTGAAGAGGGCTAAAGGGGTATGTAGGTTTAACTGTATAACAATGCATGTATGTATGTCTACTATAAGAAAACTGCTTTAAATTAAATATGGTCTTCAGATGTAGTGGATATTATTTATTCCTCTAAATTTAAAAAAATTGTCAATAAGTTAAAAAAAATTCTGAACTTAAAAAAGAGAAGACGAAAAAAAAAAGCGAATTCGGACATAGTTCGGATAATTGGACGTTCGGATAATCGGCGCTCTACTGTATTTTGAAAAGAGGGGAGGAGTGGGGGAAGGAGGGGAGGGCCCAAAAACGGCTATGCCTAGGGCCTACGAAAGGTATAATCCGGCTCTGAATACATAAGATTAATTTTTAATAATACAACTGTAAAAAAAATAATAGATAAAAATAATATAGTAGAAACTTTGGTTAGATATTTTAACAGCACTAAATATGAATACATCATAACATTCAGCCAAATGTTCGGCCAAGTATTTTTTAGAAAGCTAATTTTTGACAAAATTTATTTGGAATTTCAATAGATGAAATAGAGATTAATTTAAAATAGTATTGAAATTATACATCTGATATAGTTTTAACACATACTTATAAAGCGTTTCGGTTACTAGGGGGAAAAAATATATTTTTCCAACCCTGAATATAACTGAAAATTTACTTACATTAAGAAGAAGCCTTAAACGATGATCCGAATTGATCTGTTCCCGATTCTGAAAAGTATAATACAATTTTAAAAATTACGATAAATGACCAAGTTTATAGACAGAAAATATAAAGTAAAAGGTTTAAGAAAAGATACATTTGAGATTTCATTAATTTTATTTACTGGTAGAAACACGAATTATTGCTTACAGAACTTTTCTTGTGTAAACTTTCTTTGACCATTGTGTCAACAAGCCTCTCTCTTTCTTCATGATATCGTCTTTGTTGTTCAAGAAGAGTTTCCATTTTCAACGTCTTCTAAAATTCTTTTACTTAAAAGATAATCGGAATAAATTTTATACCATTTTTTAGGTAATTATTACTCTTTCATTTGTTGTTTACGGTTTATGCCGACATTCTATGTATAAAGTTACAGTGAGTTATAGAATAAGCGGAAAAGGCACAGTGAGACATTTTCAACTGTTTCGATTTTTGAGTTGAATCCATTGTATAATGATCAAGTATTTTTAAGAACGAAAACGGTTCGATTGAGCTATCCAGCTTGGGTAATATTATTTTTCTGTAACAAGATTTAGATACTGTAAGCAAAAGTAGATAACCGGAAACGTTACTTTTGCCGATAAGCAAATTGTAAATAAACAAAGCAAGGAATAGAATCATCCAAAAAGTGATCAAAACTCTTGAACATAGAACTAAAAAAATATAATTTTAGCTCTCACTTTTTTTTTCACAAATTGAAAAGCAATCGGAAATGCCTAATGTCTCTCAATACGGACTGGAAAAGTCATAAAACAAAACGTTCTTTTATTTTTTATGGGAATAATTTATTCAAAAAGTTAGACTGTTTTAAAATTGAACTAAGCGAAATAAATATCAAATATAAAACATTAAAACAATTCTCAAGTTTAGATCTTACTCCATATTCTATAATTAAAGGAATATTTATTGGATGGTCTTTCTTGTTAATTAAAATTAGTAAATATCTATTATCTAAACTGAAATTTCAATTTTCATCATACTACATTATTATTTATTTAAATTAATCAATAATTCTCATTTCACAGATGAAGGGACATACCACTGTGGTTTTTATGAAACAGCTAATGAAGAATCTCACCCCCGTAAAATCTTTTCTGGTGTACATGACTTAAGCTGCAGTCTAAGCGATTCTTATATCATATCCGAAACGTTGGACTTATATCATGTTTCGCATCCTGATTTCGTTGTTAATAAAATCGATATACAAGATAAGAAGTTAGATCGAATTGCTACTGAAGATTTATATACAATTGCTTTAACAACAGGTATATTTATCTATTTGAATAAATAAAATAAAAATGTAAAATTTATGTTTTCCCTGATAATTTTGATTTTGTAAGTGTTTCTTTTCTCTGTAACACAAATTATAATATTGAGTAAGGCTGATAACATAAGTTGTGGTATAAATCTGACAAAATACTTATAAAACAAGTTGTGGACACATTGTGGAGAAGATTTCTGTGGACCTGTGAGAAATGAAAAAAAAAAAAAAAACATCACAGAAGCGAAGTAATTTTAAGGTCCTCTACAAATTAATTTTTTTAATTTTTACAAGTTTAAAATACCTTTAGGGACTAGGCAATTGTAGTTGGTGCAAACAGGTACTGGTACACATGTATCCACCTTTTATGTTATTCTACAGATCATATACTATATGTCATGCAAAGAATATATATCAACTAGTATTACTTCATTTAATAATGAGTATTATATTATTGCAAAGTGCAAACTTGATTGGATGAGCATTTAGATAGTATAATGTAACTAGATAGCTTTATAGATAAAACTAGATAGTTTAACAATTAGGGAATGATTTTGTATTACAAATTTTATTTGAGAGAAGTTTATTTGCATAAAAATTAGCTGAACACATTTATGTATTGTTTTGTTTGCAAAGTTTTCTGCATTGTAAGTGAAATTGTCTATTAAGTGAATTAGTACTATGTAATTATACTATGTAAATTATTACTATTAAATCACAAAGCTATAATTATGCTCCAAAAAACATTAATAGTTTTAAAAAATATACTTTCTAAGAGAGAATTTTTTCTACTCAAAAATTAGTCTAATATGTACTTGGTTTTATTTTTCATTTCATTGTCAAAAGAGAATTATTTTCATCACCTCTGCATAATTTTCCTAAAAAATACAAGATTTCAGTAGATACAGAAAGTTTCATCAATATTTTTTAATTTTTTTTTAATTGAGTATTATCTTTATTTGAATTTTTTTTATAAAAAATGCAAAATGTAATAATTTTTTTATAAAATGCATTTGCCCCTTGATTGGATCCCCCCCTTGATTGGATCTAATATTAATATGAAATGCTAATAATATATTAATGACTAAATATAAAAGTATTAATTTATTTATTTTAGTATTCTTGGATTTAAAATATTAATTTTTTTAATTAAAAGCCTAAATTTTATTTCTCATGAAATATGTATTAAATTATACAATTACAAGATTTAATGATCTCTTTTTTTTTAGAGGGCAAAGTTTTAGATATTAAAAAAACAGAAGAAATTCAAGTGACATTAATAGATTTACCTTTCATTATTAATCAAGTTGCATGTGGTAAAGAACATGTATTGCTACTCTCTAGTTCTGGTGTGGTGTTAAGTTATGGTTTTGGAAGGTAACATTTATTTTTTCAAATATATAATGTCTAAAAATTTTTTTTTTTATTTATTTGGTAGGTATTACATAACTATGTGATGCAAACCTAAGTATTAAAACATAAAGTTACTACAAGATGCATACATTAAAAAAATAATAACTATAATATTGTTTAGTTTCTTATACTTTTACAGAAAAAAATATTAGGAAACTTTATGTGTATCTCAGGCTAATTGGAAAATTCGGTTTTCGCAATGTTGTTAAGTAGCTGGAAATTTTCAGTGTAATTTAGCCCAGGTTCTCATAGCTGAGAGGGTTAATTATTGTTAAACAGTTCATAGTTTAGTTATATTGTTTCAAATCAGTTAAAATGTTACCTAATAAAATAATATTATAGGATTACTTTATTATCGAGAAATACAGCTATTAAGCCTTTAATTTGAAATAATAATCAAATCATCTTTATAGCAGAGAATAATACTAAAAATGGATTATAAATAAATTTTTCTTGTAAGTGCTGTAAAATAAGGAGTAAAGGAATGTTTTACAGGTAAAAAATACCCTTATAACTTTTATTAGTTTAATGCTGATGACAAACAAAAAGAATTTTGGTCTATTTGTTAATTTAGGATCCAAACAAATAATTTTTCTTGTCAATTAAAATATGTCCAGAACAATGACAAGTTAAACCATTTTCTTTTTGTATTAGATAGAGGTATTTTACCATGTTCATGTATTTTTGCTGATAATCTATGGCACATTTAAATAATTTAAAAAATGCATTCGAATTAAATAATATATTTCTTAATTAAATTTTTAAATATTTTGAATAGTTTTTTGACATTGATTTTAATACAAATTTTCAATTATTGTATAATTAAATATTTTATTCATAACATTTTAGCCGTGGTCAATTAGGGCATAATAACTTACATAAATTGGAGAAACCTGTGATATTAGAAGCTTTAGAAGGCATAGAAATTATAGCCATAGCTGCTGGAGGTTGGCACTCAGCAGCAATAAGTTGTAAGTATATGGTTAAGAATAAATACAGTGTATCATATACACTTTACCCACATATATATGTTATATTTACATTATTTTATTTTTTAATTGATATTGAACAGTCAATCTATTTTCATGTTTGCGGTTATTAATGTTCTGTTCAACTCTGTAGCCTTGTAATTTTGAACCCAACTAAGAACACAATGGAACTTTTTGATGAAGCATTAGGTCAAATTAGACTTTGTGGAGGACTTTTTGATGGAAATAATCTCCATTTGCATTATCTGGAGAGGAAAATAACAAAAGCCTACTGAGGCTAATCGGGCAATAAGAGGACTCTAACCCATAATCCGTCTACCACTGAGGATATTTTACATTAGTGCTGTGGTTGGAGCAAGCTGGGTGCAGAATTTGTATCAGCTAGCTTGTGGGATTTGAACCTAGACCAACTTATTGAGCAGCAAGCGCTCTATCCCCTGAGCCTCGCAGCTTTAATAAAGTTTTTTCTTTTCAAATTATTGGAGGAAGAAAAAAAATTATGAGAAGTTTTTAGTGAAATAATTATAGCTTTCTTTTCAATTATATCACTGGCCTTTCACTTTATTTTTATGCTTCAAAATTTAAACTGAAAAAATTTGGTACTGTATGAGATAAAGTTATACAAGACACTTATTCCCTGAGGGAGTAGGAACCTTAACTTTTCTAAGAAGTTACAACATTTTAAACTTCAAAGAAATTTTAAAAAAAGTTGAGAAGATCTAAGTTGAAATCCAATCTACCTTTTTTAAGGGAAAATTTTTTTTTATCAATTTGTCCCTTAAAAATGGTTAAAATTTTGATTAAAGTTGTAATTATTGCATTGTTACAAACTCTTGAATTATTATTACGGGTCATTATAATTTAAATTTTGATTAAAAATTAAACTAAATTTTTCTGTTACCTCTCAAACTATCTTTGATTTTTAATGTAAATTGATTATTATTTATTATTTTTAAATTACTAGCTATTGCACTAACATATTTAGACCTTTTTGAATCGTGAAAATGAAAATAAATTGTTTGATTGATAATTGTTTTTGCCAATGCTTCATGTAAAAAAATTCTTTAAGAGAACAACTATCATAAGAAGTCGAGTTATCACAAAAGTCAATGTTATTTATTTGACATTTTATATTTTTGGATGAACGATTCATATACTAAGACTATTTTGCACTGCTTGTTATATTTAATTTACTTAAAAGTATTTTTATTTAGCAATTGGTGACTTGTACATGTGGGGTTGGAATGAGAGTGGTCAGCTTGGTCTTCCTTGTCCTAAACTTGAGGGAAATAGATCCTCTTCAGAAATCTATACAGCTTGCTATCTTCCAAAATTAATAGATCTAGATGACAAAAAAGTCACAAAAATATCTTGTGGCTCTCGACATACAGCAGCTATAACTGGTATGTTCTGTTAATACTTTGCAAGATTTAGATATAACTAAAGACAAAATTTGATTTAGTTTAGACAAAATAATTTAAACTAAAATCTTTGTGACCTTTTTTGATGACGAAAAAGACAAAGTAGCATTTTGTGTATCAGGACATACACCAGCTGTGAATGGTATGTTCTGTTAATAATTTGGAAGATTTAGATGAATGTAACTACAAACAAAATTTTATTCATTTTAGATAAAATAACATAAACAGTGGTGTGTCTATACTTTTTTTTTTCAAAACATAGAGTTAACAGAACCCAAAAAGTAAACATCCAAAAACTGTAATAGCCTAACCTAATTTCATTGCTTTGGTTTAAAATTATTTATATTTAACCCACCTGTAGATCTACACATAGATACTCACAAATGGTTGTGCAATTAGAGAATTTTTCTTGTTTAATTTCTATCTACATACAATCCAGTGTATAGAAAAAGCCTCTAATTTTTATGCATAACATTTACTACTTATGTACACAACATTTACTTCTTACAACCTACTTATGTAGTAGTACTTATAAAGTAGTATGTAAAAAAATTAACATTCATATCACAGTTTTCTGATTGAAAAGATCATTGAAATGTTGAAAGGATTATTGTTGAACGTGAATATTTTCCGTTGAATATTTGGAAAATGTGTATGGCTATTTCAACCATATTTGTGCAAAAAAATTTGAACATTGGGAAGCAGTTAAAATGAAAATGTCAACAAAACTGCTAGTAGATTAAATATATATATATATAAAAAAAGCAGAATAACATATTTTGATTGAGCAATTTTTAAAAATTATTGCAAGTAAAAATTAATAGTAATGAAGCTTATGGCAACTTGGTTTTTATGGAGAAATTATTTTGCTGTTAATTGTTAGCGGTATGTAAAAACCATGAAAATTCTAAAACTCTAGACTTAATTTAAATGTATAATTTTGTGTAGTTATTCAGCACCAAGTTTTTGGGATCAGTTTTGACAAATAAATGGGTCCTGAGGATAAGGTCAAATCAGTGATAAATCCAATTTTTTTTTTCTGATCCTTTACAAAGTTTTAAGTTAACCTGATTTCCTTCAAAATTAGTATATTATTCAGAATTATTATTAGTATTAGTGCATCCTTAAATGCCAAAATCTTTTGGCGAAAAAAAATCCATTTTTTGTAATAACAAATTATTTAGAATCTGTTAGAAATTAAACTATTAAAAGAATAAACTATTAAAGGAATAAACTATTAAAAACTATTAAAAGAATTTTATTTGCAAAATATAAGATTATAAAAAATAGCTAATGTAGTTAAGCTATTAATGATTGTATAAAAATGTAAATAACAATCCTGATTTTAAAAAATCCCACGACTGTATTTGTGATTTTTTTTATCAATATTTTAATTAGTTTATATTTAGACTGTTAAAAACTGTAAAAAAAAACTTTATTTTTCTTAACATCAGAATTCTAAAATTCATGTTCTTTTTTTTTTTCAGAAGATAAGCAGCTGTGGACTTGGGGCTATAATAATTGGGGTCAATTAGGAAATAAAAACTGTTTATTCAATGATACGCCTGAAAAAGTTTCTCTTCCTAAAAATTTTATTGTTCAAAACGTAAAATGTAAGTTTTGGGATACATTAATTGAAGGTTGCATAGAAAAATAAATATTTGTTTTACTACACTGTTTTGTTGGTTTGCTTAATAAACATATATTTTTTTTAAATAGTCAATAACTCAGTTATTCAATAACAGAGTATGCAACACAATTTTTTTTAATCTTAGTGTTACTTATTTACAAACTAACAGCAAACTGCAAAAAATAAATAAATAAAATTACATCTAAAAAAATTTTAAATTTTTTTTTTTCTCTTTGCAATCTAATTTTGTTTTTTTTACATGAAAATTTGAATCACCTTAATGAATCACTTTTTTGAACTACATGAATCTTGATATTAATTACCGAGTTTCAGTAGATGCCGAGTAGTTGTAAATCAGGGATCATACATTACTTTTATTAAGTGTATCTATATAGTGAATATTAAATATCACTATATAAATATTTTCTTGTGAAAAATACAGCTTTCGAAATATTAGTTCTTTTTTTTTTTTTTTTTTTTTTTTTTTTTNTTTTTTTTCAAAATTTTTGGTCCCTAAGCCATTTTATATGAAGTTCTAAGTAGCTAAACACCCTTCTGTTAGAAAATAAAAGTATCAGTTATTGGAGCCAAGAAAAAAAGAACGAGGGAAAAAATCTTTTCATAACTGGAAAAAATTAAGTTAAAAATTAAAAATCCTAATTTTTAATTTCATTTTAATATTTAAAGCATCACATAAACAATAGGTTACAAATTTAAATAACATCATTATGAGTTTTATATATATATATATATTTTTTTTTTTCAAAATATTTTGGTGTTATGGCAAGTAATGACAAATTTCTTATTCTATCCCATATGTAACTAATAGTAGCATAAGAATAAAATAACTAGAAAACTAATTAATTTAATAAATTAAAAATTTAATGAACATTTGCATATAACATTAATTTATAAAAATATCCATTTTTTTAGTATATATATATATATATACACACACTCAATGTTATGTTACATAATTTTAATTATTAATGTAAAAATACATTATTTATTCATGATTCTAGTTTTAAGCAACTTTCTAGTTCTTCTCTTGACATCTTTTGCAGAAGTATTTTCATTCTTGATAAACACAATTCAGCAGCTTTCTTCATGTCATGCTATAAGAAAAACATTAAATGTAATAATTATAAATGATGGCATTAATAAAGTATTCAAGAATTATAAATACTTTTATCTTAAGGATCAGTACTTAAATTAACTGTAAAAAGTGCTTAATTATTAAATATTTGTGTTTGGTTAATTTTTAATTATTTTTACTTATTTTTGGTATGAAAAAATTCTAATTGTAGTATTATTTGATTTTTACAATTCATTTATTGCATCAAATTTAAATTTCGAAGATTTCAGAGGATAAAGGTCCTATATAAGCTATAACTTTCAAATGTTTTTGGAGTGGAAAAAAGTCCATGCACATTTGGAAGCAAATAGTATATAAGAAGAAAATCTGGTCTTTCGGCAGAAAATTAAAATGCAAGGAGTGTAAATGTTTCAATATAAACATCTTTGGAATTTCTTCCAAAATAAAGGTCAATTGGATCTTAACAATGTATTCAGAGCTCATTCTAGGCAGGGTAAACAGGGTGCAGCACCCTGCTGCCCTTTGAGTCAAAAGAATCCACCCTGTTGCCCCTGAAGTAAATTAGTAACATGATATAATAGACTCCATACCCTTTTTGCCCTTTCTTTCTTCAACCCTTCGTTACTTACAACTCTTTTTATTTAGTTTGTCATTGCTGTCAATACATAGATTTATATGGGAAAGGAAAAATAGCCATCACACCCCCTTGTTGCACTTGTCTTTGAAAGTTTACAGTTACTTCACTATCATTGAATCATAATTATTATTAATCATTTTAATTATTCAATCATAACTACAGACACTTAAAAACATACATTTGTTATTTTATTAATATATGCATGCATTTTAAATAAATTACTAAGCTAATTGGCTCATTAACTCGATATATATATGTTAATTTATTAATAAAAATTAGTAATTAATATGATTGCTTTGGTACTTTTAGTAAAGTTAAAAAAAATTGACAATGTTTTTAATAGAACGTGAATGTTTTTAATAGAACGTGTAAAGCCCATAGAAAGAAATTATTGCCTCTTTAGGATAATAATGCCCTTTTTTTTAAACTTTTGCACCCTGCCCTTTTTTCTGCCAAGAATGAGCTCTGGTATTAGGCTATGTTATAAACAAAAAATATTTTTAAGAGTAATGTCACTCATCTATTCAATTTTTTGGGAATTGGCATATTTTAAAATATTATTTATAATGAATGAAATATTAAATAAATTTATATTAATTACAGCCCACCTGAAAAATATGCAAGCCTTTTGTTGTTAGAATGAGAAGTTCTTTCAATCCATCGCCAACTATGTCAATGTAGCTCATAGCTAATATAGGATTGGGTAGCATTTGTTGATGAAATAAAAAATAAGAACCTTTGCCTTTTTTAGCTGATTCTGGTTTCCACTTGTATATCAAAAATAACTAGAAAATAATTTCATCTCATTTTTTACTCAAATCTACAGTTTATATTCATATAACTTACAAAGAAATTATTTTGATTTTAAATGCTTTTTTTGATTAATAAAATATTTGGAAAAGATAATTCTTCAGCCAGGAAGGAAAATTATACATGATGATTCCTGTTCATTATATATAAATCAATAAAACATTCAAAATCATTATATTAATTTAAATAAAATAAAATAAATTCTAATAATACTAAGTAAAATATTAGATTTTTTTAAACACATGATTTTTATTATTATTTTGAAATATGACATATAATTTATAATATTTCTAAATTTATTTGTGAAGTAAAAGATGTGAATACATGTTATAATTAAAAATTCATACAACACAATATAGTTATTTATTGCAATAAATTTTTAAAACTAATATTTTGAATAACTTTAAATTTTAATAAAATTTCAATTATAAATTTGAATTTCTAGGCAGAGATTATCAACTGGCAAACTCTATTTAGAGAATTGCATTTAATTCTTAGTGATGTAAAATGAATATATCATTCTATGGCAGACAAGTTTTTTTTTAATGTAAATAACTTATACTATAATTTTGTACACTATTTTTCCTAAATGCTTCTTGGTAAATCAAACAAAGTATTAGTTGCTGCTCCTCTGAATCTTTAGGCACAAACTGAGTTACCTATTAGGGAAGCAACCTGTACAAGTAAGTATTCACGAATACCTGATGTGTTATTAAACTTTGACAACCTAGGTTTAATTAAATACAAACTTCTATAACACCTTAGAATGTTATATACTACCAGAAATATAACTAGCTGCAAACATTGTGATTGCAAGTGTCGAGGTGAATGTATGGTATAATTCAGCCAGGATCAGATAGATTGCACAAAATATAAACCATATTATATAATATAGGTAACTGATTAAAGAGTGCAATAAACTAATTCTGATAAAGAAAAATATGGCACCTCAGGATTTAACCTTATGTTCACGTAAGAAAGGTAAGCGCCTGTGTGAAAAATTTATCAAGTTTCTTTTTTTGTTTTTGTACCATTCTACAAAAAAAATTTGTTCATAGGCACAAGGTTTCAACTATGCAACTTTTTATGCGACTAACATTTAACCAATTTAAAATTTCTTTAGCTCATTACTGATTAACTTAGGAAATCAAAATACCAAATTTATAAAAATGCACCCCTACCGAAATCAAAATCTGGAATTTAAAAACTCAAATACCCATAGTTATTTAAATACTTAATAGTAAGTAATCAAATGACTATTTAATAATTGGAAGATGCTTTTTAAAATAATAATCTTTTTTTTTGAGGAAATTTGTAAAGAATATTGTCTATTAATACGCTTTTTGTGCAATAATACACCCGCAACTAACAACCCAATGTTATCATTTAGTTTAAAAGAAAAATTACATCTATCAGGCACAAAAGCTTATGTAATATCAAATAAACACTTTATTTTTGTACATACTTGCCCATATGTTCCTAATAACAATTCATTGTTCCCATCCATATCAATATCTGCAATCAATGCACAGGTGACACAGTCAAATTTATTGCTATTAGGTAATTGCCATTGGGACGATATACTCAAATCACAGTTTAAGACATCCCTGTAATAATATGCAAAAAATTAATCTATCATAAATTACATTACAGAATGTTAGGGTGAAAACAGACAGTACGCTTTACAATAATTGTTACCCACATAGATACAGAAATAACAGCAATATTGGTGCTAATTAAGATAAATAAATATTTAGATTATGAATAAATCTTCATAATATAAAATTGGTTACTTTTATTAATTTATATCTTTAAATCGGAAAACTTTGATTTCAAACTAAATTAGATTACAAACGACATAAAAAAAAATTTGCTTAAATACCTGTAAACAACAGATACTTCTAGAGTGTTCCCAACAACTAAATTTATCTTTCCTTTCTCATCAATTGCATCTATAACAGAAAAAAAAAATTTATTAATGAATATTAAAATACTGGATGTTTTGTTATCACCTCTATTAAAATATTATTTTAGACATTAGGGATTGTAAATTAATATTTAATAGAGAAGTAAATAAATAAAAATTCTATCAGAAACTAAAGAATCATTACAGAGAAAAGTGGAACTGAAAACTTTAAAACTTGTTTGATTGCCAGATGATAATTAGAAACACATTAGGTAAACAGGTTTTGATATTTTCATCCTGCATTTCGAAGTAGTAATTTAACAGATTTCTATAGTGCTGTTGTTTCCTCCTTGCTTTTGTGACTGCTAATGTGATTTTGGAAAGTGTTTATGGAACGTCCTTATATAATTCACATGTGGACATAATTGTTTTTCTTTTTATTAACTTATAGAATATTATTAACATATCAAAACCAGTACTACATTAAAAACATGAATATTACATATTCAAAAACTAGCTGTATCTGGAAATTATAATTATTGAAGAGAGAATACTTCATTATTGACATTTTCTAAACATACAAATAATACTCTAGGAATAAAGTTGTTAAAAATAGATATCTACTATACTAATTAAAAGAAAATACAGTAGATTTTTGACACATTGCATTGGTCATAAAAAAAAATAAAAATGACATAATTAAAGTAATAAAATAACAAAGATGAAAATAACATCTGCTTTTTCAATGCTATAACCCAAATTGGATTCAATTGAATTGTGTGAAAGTGGTTGCTTTTCAACTTTGCATTATGATTCATATTTTTGTGGTATGAAAACTGAGAAATGCATGCAAATCATAGTATTAAAAAATTTCTTAAAAATTTATTTTATCAACAAAATTCAAATATTCAATATTTATAGCTTTATTTCTTTGATAAATTTAAGTAACAACCTGAATGGGCAGAAGCTAGGCGATTTTTCAATCCTGAATCTTTAAAGAGCTTAACAGATGAAATAGGGCCATCATGCTGAATTTTCCAGGAAGACACAATATGTATATCTAAAACAAATGTTTTAAAAAAAGCGAAATAAGAATCAAATATTTAATATTTTTGTAAACATCAGAAAATCACTTATTTAAAAATAAACCTTAATTTAGATTCAATTCATAAACTATAACTATGCAGTGTGCAAAAGAAAACAACTTAATAACGTTTGATCTAATGATCGGATTTTTAAGTACAAAGACAAAATTTTAATAGTTCAAAGGCCTCACCTTGAATTTGCTATGAGCAGATAATATTTAGTTAACAAAATCAGACACTAAAACATACTTCCTTTGAGAAAACACACATTTACTTCGATAGATTCGAATGCTTGACCTTCAAAATATGGAGCATAGTCCAATCTGGAAAATATAGTCCCAATAGTTTAGGTAGAAGAGCGGTCAAAAGTTTGGCTGCTTAATGTTAATTTTCTCTTCTTTTTTTTTTAAATTCTGCGATATCTCAGACACTAATTAAGAGAGTCAGAAAGTTTTGCACAGAGCTATAAAACCAGCTTATTCAAATATGGTTCCATATAATACAAAAACTATTAATTTTGAGTGCTAAAATCCAAAAATTGAAGGAATTGTGAGAAAAAGAAATTTAAAAATCCAAATTCTTTGAGGTAACAAAATACACAAAAAATTAGATTAACATTGAGAGGTTCATACTTTTGATTCCTCTCCTGACTAAATTATGGGGGTCAAATTTCCCACATTCTGAGGGTCAAGAATCCAAATTCATCAAAAAAAAATTTATGCTTATTCATAAAAATTAAGCTTTTGTGTTTTGTAACCTATACTGCCTGCATTAATTAAATAATATACTCAACGACCACCATGAGAAAAACCAATATAATAGACATGTTAATATGTTAGCTACAGAAACTGGTTATTTCCATATATTTTACGTGTGGCAATAAAATATATAACTGAAAAATTAAGATAAAATAAAGTTGCCTTACGTTTTATACTATAGATAACCTTTTTTCTCCTTTTTTAATTTTTTAAACTCTATTAAACTCTACTGTTTTAACTCTACTTTTTAAACTCTACTGTATTAATAGCACTCTTTGTGTGAATTAATGAAAATAAAACTATTTAAATACTCATGATACATGCTAAACTGATCCAAAATTTTAATTAAAGAAATATATTTCACACATTTCAATAAAATTCAAACTTGGGCGAACTTTTCTAATCTTAACTTATATTTAGAATGCTAAATGCAAATCATTTTAAAATTATAATTATAAATCTGAATTGCTTAAATTATCTTTACTGCAAATTTGTTGATTTCACTCAAAAATTGATTCAAAATATTGTCACTGCATTTGCATAGTGATTCAAAATGGAAAAATATGTATACCTGGAGAATGTATTCGTGTAATATGTAGTCACGACCACTTTTTTTTTATCAAACTCTATTTCATAGTTTTTTTTCTCTAATAAAATGTTAAAGATGCAAACTGGTTTTAGAAAATGTTTATATTGTCTGTTTCATAAAATATCTACTTTTAAGTTATAGATTTCCATATATGGAACAACCCCAGTTTTTTTTTAGTTTTTTTGGATATTACAAAGCTAAAATACAAATCAAAGAGGACCTAGATTTCATGCAAATATTAGGAACAAATTCGGTTAAAGAAACTATCACAGTTCCATATTTATGCAATATTTATTACCCATAATAATATGCATTCACGTAATATGCATTCTCAACCACTTTTTTGTTGTCAAACAACTTAACTCAATTTCATAGTTTCCTTTTTTTAAGCTTTGAGTGCAATTATTAGTTCCGAATTAAATTTTAGAGATACAAACTTAATTTATAAAATGTCTATATTTTTTGTTTCATAAAATATCTATCTCTTAAGTTATATATTTCAATATATGGACCAATCGACAGGTTTTTTTTATAGATATTTTAAAGATAAAATAAAAATCAAATTAGACTTAGATTTCACGCAAATACCTGGAACAAATTCAATTAAAGAAACTATAACAGTTCCATCTTTACATCCCAAAGCTGTTATTCTTGAATCATCAGATGCTATAAAATCCATCCACATTACCCTAAAAAAAGTTTAAGCATATATTTTTGTTGGTAGATATTACAAAGTGGTGTAAGAATCAAATATACAAGAATACAAAAAATATCTTGCCTAACTCAAATGTTGAATAACCTTAATGTTAAAAATATAGCTTAAAGTATTATGCACAAAAGTTATTTATTCATAATAACATAAAAGTTTTTAATCCTATCATAAAAGTTATTAATTTCATAAAAATAAAAATATTGCACTTGCTCTATTGTACTTCAGTGAATTTTATATTTTACAATGAAATTACATATCCTAATCTATTCTTTATGATACAAAAAATAAGAAAGTTGTTTTTTTTTCCAAGATCATATAATATGGGAACTAACTTCTTGTTTTATTTAGAGTGTATAAAAATTTGTAGGAAAACAAATACATTTAACAATGTTTTTAAAGACTAACAACTTAGAAAAGTTTACTAAAATTCATCTTCAATTTTTCCTTTGGGAGGAAGGAAATATTTAGACTTAACTTATTTCATTTAATAAAATTCATTTAATTAAGGAAGCAAAGAATATCTATTTAAAAAAAAATAGTCAAATAAAACAAATTTTAAAATTAGTACCAATATTTTTTGAAAATTTTAAATAAATTAATATTGATTAAGCCAAAATAAATTAAAACTCAAATATTTAAAAGTATACTGCATTTTTGTTCAAAATTCTTGCATGAACTGATGTTGTAATCCGTTAACATAAGAATAAATAAAACTCAAATGCATAACATTTTTTAATAACCAATAAATATAAATTTTTATTATTTTTTGAACAATCAAATCCGCTGGTACTACATTAAAAGCTGCCTGATATGACAGACTGTAGTATCAACTCATTGAAACATACTATTCAAATGTAGTAAACATTCAACAGATTTTTTTAAAAATAACTTATACTTTAAAGTACAAAATTTCTTTAAATTTAAACTAACATTTTTTGAAAATCAATTCTAGAAACTATTGGTTTAAAATTAGTACTAAGAAAATGGCCATATGAATATTAAAACTTACAGACTAGGCAGATCTTCAAACTCTGGGAAACAAGTATTGCTAGGTTCCTCAGAATATGTCTGACGAGTTTTATCCTATACAAAATCAAATACAGATTTTAAAAACAGTATTAGTAAATAGTTAAGTTCAGTAAAAAAAAGATATGTCCAATGTACAAAAATTTTTCAATACTTACAATGTTGGAAGACATTCTGAAAGATTTGATGTAAACGTGGTATATATAGTAAAAACCCGATCGGTAAGCAGTATTTCAAAGTATTATTATTTGCCATGTTTCAGGTTACCCCCTCGAACCATTAAGAATGGGTCCTAGAACATGGAGATCCGATCATTAGATCAAAAGATATTCAGGGTGGTCTGTTTTTTTTTTCCGCTTTTCATTTTGGCGCACTGTACATCAGGGTGCGTAGCCAAATTATTCAACAAAAAATAAGCACTCAAAAAATATTTTTAAGCACTTTAAAAAAGTATCATAANTTGTGGCTGAATGAATTGTGAATACGTTGAATAGAACAATGTGAACTGTGTCTTTTTGCATAATTCGTAGCTAAAATCAACATGGTAAAGGAAAAAATATCATTTTGAAAAAGGGAAAATTAAGCACTTTTGAAAAACACCCATTGAAAAAAGCACCTTTAAGGGCTTTTAAAAAACAAAAATCGAAAATAAGCATCGTGATGAACATTTTAAAAACGTCACGCACCCTGTACATGAAGTATAAGTGTTTTAAGCAATGTTAACTACATATGCTAACAAAATGTAAATAATGTTATTGATTTAAGCAGCAAAAATTACCAATAGAAATTTAAAAAATTTATCAAAAACTTTTAATTCATTCTTACCTCTCGATAAAGATGGATTTTACAATCACTCCCACTTAAAAGCCATACCATTTCTTTCGATTGATTTACAGATAATCTAGGTAGAAATAAAGGATTTGAATTATGAGAAAATATAATCATTTATAACATCTATTACTAAATCAATAACTTTTTAAAGTTTTTCAGTAGCAGCAAATCAAAATATAAACAAAAATGCTTTTACAAACATATTTTTGTTTAAATTTCTACATCATATCAAAATTTAGTTTTGAGAAATGCTCTTATAAGATTTTACTCTTAGGTACAGGAAAAAAATGTAAGATGTATGTTTGATTTTGCAATGTTTGAATGACATCAGAAAACTTTTTTAAATTTCAATTTAAAAAAAAAACTGTGATTATTTTATATGATTATAAAAAATCTGTCTATTAAACATGATTAAAAATGTATTTTCAAATCTAATTTTTTAAAAAATTTTTAACAGGCCATAAATTAAATGGGTAATCTGAAAGAAGCAATTTAGAGGTGTCCCAATCCTCTCAGCATTTTCATCAACTTATAATTGCTTTGTTGCTAATTTTTTAATAGTAGTAAACAAAACTAAAAACTTTTTTCAAATTTTAAAACATAGTGGTAAAAAACACTTTTACAAATTATTTTATTCAAAAACACTTTGACCAATTACTTCATTCTAAAACACCTTACCTATCAAATTTTTAGAGATAAATATGCTGAGGTTGTCATTAATGAAATCGTTAAGTTGTAAGATTTGCTTACTTTTTAAAATCATATCTGCGTACGAGATCATCAAGAATAAATTTTAAATTGTCCTTGACACTCGAGTTAATATTGGAAGTGACAAAAAGATTTAAAAATTTTCAAACACTTTTAAATTTAAAATTCTGCTAATTATACAATTATGTAAAAATATTTTGAAAGCTTTCTGTATATTAAAAAAAATGTTTTGCTTATGCTTAATAAAAAAAAAACAGTTTAAAAAATTAAAAAAAAACATTCATTTAAATTAAAACTGCTTAAAATATATAAATGTAGTAATTAATTTAGTTTTAGTGTATTTATAAAATTAAATAAAAAATTTTTTCCATAATGTAGACATGCTGGTAAAATCAGTCACTTAATAAAATGAAATATCCTTAAAACTAATGAAAATTTACTAAGCCACTGTATTTCAAATATTTTTTAGAAAAAAATGCGTCTTAATATCTCTTCTCTTTTTAAAAAATTATTCTGATAATGAAACAGGAACAATGGCTTATTTCATGGTAATACTTCCAGCATTTGTTTTCTAAATTATGGTTAAAATTTCTGGATTTCAAATTTGAAAAATAGGAAACACACTCAGCTGCTGTCTAAAAAATATACTCTTTTTTTGGGCTATTTTTATTTTGCTTAACACAATATACAACTAACATAGTAAAAAATAAACATAAATTATTTGTACAAATGTATATCTTAATCGATAGCTTGTTTCTTTTTTGTCTATCATGTATAATGCTCAGCAAAAAAATTTTCTCAAAAATACTATGTTTTGATACAATGTCTAATCTGTTTTCATTAAACTTTTTGAAGAAAATAATTTTTAAATAGTTTAAAGAAAGTCTTCTTAATATACACAATAATATTCCAATTTACCTTTATTTCCAGCTTTTCATCTTCATTCTTTTTATTTTTGTTCATTTTACACAAAATGCTATGAATACATATTTTCGAATTGGGAGTAATTTATATAACTTAATTATTCTTAGGCAATAAAAATGTTTTAAATCTAATAAATAGAAGTGAAGCAAATAAGCTTTCAAACTCATCTTTTTGAAACATTTCAATAAAAAAAAAAACATTTAAAAAAATAAAATATGTGTACTACATACTAATGATAATAATAAACAAAGTAATTTTACTGACAGCATATAAAATAGACATGCAATAATTGTAGTTCATAAAATAATAAACAGTAAAATAATAAACAGTAAAATAATTATTCTTACTCAGTATGCGTTAAATGAAATGGAATAAAATCAAGGCAAATACTTAGGCATCCCTCTGAAAAAAGATATTTTCTTCTTAGAAATAAATAAAAGTAGAACCAATGAGAGAGAAAATAAAAAAAAGATGAACACATTTTTTACATCACAAACTTCTTTTATATAATTAATAAATTTTTAAAATTACACACTTTTACTGCAAAATTAAATTATATGAAATATTTTTTTTCACTTTAATTAATGTCTAATTACACAAATATGTGATCAGACATTGATTTTTTTAAATAAGTAAAATACATGTTTTTTTTAAGGAAAAAACAGCAAATTCTCAATAAAGATAATTGATACATGTAAGTTCATAATTGCCATTCATATCTATATCTACATTTTTTTATTTTGTACAAAATTGTTAATATCTACTGAAACTAAATTTAATTTTCTTTTAGATGAAAATTAAGAAGAAAAAACATAAGTTATTACTTTCCTGTAAAAGAATCAATGGATCAATCGGTACATCATGTAAGAGAAGTTATTTTCAATTGAAGCAAACGAAAAAAAAATCTGAATGGTACTTATGAAGTTTTACAATTGAACAACTTATACAAAAAAGATTTTTAAAAAATATGATTCAAAAAAAATTCCACATCAAAACCTTGACACTTATCATACTTTAATTAGTTACAATTTGTACAAATAATATAATATTTAATAAGAAAGAAAATCAATATAATTCAATAGCTTAATAGTACAAACAATTATTTCACCTAAACTAAAGAGAAAACAACTCAACTCTTCTAGTTCATTTTTGACAAAAAAATCTTATATTTAATTTTTTTAAAATTTTATAGAAATAAAAGAAATACTTAAAAAGGATAAAGCAAACAAAATATAATGCTGCAAGTTCCAATTTTGTTTTTAAAACACTATTTCACTAAATTTCAATTATTTTTTCATTCTTTTTTTATAAAAGTTTAAAATAAATAGAAATGTTTCCAATGACATCAATAAATAATCATAATCACATATTTGTATGCTAAAAATTTGAATTATTATTATTTAGAAATCAAAATACCTACGAGCAATATTGTCTAAATCACATTCGTTGCTAGGCTCCCAGTCAGAATATATATTAAAATATTGGCTTTGCTTCCCTCCATTATCTAGCTAAAAAACAAAATTTTATAAGTATTTAGAGTTCACAAAAATTAAATTATTCATTTCTAAATGTTTGAAATAAAATAAAGATGATAAGGAATCTGTAATTACAATTATTTACCAATAAATCACTCAACAATTTCATTTTTATAAATTCAATAGAACTGATATAATTTTCAAAAAAGAAGAATTCATTCACTAGCATGCTTATTGAAATGGATAATGAATCTTTTTAGGCTGTGACAAAGTATTTGTGCCAAACTATTGAACGGAAAATAAGTAAGTTATATTTTAGTAACAACAGTTCTCAACAACAGCAAATCACAAAATATAAGCAAAAATAAATAAAACAAAATTAATAATAAAAACAAATTTAATATGTACATAAATTTATAAATTCATTTAATATTATAAAGTTTACTGAACACTAAATATAGAACTAAATAAATAATTAAAAAAAAGGACAAAACTAAAAATTAGGAAACGTGGTTTGTTTTTCTAATTTGTAGGTATTCTTACTTTAGTAAAGGTAATGCCAACAACAAAATCATGAATATGGCATGCCTGATTAAAAGCATCAATTGATATAATTTCAGCACGACCTAAAAATTAAAGATGATTCATTAACAATCAGACAGATTAATTCAGCTAGTAGAATATTTTTATAATATTCAGAAAAATGAATTTTTTTTTTTGGTGCCCTTTTTTATCTCATACAAATGTTTCTAAATATATTTCAAAAGATAAAATATTTTTTTTTTATTAATTCATAAAAGATATCATTTGGCCATATCAAAATATAAAAAGATATTAAGAGTAAGCATATAAAAAATATACAATATTAGAATATTATTTTTTATTCTATAAAGATAAAAAGTGAAATAAAAACAAATATACAAAAGAATTCCAAAATATTGGCATAGAATAGGAGTTAGAAATGATATATATATATCCGAATCCAGTAATTAAAAAAAAAAAAATTTATATACATATTTTTTTTAAATACTGCATTTTTTTATAATTCATACAATAATTTATGACTGGCAGTAAATTTGAAATACATTTAAAATTAAAATGCTGCAGCTTCTTTGATAATTCTGTAAGAAAACTTAGTTATTAAAAAAAAAAATTATGTTCAGAATAAAGCTTATACATGGAAATACTTTTATTGCATAATATATTAGTTAATATATTGGTAAAATAATATTGTTAACAGTGCCAGATAGAAAATTATAATCTCTGTTAACATTAAAAAAGAAACTATTTATACAGCTTTATAACTACAGCTTGCAGTACACTAGCTAAAATTATTTTAGAAATGTCTCATTCAGTTAGCAGTGGATAACATAGAAATAAACAACTAACAAAACTTTTAATTAAATATTTTATAAATTTGGGAATTTGAAACAATGTGTACAGATTGAAAATAAGAATTTTTACTTGGTATATACGTGAATTGAACTTCCCGAGTTGAAAATATCACACTTTGCTTGCTTTTTGTATATTCAATACAGTAGACTTTCCTTTTAGATGATGCCACTAAGACTTTATGGGAACTTTCACCAGCAAATAATGAGGTCAAACCATAAATACTACTTTGATGAGGAATACCATAAAAATGTGCTTCAATCATAGACACCATCTCATACTGCAAAATAAAGATTATTAAAAATTTCAAGGAAACAAAATTAACTTTGTTTTAAATATTTTTTGAAAAAGAAAAATATTTCAATTTTAAAAAATACAACTGCCTACTTTGAAAAATATTATACTTCTAAAATAAAACCTAGTGAAAGAACATGCTTCAACAAAACTTCAGACATAAACACACATCATTAACAGTTCCATTGCTTTATTCTACATTATTCACAGGTAAATTTTAATATTTCTGTTTTTATCGACATGAAAATACAAACAAAAAAGTTTCAATTATTTTTTATGCATTCTGTATCCCTTTAGTTACAATATTCCAAAAAAAAAAATTTCAATTGCACAAATTGTTATTTTAAACTACTGGTAGTTCTGCTTGTTAAAAGTTGCATTTTAACAGGCAGTTTCCTCCGCATAGCAAAACCAGTTTTACCATGTTTAATATAATTTTTTGAACTAAGATTTATAATTAATTTACCGACTAATGAAGAATATCACACCTTTATAATAACAACATTAAGAAAGAGCTTAATTCTTACAAGAATCACTATCCTGGATTTTAAAAACAAGCGAGTATAAATTGCATGTTTAAATTATACTCGCATAATTAAATTACCGACTAATGAAGAATATCACACCTTTATAATAACAACATTAAGAAAGAACTTAGTTCTTACAAGAATCACTATCGTGGATTTTAAAAACATGAGAGTATGACTCGCGATATTAGATAATAAAATCAAGTGAATATGAATCGCAAAGTTAGATTAAAAAATGTGAAAAAACTAATCGTGATATTGGATTTTTAAAGAGTGCAAATATGAATTGCAATGTATGATCAATCTTTAAATCACATGAATACAAATGGTGATGCGTGATTTTTAAATCACACAAATATGAATCTCATTGTGTAACTTTTAAAGCGTGCAATTATGATAAATGATGTTTAATATTAAAATTCTGTGAATATGAATCTTTACATTAGCAGATTAGATCAAATATTTAAAATGGCTACAGTCTGCCAAACAGAAAGAATCAAATATGCGGTTTTATGCCAATTAATTGGCTGAAGAATCACGTGTATGTAAACGTTTCGTTAACGGAATTCATTGAAATGTTTCCGAATTGGAATTTTAGATTGAGGAACTCTGTAAAAATTTCGTTTGATTATGAGTTTTTGATTCATGGAAGTTCTCGAACCAATGGTCTTTGGACCCGAGAAATTCAGGAGCAACACGGGGAGATTTCCGTATCGTGATCTGTGGCGGAATAATCGTCAAGTCCAGAGAAACTAAAAAAAAAACACCACAGAAAAGACTAATTCGAAAGGTATAACTCGTAGCCACCCCCGGGCAAACATCTACATGTTTTTTCTCTTAAAAATTTGCAAGTTTAAAATCTATTTGGCATCTTGGCGATTGTAGTTGGTGAGACAGATCACGATACGGAATTACAAATCACAAGCCCTGCTTTCAATTTTCAGATCCGGAACAATGATACGAAAAACCCAAAATACTATCACACTTGAATATTACTTTAGAAAAGTCAAAATAGAATTTTGCAATACAAATATGACTGAACATACATTTACTGTCAATACAAAACTCGTAAAATATCCTTGAAGAATCAGTTTCCGAAATATTTCTTTTAATAGATTAATATCTTCTAGAAAGGAATTTAGTGTCTATGTCATTCTTCAAGTACCCAATTCACTTTTAATACTGAATAAAAACTATAGTACTTCCAGCAAATTCAAGTCTGAATTCAAACTTCCATGAAATAAAATTTATGAACTTTAATCAGTTTCAACTTTATTTATTGCAAATAATTATAATTATTAATAGTTACCTCCCGAAGATACAATCAGTCAATGGATCATGTATTTGGAATCAAAAAACTATAAATTTCACGCTTTGTTTACCTTCCTTTTCTTACAGTTCAAGCGTTTGTCTACAATTTTTTAAAAAAATTATTAGAAGTCATAAAGAGTATTAATACATTTTAAAAAAGTTTTTAAATAATTAAATATGTTTTATCAAGTGAAATAAATCATATTGTATTTAAACACTAACAAAATAAAATATTTTCATACTTAAAATGGCACTACATAATTTTTAGTCTTGTTTTGGTTTTTGTTTGTATTCGAGTATCCAGTGTCCGGTGTCAAGTTGGCGGTATCGTATGAAATCCGAAACTTGATTTAAAGCTTTGTTGAACTTGCAACATATACTGTTATCTGATTTTTATAATTTCTTATTAATGATCAAAAAAATTATTCATATTTATATTGCTATTATTTTTCTTATAATGACGTCATCATGGCGTCTAATGATACGGTGAAAGACGAAGATGATATCAAAATACAAGAGACACGTGCAGAGACACCACCGCCAATAGGAGGATATCTTCAAGTTATGAATTCTTATGGTCGCGAAATATTTTTCGTGATTGCAATCGTGTTTACTGGTATAGCAGCTCTTCAAAATAGGTAGGATCATAGAGATATAGTAAACAACACTGCAAACTTGTATGGCTTCTGCTCGAAATAAAGTTTATTTTGTTATGCATAGCAAAGTTACCTTCAATTGTTTGCAAACTATTAAAGTTTCAATTAAATTTTTTCCATATGGTTTACTTTGCAATAATTAAATTTCTAAAATAAGTTATGTGGGCTAAAAATAATTTTCATTAGCGTTTTTTATGATTTTGCTTTAAACTTTTTGTTATAGATCTTGTATTTAGTACATAGCTATATAAAAAACACTTTACAAACTTGCATGGCTTCTGCTAAAAATAAAATTTATTTTGTTGTGCATAACAAAGTTACCTACAAGTTTTCTAAATATTGAAGTTTCAACTAGATTTTTCCCATATGGTTTGCTTTGCAAAAATTAAAACTCTAAAATAATGTATTAAGTTATGTGGTCATATAATAATTTTCATTGACCTGTATTTTCTGTGTTTTTTCTTTTCAATTTTTTGTTATAGATCTTATTTTTATTTCTTCCAAGAAGTGAAGATACTTTGTACCCCGGTTATTGATTATTGTTTTTCTTCGTATCTGCTATATTTCTAGCTACATTGTTTTATGTTTATGCAGTTAGTTTTAAAAAAAGAATTTCACTAAATAAAGTGTTTTAAACACAGCAACTCTCTATGGCAGTTTATAATCTTTTATCTTACCTTTAAGCTTGATTAATCTAATGAGAGGAGTGATTTTTATTTAAAAAGTGCACACAAGTTATGTGCACTTATGTAAAAGTGCACACAAGTTATGTAAAAGTGCACACACACAAAAAAAAAGAAACCTATTTCAATTGTGAAATAAATCTTTTAAATATCAAAAACATTTTCAATAATAAAATACAGAAGTTTCTTTTACATAGCTAAGTACCATTTTAACAGGCAGTTTCCTCCGCATAGCAAAACCAGTTTTNATAATCGGTTCCCTACAATAGTATTAAGTTTTTTCTTTTTTATGTGTTAACTTCTTCTTTTTTACCTCTTTGACTCTGTAGTTACTGTAACATTAGTCTTTCCCGAATGATTATTTGACTGACTGTCACTGTTGTGAGATTAAGTTTATTTATATGAATTGCTTTCATTTATGAATAAAATATAACTATTGCGAAATGAAAGTTATGATATTTATCAAAGAAAGAATGTTACATTGCTTATTTATTGTTCTAATATTTAAAGGAGTGACATACAAGTGAAAACAAGTTTTTAAAATTGTTTATTATATTTTTGATATTAAAATTCACTTCCCAGTATTTAAAAAAATACTAAGTATTACTCTGGTTTTTCGAGAAGCAATTTAGTTATATTTTTTAATCAAAGATTTTCAAAGCAAAAATATTGCGTTTAAAAAAGTTTATTTTCTTCAGCAATTTTGTAGGGAGCATAATTTTAACACAACTTTAAAAAGCAGGTTCATATTTTAAAATACAGTTGAATTGATTAGTCAGGGGTCTGTGTAAGTTTTTTTGCGAGGTACCTATTATGTGAAAAATCAGACATAATTTGTGAAAAATTAAAAATAATATTTAAAAATCAACACAAAAATATGGATTTGTCGTTTCTTAAGGATACAAAAAATAAAATTTTACGAAAGCGTATTTTGTGAAACTATCGTTTTTCCTAAAGTTGAATTTGTGAAACTACCGTTTTTCCTAAAATTGAATTTGTGAAGGTACCGCTAAACGGTAGTAAATTCAACGTGGACAGNATTAAAAATTAGTATAATTGAATCAAATATATTTTAAAAGCTTAATTTTAATTTATTAATTCTGAAATTTAAGATGCACTATGGTTATTCTTGTATTGTTTTATGTGATTTTATATATTGGATTTGGTTTAATTTTATAGTAGATGTGTTGTATAATTTTTTTTTTATTTAATAATGTTATTGTTCTAAATAAGTAATTATATATATTATATTTAAAAATATATATTTTTTCTTTCAGTCCCTTGAAAACAAAAAAAGCAAATCCTCCTAAAATATTTTTTGAGCCTCCATCTTTAGTCACAGATTTTTACACTGGTAATTTTAAAAATTTATATGCTCTTATTTCGGAAAAAGATGTTTCCCTTATCATATATTATGCACCATGGGATGCAACATCCATGCAAGCCAAAGAAGAAGTTGAAACTGTTGCCAGATTTTATCACAATGAGGTAATGTATTTTTTTAAATGTGCATTTTTAATTAGGTATTATTTTATTTTTTAAAAAAATAGTATTTAATTAAAATGCAAATGTTAAACTTTGATTCTAGATTACATGAAAAAAATTGCCTGTAAATAAGTTAAGCACCAAAATACCTTATTTGACAAATTGTTGATTTAATTACAGTTCACGTTACTCCTTTGTTTTATTTATCACAAGCAATATAAATTTTAATAAATGCATAGAAGATTATACATTTATTTATGTATTTATTTTTGTAAAAAATATTTTCAGGGGTCTATGTTTTTCTGAGAGGTACCTATTTTGTAAAAATTTAGACATAATTTGAGAAAATTAAAAATTATATTAAAAAATCAATACAAAAAAATTAATTTATCGTTTCTTACGAGACTCAAAAATTAAATTTTAAGAAACAGTATTTCGTGAAACTACCGTTTTTCCTACAGTTGAATTTGTGAAGGTACCGCTAAGCGGTAGTAAATTTAGTTTGGCCAGACCCCTGATTTTGTAGAAATTTTATTTAATTTAAAATTTTTAATTCTAGATAAGGAAAAATAAATCACAAATTGTATTATTTGACAAACATTGTTATATTCTTCGACAATATAAATTTTATCTTTAAAAAAAAGAGCCTGTTTTAATTTTTTAAAAAAGAAAAATTTTAATGAAAACACCCCTTGATTTAAAAACAGTTTTCATTATGGTATAGAAAAATCTGTTTGAGCTGAAACCAATACAATATAAATTGGATATTATACAATCTTTACACGTTAATGGTATAAAGTAATAAATTTTTTATGATATTTGTCAACCATTTTAGTAATTAAACATGATATCCAATTTCCCCTATTAATAGTAACATATATAAAATAATAATTATTTTTTCATAAGTAGTTTAATTATGGATAATTTTTTTGTTTTATGTGTTTGTGTAGAGAGCTTTTAACAATTTTGTGGTCGAAACAATGTTTGTGATTTCTCTCTTCAATCATAATTCTTAGTTCCATACAAAAATTACGGAAGGCTTTGTTAAAAAATTTTAAAAACATGCTCACCAAATCTACTGTTAATCATTGATGGCTTGATATTTCCTTCCAGCCATGCTTTCATCATATTTGAAATAAATGAATAGTGGATGAATATTTCGTTCAAAATTATGTTATAGCACATTCAATGATTTCAAATAATGATGACATTTTAATATGTTTCATTAGCAGTTGAATAAAAGGCACACATATTTACTTTAAAATATGAAAAACAATCATTATCTATTTAGAACATGGAGTGTTTGGTGCAATTTCTAAACAATATCCTTACTTTTCTATCTAGTGAAACTTTTGAAGATTGTTTTTCATACAAGTTTTGGGTGTTTGCTTGTGAAAAATGATCATTCAGGAAACAGCAGCTAATAAACAAAAATCATTATTGAAAACTGGAAACATATGTCATTTGCTTGAAATAAGGGAGAAAAAAAACTTTTAATGTAGTTTAAAAATTAGTATTTATAAAAATAAATGGAAATTATTATATTTTTTTTCTATTTCAAACCATTCTTATATAAGTTATGATATGGTGGTTTTCTAGCTTTGAAATCAAATGCTGTTTTTCAAACTACATGTTAGGGAAACCTTTAATTTTTGGTAAAGAAACAATGTTTGTCTGTTAAGTGAGTCAGTAGTAAAAACATTTTTCTCCTTCCTTGAAGGTTGGGATATGTGTAGGTGTAAGTATGTACAAATGATGCCAAGTATCTTTTTCTTGCATCAACAACATGTCACTGTGAAAATAACTGTTACCTGAATCTCTCTTTGTTATTTTGTTTTGTTATATTTCTCTAAAAAAAGAAGTTTAATCATCAAACATTTAGTAATTTTTTTTTTTATAACTATCTTTTGTGTTCTGAAATAAATATCATATTTTAGTTGTTATTTTGTTATATTTCTCAAAAGAAAAAAGTTTAATCATCAAACATTTAGTAAAAAAAAAATTTTTATAACTATCTGTTATGTTCTGAAATAAGTATCATATTTTAGTTGCTTATTTGGATAGTTATAATTGTAAATTTAAGGAATTCATTGAAATCATTTGATTTTTTTTTTAAAAATCTGTTGTTATCTAGTATTTAGATTTTTTTTTCAGGGAGGAGGTGGATGAATTAAACATCTTTAATAAACAAAGGCAATTAGTTTAAAGGGAGAAAAAATATATTTTAGCATCAAAGTGGTTATTCTGTAGAAAAGAGAAAATCTGGAATTTTTTAGAAAAGCAGAAAAAATTCTGGAATTTTTTTTATGAATTTCTAATAAAATTAAATTAACTAATTTTTTTATGTTAAGGAGTAAAGTAAAACTTAATTTTATAATATATAAAATATTAAAATTACACTATCAAATTTTATTAAAAAAACTAAACTCAGTGGCGCGACAGCCCATAGAGGGCCAAGGCCTACTGTGCCCATCTCAGTTTTCTTGACCTTGGGCTCTGGGGTGCAGGAGCAGATGTTCCGGTCAGGTGGTCAGCCGAACGCGGAACCCCCAGTGTTTAGTTCCCAAGCATGCTTGGTACTCAAATTTTATTAATACCATTAAATTAACAAATCACATACTAAACATTGGTACTACTAAAAACACATATTAAATCACAATGGTTTAAACCAGTCAACTCTGTTATGTATGATGAATATATATGAACAGTGAAATGGTCAGGCGCAATTCAACAACCAACATGTTTCAATCTATTATTAGGTATTATAACTATTTTATCTAACCAATCATATAATAAAAACTTATCAAAACTAACTTCGTAAACTCAATTATAATTAATTTTTCTTCTCATCAGTGCTATTTTAATAATTTTGTTATTTTCTCTTTTTGTTTAACAATCACTTACGTTAAATTCAGTTTCTTCATTAAAATTGGGAAAAGTTGATGAAAAATTAAATTGAAATGTATAGAGAAATCTCTTGATATATAAGTTTGTAGCATGTTGATTTTAATAAAATTAATTATAAATTTAGTGAGTAGAAAATTTTTTTTTCCTTAATATCATGGAGTTTTTGGAGAAGAATTTTAGGTTAGAGAAAATTTCAAATTTTAAAAAATTTTTGCTTTTAATTGTAAATTATTAATACTCATTAATATGCAATGCATATATGTGAAGTGCTTAATTGCTTTTAGATTTATACTGAATTTAAACCCTGAAAGTTTGAAACATTTTAAGATTTACTCAGAAATCTGAGAAAATTTGGTTTGTCTGGAGCAAGTTATTTAATTACACATGAAATTTATTTTCTATTTAAAAAAAATAACAATAAATTAAAAAAGGAAAAGTATGCTTTGAAACTGTAAAACTATAAAAATCAGTAAAAACAAAACTTTATGTTCATTTATTAGAAAAAATCTGGAAGATTTTACTGATTAATTTTAGATGTTATTATATTTTAAAGTTGTTTATATAATTTTATCCACTCTATACTTTAAATTTTCTTTTAAGAATTGTACGAATCATATGCAAAATTCTAAAAAGACTCCCATTCTGAACTTCAAATTATGTATTTTATAATGCTATTGAACTATGCATTTTATAATTATTTTATATCAGGGGTCTGTCCAGACATTTTGTGAAAGGTCCGTGTTTGTAAAATTGTGAAAAAATTACTCGTAATTTGTGAATATAAAATAAACATTAAGTCACATTCGTTCAACCATGGTCCTGCTTTTGTGAATATTTGCAAATAGGGTCCTGTAATTGCAAAAAACTTTTTCAAGGAGTTTTTTAATTGTAAAGACCTGCAAGATTATACTCAACGCTATAAAATTATAATTTAAAAAAATTCAATTTTAAAAAATAAACAACAGTTGCTGCTACTGAATTAAAGATGCAACATACAAACATTTGTTATTTAGCCCATACTGTGCTGAACGCAGAATATTCATTTCGGACGAATAAAGGAAGAAGCGTCTGCCGAAGACAAAACTTAAATCGTTTATATCTGTCTTTAATTCCCCCCCCCTTCCTGGGAAGTGTTTTTTTTGATTAACAAAACAATGAAGATAAACAAATTTGTGAAGGGTCCGATTAAAATATAAATTATTTTGTGAAGGATCCGTTTTTATGAAAAGATATTTTGTGAAGGGTCCATTAACGGACCCAAATTTATTTTAAACAGACCCCTGTATATATTATGATGGTTTCTATACTTTGCACATTTTATGTAATTATGTGACTTTTCTTCCAATTTTAGGTATTTTTTGCTGCAATAAACTGTTGGTGGCCTGAAGGGGAGTGCAGAAAAAAATTTACAATACATTCTTATCCCATAGTATTAGTAAATGTACATGAATTTGGGCTTATTCGGTATGAGGGACCAGTTATATCTACTTACATTATATCTTTTTTAGACTATGTCTTATCTCCTCTTGTGCCTTTGCATCATTATGGAGAATTACTTGACCTCCTCACCAAACACGAGGTTAGCTGTTCTTTATTCTATTTTTTTAGTTTATTAATGTTCACTATTCTGTTTTTTATTTGGCTTTACAAAATGCTTTTCAGATATAGAATAAAATTTGTTCGAAATTATTGTACAGAAATGCTGGGCTGCATATTTGTTGTGTTTTCGCTTTGAGATTTTGCGATAGAATTAAAAATTGTTTGATTACGGAAATCTTGGAACTTGATTACAAATTTTAAGTACATATTGGTATAAGGGAATATTAACTGATAAATTTATTCTGGAAACTTAAAACTTTCTGATATAAGCAAAGTATAATTTAAAAATAGTATATTTTATTTTTATTTTAGGATAAAAAAATTTGTTTTATTATTCTAAAAAATACTCTCTTAAGTAGGTAAATAATAATAGTCTCTTAAGTAGATAAAAATTTTACTTTTTGTTTAACTTTTTTATATTTTTAAGAGTAGTATAGGATTTTTTTTTTTTTTTTAGTTTACTATGTGGCCTGAATTATGTATAGTGAAAACATTTCAAATTATGTAAAAGTTACAAAAAACCAGATATAATTAATCTACAAAGAACTAGATATTAACTTAGCTGGAACCAGATATTAACTAATTCGATGAATGACAATTGCATTTTAAGACAGCATAGCAGCACAGCAATTTTGACNTATTTTTAAAAGTAGTATAGGATTTTTTTTTTTTTTTTAGTTAACTATGTGGCCTGAATTATGTATAGTGAAAACATTTCAAATTATGTAAAAGTTACAAAAAACCAGATATAATTAATCTACAAAGAACTAGATATTAACTTAGCTGGAACCAGATATTAACTAATTCGATGAATGACAATTGCATTTTAAGACAGCATAGCAGCACAGCAATTTTGACTCAGCATAGAGGAAGACCTAGAGTTTGAGTGGTTTATGATGCTGAAAATTACTTCCTTATTCTATGAATTAATTAGTGAACTTAATTTATTAAATATAATTACTGAATTTACTGATGCACTTGATTATAATCATTGTTTATGTTTAACAATAACTTATTCTTGTGATCAATTTGTTGTATTTTTTTCCTTTTTTCACTAATTTTGTAAATATTCTTAGGGTGTCCTTGTTGCTTATCTAGAATTTAAGGATGGCTCTTATCCTGATGGCTATAAGCAATTTTACTATGCTTCATTGAATTCATTAACCGCAGGTAAAGTACTAATATTGTTATTAAATAGGATCAAAATAATACCTTCAATAAATTCCTTAAAAAAATCATAAATTGTTTCTCTTTTGTAGTATTACTACTCTTTATATATTGTAAATAAAATCTTGTTAAATTATGCTAGACAGCTAACTGTTTTGAACCTAAATTTTATCTGTACACAATTTATTACAACCAGGTTATCATAATGTAGAATTTGGTTATAAAAAATTATCATCTTGTTCATCGATTTTTAACATATATTTTTTTATACTAAAGTTATAATATATTGAAAATAGGATAATAATCACACAAGACAATTCTAACCTTCATTCTACTTTATTTTACTAACTCATTTTATTTAGACTACTATATAGTTAAACCTGTTTCTTTAATTATTATATCTATTGCTTTTGCATACTTTCTTAAATACTAACTAAATGCCTTTAATATTTATGCAAAAAATAGTACAAAGAGGAAAACTTGTAATCAAATTTGTTCAATGCTTTGACAGTTATTAAATTTAATTTATTAACATTTAATTTTTTTAAAAGTTTTATTCCTTATGAATTATTGAGTATTGTGTTTCAAAAGTTTGACTGTTTAGTTGTTGAAAATTGTGATTGGTTTTGTATTTAAAGGTTTGACAGTTAATCAAATTATGAAAAATTATGTTTCATTTTATAATTATTGTATATATGTTTATTTTATGAATAAATTTGATTTGTATATATTTCAAGAGCTATTATTTCTTTCAGACCCCTATAGAAGGATCTGTTTTGCTGTGGTAACAAATAGACGTGATGCTACAAACTTAAAGTTGAAATCAGTTCTTCAGCTTTTTCTATGGAATTCAACAGAAGTTAGACAAATTTAATTTTATTTAATATTTGCCTGAATGTTATTAAATGTGTATGACATTTAAGTTTTGATTAACAATGTAAGTGGTACAAATATTGAAAGACAAGCTGCAAGTTTTGTTTGAGAAATGTTGCTTACTAAAAACTTAAAGTACATTTATTTCAATAATGCTTATTTTTCTTGCTTAAACATGAACTTAAACCAAAGAAAGTACCAATAAAGAATTTGAAACTTAACCCCCATTTTTGTAAAAAAAAAATTTCACAGCATTTTAACTTTTATGAAAAACTTACACAGATATTTAATATTTATGAAATCTTAAGTCAATCCACATTTTTTGTAAAAAATATTATTAAAAAAACAATATTGAAGTAGCTTTTTTTTAGTGTTGTGTTACAGGCAATTAAAATACTGGATAAAATGCAACCAGGAATACATATTTCAAATGTGTTTTAATGAGCCTATCTTTTTGAAATTTACAAATTTTCAAACTAACATATAAGACTATATAAATGACAGTTTAATTTACAAAGAAAGAAATGAATCTAAATTATATTATTCTTTTCTCTTTATTAATATCTTCAATATTTCCACTTGGCGACTGAATTTCAGAGTATTCAATATCATCATCATTTGCAGATTTAGAAAAAGGTTTTTAATGATCATATAATAAAACTATCTTTTGGTCTGACTTTTTTTTTCGAAGTAAATTTTATTTTGTTAACTATTTGGTGGACTGGTGGTAGGTCTTCCTTTTTTCATTTTGCTTGCTGTGTGGTAAATCAAAATAAAGATATCTTCTCCCTTGCAATTAGAATGCTGAATGCATGAATCAAACAAATAGCGGGCAAATTTGGTTGATGCATGCTTTTTTAACAGGTTTACCCAAATGCATTGACATAAAAAATTAAGTAAGAAATAATAAAAAAATTATGTGAATTTTGCTGATTTTTGATTAGAATTATTAAATAGATAATAATTTTTTATAGAGTTTTTGTAATGATGCTGATTATTTTGAGACAATTTTTGTAAATGTGCCGTTTTAGTCAGCATAAATTTTGTGTAGGTAACATTTCCATTTGATAAAGAGCATTTTTTAAGACAAACATTGAAAAATATATGTAATTTAAAACAATGAAATCAAGAAATATTTTTTTCACTCGTAAATGAAACCCTTAAATAAAAGGCTAATTATTTCATTATAAAATATTTTTTGTGGTTTAAATGGTTATTTTTTATTCTATAATTCTTGTTTTATATGTTATGATCAAAGTTGTGGTAATTTTTTTTTCCAAACAAAATTTTTTAGTTATAAATCATTAATTTGAAAATATAATATTGAGTTATTAATAAACTGCATTATGTCTTTTAATAGATATATAATGAAACTTCAATAGAACATGCAGAAGTTATTAAGTGGGCCTACTCCAAGTTGCAACTGGTAATTTATCATTTGATTTCTATTTTCTTTAGTTCTTTTAAATTAACCTTAATAAACTTAAATATGGTTATTTTTTTCTATAATATTAATTTATTTGTTGAAATTAGGTATTTCTTTTTTTTTAATTTTATTGTGAATTTTACTTATTGAATACTGCCCACTTTGACATTCTGTTGTGTGTGTGTGAATTTTGAATGCTCGAATGTTCTTTTGCAAAATATTTTAAGTGGCATTTCTGGAAATCTTCCTTGGTAATAGCTGATGAGCCAGGGGAGGAGGACTTTTGGTTTTATGAATTCAGATTGTCAGTACCACTTATGCATGGAATGAGTAGGTTTTTTTTTTCCTTTTGAGAAAAGGTGCACATTTTTTCTCCTTTTGAAAATAGTTTTGTTTAAGTTACAAATTCAATATATTTTTATCTCTTTGGTGTATTTTGACCTTTAAAAAATTAACTATTTCCCTTATTATGCACAGAAACTTAAACTAATTGGCATAAGATGAAGTTCCTTGTACATATTAATTTATTTTAAGACAAAGAATTGGTTATCTTAAAGACTTATTGTTTTTAAAGCAATCTTTTTATTAACTATTTTGTCAGCCATGTGTATGCATTAGAAGGTTTTTTTTTAAAAATAATTTCAACAATTTATTTAATGTTGCAAAACCAAAAGTTTTTTGCAAGAATAAAAAAAAAATTTTATTTAAGCTTTAAAATATAAAAATAATACTTTACTTAGTTGAAATATTGTATACATTAAAAAATCCTAGTTTCATTATTTATTTTATCTTCTTTTTTGAATTATAGCATGTAAACATATTAGTTTATCATATCATTAAATTAAAAGTAAAACTTTTGTGCTAAATTTTTTAATTACTAGTAGATTCAATGTGACATATATTTTTATTTATCACAAATTCAAAAATTTTCATTACATATAATAATTTTTTTTAACGTTCACAAGCAAAATATCATTGTAAATCTATTGGATTTCAATGGGTTTCTTGTGTATCTTTATTATGTGTATACAATCTTTTTTTACTTATTTTTTTAAACAAAAGTTATGTTTATTGATATTGCTCTACATGGTATTTTTTTTATTAAAATATTGTGTCTGAAAGCGAAAGCAAAGTTTATGATGATTGGTTTAGTTTCAAAATCAACTGAAATTCAAACTCCTTTTTGTATATAAACATAGAATTAATGATTTCTTGTTTGACTTTTGGATATTTCCAATGTTCACAATTGCAATAAATTTTAAAACTAAAAATTTTACATTTTGTTCTTGAATTTTTTAATTAAAGGTAAGGTTACTTCTAATTTTCAATTTCCTTAAAATGTACTTTAAAATTGTTCCTTTTTTTTTTGTTTTGTACTTTTCTCTTGTTATTTTTCAAAATCAAAACTTTTTATCTGTTACTTATGCTTTAAGTCCTAGTACTTTTACTCGTTACTTTTTAATAATAACCTTCCTATATATGATCTTGAAGTCATGTATTATTTAATTCTGTTGTTTATCTTATTATCATAAGGTTTAAGAATTTGCCACATGCTTATTTATTTTTTGTAAATTTAATATTATTAATTTTGTGGTGAAAAAAAATATTGCTTTATTTTATGTAATGTTAGTAAGTCATTAACAAAAAAATTAATTATGTAAAGTAACATAGATTTATAATTTAAGTGCACATAATTTTTATTATTGTTTAGTGGAATATGTGATCTTTGCAAATTTTACTATTAATTTCAATAGAGCATTTAACCATCGATCTTGAACTCAATACTTTTTTTCAATTTAATTGAAATACGGTTCATACTAAATACCTTTTGGTATCATGTTTTACAAAAATTGTAGTATTGAAGTGAGATTTGGTGTCTATGCTGTCTGATAATGTAAATAACTCCACTATTAAAACACTAACAAGTATTAATTTGCTTTGCATTTAAAAATAATTTCGTATTTTATAAATACAATTTAAAGTTAACAAATTATTCATTTATCATGCTGCCCCTGTTATCCAAACAAAAATGGATAATATAATGTTATTATGCATATTAATGTAAGCTTATTGAAGAATCTAGTTTTTCTTTTAAAAAAGAAATAACAATTACAATTCTTTATTTTCAAGAAGTTTCTGTTGAAAAAATAGATTATATTTTTAGTTTATGAAAAAAAAATTTCATTTATCTTTATCTGACAAAAATTGACAAATTTAGATAAACCTAGGTATTGCGTAAAGATGACAATAGTTATAGTGTATAAACTTATAATTCAAGACAAACCTTCTTGACTTTTTTTTTTACTGTGATTTTCCTGTTTTTAATTAAATTTGTAAAATCTTATAACCCAATAATTCATTGGATCCAAATGTTTTCTGAAAAAATTCTTAAAAGTTATGTTTGTTTTTTTCCCTATAGACTGAAGTTTTTAAGTAAGTTTTGACTTGATTTGTGTTAACCTAAGTCAATTTTATTTGTAAATCTGAATCCCAAGAATTTTTTAAAATTATTTATCAATCAATTGATTTTTAAATTTCTGTATTATTATTAATTATGTTTTTTTTAAGGTAACTCAGTGGGTGTCGCCACCTGGGGCTAAAAGTACAGCATTATCTGAGAAAATAGAAAAAAATCCAACTGTAATTTTGTTCACTCCTCGTAACTTGTTGCTAGATCATTCGCCCTATTACAATCTTGTAAGTAAAGGCTGTTTTCAATGTAAAAAAAAAGTTTTGCAATTATTTAATGTTCACTAATATAACATTTGAAAAGTGCTTGCTAAAGTCTTCAATTATGTGTCATTAAAACTTAACTTTTCAAAATAAAAATAATAATTTGTGTGTTATATTTTATTTTTATGTTTATTATGAACATAATTTTTTAATCTTGCATTTTACTGTGTAAATATATCTTTACAAAAGTTTAAATGTATAGTTTCTATATAATAAAACTATAAAAATATGATTCATAATCCATTATTTTATATTTATGAATATTATTTTTTGAATTATAAATAACCTGCTATTTTATAGATTGCTTAACGTATAGCCATTCCTTAAGTATTGCCATTTCTGGTTCTTGCTCTACAACTAAAAATTACAATTGTTTAAAATGGTGTATTTCTGTTTAACTTTTTAAATGGTATTGCTTTTCAGCTATTCTATTAGTTAAAGTTAAGTGAATGAGAACCTGGTGCTCTTTTTTTTATTATTTTAAAAACTGTGAAATGACTTAGATTTTATTCAATTAGTTACTTTATTAAACCACAACAGTAAACTTTACAAAAAATTTTGATTTTTTATACTAAACCAAAAAGTCACTTAGTTAAATGAAGTAATTGCAAATTTACAACTCCTTTTATTTTCATCAGCATCCTAATTAAAATATTATTTAATTAAAAAATATTAAATTAATTAAAGGATTTTTTTTTTAATCTGCAGATATAACTAAATTTCTTGTTTGATTAGAATTTTGTATTGATGAGCTTTAAAAAGATATTTGAAGAGCTATAAAATCATCATCTACGAAGTTCTATTAAATATTGTCTTTTAAATAATTAACTTAGTGAGACAGCTAGTTTCTATTCGTGAAAATATAGAATCGTTAGCTTAAGTCAAGAATATTGCCATACTAGGAGGCTCCGCCCCCTCCTTGCTAACGCTCGCCAACCCCCGAGAATTGCTACGCAATCCTATGTGGTTCACGCCGTGAACCATGGCTCGCTCTGCTCGCTCGCCAATGAACACAATGCTCTAGCACAAAGACATAGTATATTATCATCAAAGACATAGTATTGTACTTATGTAGAAGAATTCTATCAGTGTTCTTATTGGCTTTTAAAAAAGTATATTAGCTTTTTAGATTGCACATGGCTAAAAAATCAAAACATTAGCTAAATGAGAAACATATTAGCAAAATAAATTATCAAATATTGCAGTTACTCACCTAAATTCAACTAAATGTGTATAATAAATTAGTTAATGCTAGTTAATTCCAAAAGTCTTTGAAAAAAATTTTATTATTTAAAAATATAAACTTTAAACCCTAACTTTTCCTTGTGAGATAATAACCCTCAAAAAGTCTTTCATTTTCAAGAACACAAAAATTTGTTTTATCGCCAAATGAAATATTTTTTGGTGATCAGCATTATTGAAATCAATTTCTATATTAATTAACATTTGTGATAAAGTACATAACATTTTAGAACAAAATAAGGATGTTTTACATACAATAAATTAAAATGCATGGCTGTTAGCATTACCCGAGAAATACCACGTGGAGGTCGCCATGCTGCATTTCTAATCGGGGAGTTTTGATTTTGGCAGTTCCCCTTGCCTACTGCCAATAGAAGTTTCAATTAAATTTTTTCCAAAAAACATTTTTTTCTGCAAAGCTCTAAGAAATTAACACTAAGCATTTAGAATTTCTTTGAAAACACAATTATAGATTTGGCATCTTGGAGCAATTACTGAAAGGCTGTCAAATGACTTAACTCTTGACAGGCCAACATAAAGTTGTCCATGACTAAAAACTTGTTTAGTCAATACTAAACTGATTTTCTCAAAAGTCTGACCTTGTGACTTATTTATAGTCATGGAGAAGGCCAGCCTAATTAATTCCTAATTGAGTTTAAATTAAATATTATCATGTTTTTAGGGCATGAATCTGAATTGAACAACCTGATAATGCTCACTCTGGTTATTGTTTCAGTTTTTAAAAGCGCTATATGTTGAGCCACCTCATGTGACATTTGCCATGTGACATTTTTAGCAGCAATCATTGGTCCATTTTCTAACGTTGCCATTCGGGGAATTGCAATGAGGCTTTTTTTTGGTGCCGTGTAAGAGAAATATATATATAGATATTCTAAGTAATTATACCAGGAAAGTTTAGTTTGCTATAAGAAATGACTATTCAAAATATATACACATTTCATCTTTACTGTGATCCGATCTCATCATCTTTTGATTCAATCTATAAATTTGACTTAAATACATTTCTAAAAAAGTATATATTTTTTATAGGTACATGTTTTAAAAAAAAGTAAAAATAAATTTTTAATGATTCTTAAAAAAATAAATAAATACTTTTGCTTTCTTTGTAGAGTTATTAGAATGAGTTGAAATATTATATTAATGAACTAGGTTTGAAATTTGTAAATGTTGATAGTTAGTATCTTATATATATTTATTTAAATTTTTTTTCCCTTCCAGTTTAAGGAAGTTGCTCTTGACTACAGTAACTGTGAAAAAACAGGTTTCATTGAATCTCTAGTTCATCGCATGGTTTTGCAGAGGCATATTATGCAAGAAGAGTTTTCAAAATCACTTAAAAAGTGCCATAAAAATGACACCAAAACACATCCCAACATATGCAGTCGACGTCCTGACCTCTGTGACCTGACCTGCTGCCAAAATGCAAACTTTAATCTGAAATTTAACACTTCCTGCTCATGTAGGGTCTGCTTACACCATGTCGTCAAGAACGTAGAAGAAATGAAGCTTTCCGAATGTGAAAACACCTTACACCTGATTCTAAAGAAGTTCAACATCAAAGAACTTGGTAAATTCAAGCAGTGCCGGGACATGGAAGTTTCCTTTCCTGTTAAATTCGGTCAGTATAAGCAACTGAGCTTTCACTGTGAGGATGGCTCTAAGGATTCTGTTAAGCTTTCTAGAAAGCAAATAACAGAAAAAGAAATAGCTGAATTAAAAGATGACTTAATTCTAACAATGATTCAGAACAATGAGAAAAGGTTGTGCCATCGCTTGAGATATGCCTTAAACTACTCTGAGCTTAATTTTCCTAATTTTCCAGCATCTTCTGATCGCAGCTCTTGGCTTAGCAATTTCACAGGCCTCGGTTGCCGTACTAACCGATCTTTAACTTTCATTGCTATGGACACTGTGCTTTTTCACAGCTTTGCAGAAAATTTGGGAATTGATGTGTCAAATAATTTGCACCAGACAACTGCTGTGATAATTGAATCAGCGGTAATGATTTTGTTTTTTTAATTAGTTAATAATGGTATTTTCATGAAGTCTAGTCTATAACATGCAAAGTTAAGTAAATTTTGTTTGAAAATGTCTGAAAATTTGTTGCATACAAAGGTAGTTTTTAAAAATTGTGACTTGTTACATCATTATTTTTTTACATAAATTGTTAAATTGAACATTGGTTCACAACATGCCTCTTTCATGTTATGAACAATGTGTAAATAAAACTTTTTTGGCATACAATAACAACTAAAAGATACCAGATAGGTATTTAATGTTCTTTATATTTGATTGCTATACCACTTGAAATTATATTTATATTTCTTGCGCTATGTGTTTAGCCCTTCATTTATGAATCTTATGTATTATTTCTAGTTTGTTTTTAAATATTGTTTTTTTTTCTAATTTAACATTTTTTTAAATTTAATTAAAAATTTATAATTTTTTAAAATTTTAATCTATATTTTCATTTAAATTTTTTTTTAAAGAATCATTTTCACTATCTTATTAATTTACAGTGTTACTGCATGCCAAAATATCCTCTTTCATCTTGTATATTTCTCGGCTTTCTCTTTAATAATTTAAATTACATCTTAATAAACCTTACTATTCAGTTTGTAGTCTAATCAATTTGTTTGGTTCTTTTCAATGAATAATTGTATAAATTTTTTAATCTTAAAGGGTGATTTATGTTTAATTAATGTATATAGATAAAAAAAAAGGCTCTTTTAAGTAATTTTATATAACTATGGTAGGTAAATTTTACTTAGTGTAATTATTCAAGTTTTTCTATGTTTTAAAAAAAAACTCTCGCATGATATAGTTGTAGTTCAAAATTAGAAAACTATTATACAAAATTGCTCCCAATTCTAAAACTGATAGTTTTTAATTGAATGAAAAATAACTTAGGATTTACTACAACTTCCACTACTTGTTTTTTTTTTTTTTTTTTTTTTNTTTTTTTTTTTTTTTTTTTTTTTTTTTTTTTTTTTACTAATTGCTATATTTGATTTTTTTTTAATAGTTGTAGTAAATTAATCAATATTAAATAACTATTAATTTTTGTGATTTTAATTGAATATGACTTGTTAATTTCTGCATCTTCTATTACAGCAAGAATCTCAATTTGTTTTAAATGGATTAGTTAATAAGAAAACATTAGGTAAGTGAACTGCATTTTTCTTTGTTTCAATTAATATTATTATTCTTTTTATTTTAACTGTAAGCTTAATCATAGTTTTTCTTTATTAGTGGAATTTATTAGAAACTACACAGACGGAAGCTTAAGCCGTGACCTTAGAATGCCAATTCGAAAATTGAAAGATTGCAAGAAAGATGATAATTCCAATGTTTGTGTAGATGAGGTGACAACTGCAACTTTCTTTGATATAGTATTTGATCAACAAGTAAGATATTTCTTGTCTTTATATCTAAACAAAATATGCATTCCACTAATCTATCTGGGGTTTAAAATGATTTTTATAATTAGAATCATATATAATAATTACTACATATTTTTAATAATTTAAAATTGATCTTGTTAAACTAAATTAACTAGATATTTAAGGTAATTTTTTTTAAAATCACAAACATGAAAAATAGAAGCTGCTTTGAACAATCCTTTTTTCATTGAACGAAATAAATTTTATTGATTGAAAGTTATTGCTTATAAAAGCTTATCAGATTCCTGTTTAATGAATTTTAATCTATGATAAAACTATGTCTTGATGTATACTCATACGTCATATACTCATTAATGATGCATATGCTTGATCTATGTCATATACTGTATTAATTTTCTTGCATTCTATATATATTTTTTTTTTTAAATTATATGGTTTTTACTTGGTAAAACTTAATTTTTTTCCCCCTCTTTAGTGCTTTTCATACTGATGTATAGATATATTTTGCTATATTAATACAGTATTAGAAAGTTATATTTTTATGAATATAATCATGTGGTTTTTCTTATATTAAATCAAATGTTATAGTATATATATTCAGCTCATACTTTAAGTTCTGTTAAGTTATATATTGTTCACAGTGTTGAAACCAACAACATGCAGAATTCTTTTCAGAACTTTGCTGTGCACCTGTAAGTGAAGCGCTTATGAACTGTTTTCACCAATGATATTTTTTTAATTACTCTGGAGTTAACTAAAATTACATTCCAATATGGAAGCTTGAATGAGCATCGTTTTAATAGTTAATTAGTTCAATAATATTTTTATTCATATGAATTAGAATCAGATATGAATGTAAATAAAGAATATAATTCTAACATCGAAACTCCTGAAACAAGCAACAAAGATCAATATTTATAGAACCCTAATTCGACCTTTATTACTGCATGTCTGCGAGTTTTTTACACTTGCTAAGGCAGCATACGATAAACCATTGATTTTTGAACAAAAAATATTGCAGAAAATTTATGGTCTTGTATATGAAAGTAACATATGATGAATACTTTACAACAGTGTGCTCTACGGTAAATTTTAAAGGACCAACATCGTCCAAATAATTTAAGCATATTGCATAAGACCGTTTGGACACTTGCAAAGATTAAGAGACCCCTGAAAAGAAGCTGACTTTTGACTAACCTGCTGGCACAAGGAAAACAGGTCATCCAGCCATCAAGTGGCTGAATAATGTAATATATAAATCTTGTGTTAGATGTCAAAAATGAAGCTGACTTTTGACTAACCTGCTGGCACAAGGAAAACAGGTCATCCAGCCATCAAGTGACTGGATAATGTAATATAAATCTTGTTGTGGTAGGTGTCAAAAATGAAGCTGACTTTTGACTAACCTGCTGGCACAGTGAAAACAGGTCATCCAGCCATCAAGTGGCTGGATAATGTAATATAAATCTTGTTGTGTTAGATGTCAATAATGAAGCTGACTTTTGGCTAACCTGCTGGCACAAGGAAAACAGGTCGTCCAGCCATCAAGTGGCTGGATAATGTAATATATAAATCTTGGTGTGTTAGATGTCAAAAATTAAAGTACAGTTGCCTTGGATGGACAGCATTGCCGAAATCTGACTGGCGCATCCTTGGCCTGTTCTAGGGTGTAGTGCTGAAGAAGGAGTAGTGAATAATGAGTTTTAACAAATGTCTAAAAAATTTTAATAAGTTAAACAAATTAGTTTAATATGAGTGCATTTCTATAAATGTTAAAAAAAGAAATTCTATAATATCACTAAGCTTAGTGCAAAGAAATTTATCCTTTATAACAATCTAATTTATAAAATCAAAAATTTATCCTTTTTTTTCTTCTTCTTTTTAATAGGATGTTATTCTTTACTACTATGCTTCTTGGTGTGGTGCTTGTAAATCAATATCTCACATCTACCTACGTGTTGCTGACTACTTTTCAAATGTGGAGGGCATAAAATTTGTTCGGTAAAGATACGAGAGTTTTGTTTTTGTGTAAATCTTGTAACACTGTTTCCATCATTATTTTATTATTAATTATTCTGATATAAATGATATTTTTTGCAGGATAAATGGTGAAGAAAATGATTTACCCTGGGAGTATACAGTTGAAAAATATCCCACAATAATATTTTTTCCTGCTAAAAGGTTGGCCATTTTATATTTTTAAATTATATTTTAACTAACAATTTTACGCTAAGATAAATTTTCTTTGAATAATACATTAATGCAATCATCAGATATTAAGTGTTATTAAAAATTAAAATTGTTTTTTTTTTAACTACTCATTAAGTAAATATATGTATGCTAAGGAGATTCTTTATTGATTCTTAAATTTTTTTTCTGTATTGCAAAGAACAAGCAATATATAGTCTAAACTTCATTGTAATGATTGCCTAAATTTATGTGTATGGATTCAGTATCTTAACTTCATTTTCCATAATTCATTTAAATGTCTTATATTGTGAAATAATTATTTTTTTATGGATGGTTTGGCTGAATGTAAACAATAACAAGCTTCTTGAAACTGGAGGAAATTTACAAAACTTCCGATGTATCACTTCGATTACGAGGCTCTTTGCTTGTCATGCTTGCGAGGAGATGTGTTAACAGGCTTAATATTCTTGGAAGTTTTATTATTGTGACTTGGTACAAATTTAAGCGTAATTTCGCAATTCATAAGAATTTTCTGCAATTTATAAATTCCAACAGCTCGTAAGCCTAAAACAAATTTATCAAAATAAATATCACAGCATAAATAAAGTTTAAGGTTAGCCATGTTTTGAATTTTGTCCCTCATTTGGTTATATTTGCTTAAAATAGCACTGCTTGTTATTTTTTGTTTAGCATAGCAAGCTTGCGGAGTCTTCTGAATTTATTTGTTGTTTCTTTCATTGATTGTTAGATTAAAAGAACATGTTATATTGAAAACACTACGAGTATAATAAAATTGGATGGTGCATTTTTGCAAACTTAGGTGCAAAAGTCAGTCGGAAGTGTTGCGACGAATTTTAACCCTTAGCGCTATCTGCACTTAGCTTTTACACAGTCAACCATCCATATTGTCATTTTTTGTGGCTGCGGGTTCGAATCCCGCTCAGGGCATGGATGTTTCTCTCTGTGTGTTGTTCTCTATTGTTTGTTGTGTGAATGTGGCCCACTCTATGAAACGGGTATCTGTGGCAGTGTGGCGTGGGTAATGTTGCTCGCCTCCGTGATGTAGGTTCACAGGTGCCCACTGGGTAACGTTAAATGAGTGACACTTCCGGCATCTTCCATGGACCACTCTATGAAACGGGTATCTGTGGCAGTGTGGCGTGGGTAATGTTGCTCGCCTCCGTGATGTAGGTTCACAGGTGCCCACTGGGTAACGTTAAATGAGTGACACTTCCAGCATCTTCCTAGGCGAAGAAGGTAGGAAATTCAGTGTCTGCCATTTTAAAAAAAGTCATTTTTAATATTAAAAAAAATGGTATAGTCATGATAAATTCATTTTNTGGCGTGGTTAATGTTGCTCGCCTCCGTGACTTAGGTTCACAGGTGTCCACTGGGTAACGTTAAATGAGTGACACTTCCGGCATCTTCCTAGGCGAAGAAGGTAGGAAATTCAGTGTCTGCCATTTTAAAAAAAATGGTATAGTCATGATAAATTCATTTTGTGGCATTATGCAGATAACATAGTGTAACTGTAATTTTAAATGAACAATCGTACTTCTAAAATCATTAGCATGAAATAAAGGATTTTAAATGTGCAGAAAACTAGAACAGATTTTAGTTCTGCATGGAGATTTTAAAAAAAATTTCCTTAATAAGAAATCAAAAAAGTGTAATTTTTGCGGACCTTTTCTTTTTCTGGTCTATATTTTTTTCAATTTGTGAACAACCCCTAACTGCATTCAATTTTGAAACTACAGTTATCTTTATATTAATGCAAATTATTTTTACTTCCTTCTAGAAAAGCTGATAGTGTCGAGTTTCCAGCACACATGGAAATCACTCTTACCAACCTCTTGCATTTTGTCCTCATACACTCCCAACCTAAAGTACGCTGGCTAGTGTCCATGGAGATGTGCAATCGGGATTGTGTTGCTCACAACCTCATAATGTCTGCAAAAGAGCAAAGACGATTATACAGGGAGCTCAAAATTCTTACCAATGACCTGCATTTCGCTCAAAAGGTCATCCATGAACTCCAGCCGGGGAGAAGTGCAAAAATTAGTAAAGATGGCAAAAAGCCAAATATAAATTACTTAAAGACAGTTTATATATCTAGTGTGATAGAGCGCATTCATAAGAAGAGATTGCAGATATGGAAAGCTCAAGAACTGCAGATGGTTTTAAGAAAGAAAAGAGACATTTATCTTCGTGATGCAAAAGACTCTGATAGCAATAATGTAGAGAAAGGAACAAAGCATAAAAAATCGAAGGCTAAACAAAAGAAAGCTAAAGATGAGTTATGATGTAATAAATTAACTAGGTTTTAATATTAATTATTTTTAGTGAATTTAGTGCACTAGCCTTTTTGAGTTTTTTTTTTTTTTTTTTTTTTTTTTTTTTTTTTTTTTTTTTTTTTTTTTTTTTTNTTTTTTTTTTTTTTTTTTTTTTTTTTTTTTACCTTTTAAGGAGATATACACACCCTGACACAAAAAGTTAGATATTTTTATAAAATTTAAAAAAAGTATGCTTTTTGAAAAATTGTGCACAAATACTGTTAAGCCATGAACATGCGCCAGAAGAACGCTGGTGACACAAAATGTCTTAATATATTGCAAATTAACGTACCACCAGAAAAAAAAATTCTAAAAACCCAGCCTTGTACTTGAAATCTCCCCATTAATCACTGGAGCCTTATATTCTTGACCCTTCTCAGGGGTCACTGTCCTCCATCTTTTTGTATTGGAAACTTGGTAACTGATTTGCACTTCATCTAGTGGTGCCTTAGTGGTTCAGAATGTAATGTTGTATTGTTCCGGTCAGTTTCAAATCTATAAAAGTCTATGGGTAATTGGAGAATGAGGTGTTTACTATGACCCTCTCGTCACGAGAATAAGAATGAATCTGAGACTGTTGCCAATTGCCTTTAGTGTAATTCTAGTGCAATAGTAATGACAAAGCAAATCTAGTTTCAAACGTTTCCTTTATTAGGGATGATACTTTTGCAAGCGCAATTGACATGTGTCGAATAATTTTTGATGAAAAGGTGCCTTTCCATAGCTGTAAATGCATTTACATATTTTATTATTCAATGAAAATTTTCCAAGCTGTATTTTGAGCTAGCTTTTCCCATGGTGACTATTTCAACCCATTCCTCATTCATCTCATAATGTTTTTTTATTCTAAACTATCAAATGTTCTTCTTGATAGTCGTTTTTAGGAATATGAATCATATATATGAACCCTGTTTTCAGATATATGTATCCTGATACTCTGTATAAAAAGAGTAAAAAAAAATTATAAATAGATTTAAAAAAATAATAAGGGTAAAAATATATATTTGCTCCTTTTTTTTCAGTTACAATATGGATCTGCATTAATTATAATGAAAATAAAAACTAAATAATTGAAAAATTGTGTCATAAAGTTTTTTTCAAAATTTCATCCCATGACAGCTAGATATCAATACTGAGAGAACTCTACTAAAATTCTTTATCATTTTTAATTTCCATTTTAAGTACTATTCTGTTCTCTTAAAGCAAATAAATATATTATTTTTCATAATAATTTTTTTTTTTTGGAATTCTTATTTCTCTTACAAACTGCTGATAAAAAATATAAATTCACAAAACGCAACTTAATTTAGTTTACCAGGTGTGTATAACTCCTTGAGTTTGTAAGGATGCTTATATCAATTGTCGTTTCAAAGTATTCAAAAACTGATGTATTATGGAGAATAAAGAAACAAAGTGATATTTATTTTCTTATTTAATTAAACTCAATGTCTCTGACAGTCAAAATATCTGTCTTTTCTGGTAATAAGTGTTAATGCTAGCAGTTCATCAGCATGCGTACGTCTGTTACCTGTTGACAGCTATGTTTCAGTTCAGGCTTTTGCATAGTTGTATCTGTGTTTTCTGTATGCTTATATAAAAATTCCCGGTTCTCAATTATGTTATCATAAAATTTAATAAAATCTTCTATTTTAAAAATAATAATGCTAAATTCATAATTATTTATAAACGAGTGCCGGAAAGACTATTAATAAGCTATCAGTTGGTAAAGTGCTTATAAATTCTATAACATGAGCATAGAACTTAATGGAGATTAATTTTATAGAACTAGGGCAGATTTTATGTTTAATATAATGTTGTTTGCAATTTAGTTTAAAGATAGAACTATTTTGTGCATAATGTGTTTATATGGCTTAAATAAAAAAAAACTTGAACTATAAATAAAATTTAAATCATTAAATAAAATAAAATATACCCAAGTTAATTAAAATATTATCTTTCTGAATAAGAAAAAAAATTGCATTTATATATGTGTGTAGTTTAATTATGTGTTTACTTAAACCCACCATCTTCTGTAATGACATTTCCAAAAGAGTCATTTTTAAATCAAACTGTTAATTAGCATTGTTTTCAGATAGATACCAAATTTCCACGAAATGGTATATTCTGGAGACATATACAAAAAGTGAGATTTAAGTTGGTCTCCTTCTGTAATGTTGTGCTGTGGTTGCTTAAAAAATATTGCCAGTGAAGGGATTTGAATAATATAATGATAAGCCACATTTTTCAAAATATTAAGAGTATTTTAGGTGTAAAGCATCAATTTTCATGTAGAAGTAAAATATTTTTGTGTATTGTGCTGTCATCTAGTGGATGTTATCTGCCCTTGCCATTCGTGTTGGTGACTTTAGTTTCGAGGTTTGACTATTTCAAGTAGGGGCGTTAGGTTAATATTTAAAACAGGATTTGGCGAGAGAAAGGGAATAATAGGAAGGACAAGATCCCCTCTTTGAAATGTGCTGTTTCTTGTTTCCATAGCAGCAAACTGCCTTAGACTTTGTGGCGAGGGGAGTTTTTTCTATACACAAACTATATGTCAATTTGATTATTTATTAGCTAGAATTTCATGAACTTAAAAATGGGGCCTTAAATTTAGTTTTATAAATTATTATTATTTCAATATATTTTTGCTTCTATTATTTTTAATGATAAATTCTTCCAAATAAATTCAATCAAATAATGATAAATTCGTCAAATAAATTCTTTCTTTGTTAAAAATATCATCAAAAATTTTTAAAAATATACAAATTTTACTTTTTAAAAATGTTTTGAAGAAGTTATTGTAGCTAAGAAAGAATAAAAGCGACGTAGTTTTAGGTGAAATTTCAAAATAAAAATATTCTGTCCAGGGAAATATAGTCTGAGAATTTTCTGCACCCCTGATCAAAGGTAAATTTCCTATGGAGTTATCTTGCTTTCTAACTTGTCGATTATATTGTTTTTCATACTTATAAAGTTATAATTTATGTTAAAAACAAATTTCATTAAAGTAAAATTCAGTCTTATTTAACAAAAAAAAATTTTTTAGTTGTATGCCATCAATTCTGAAAAAATTCAATTTGCCCGATTTTTTTTATTTCAAAGTAACATTTATGATAATCAAATTCTCTACAAAAACAAAAGTAAAGTCTAAGTTTTAATATTTTTACTATCTTCAAATTTTTTTTTATTTCAAAAGTTTATATACATGTTTTTTAAATTTGTATTAAATTCTTAAATTCTTCTACTTTTAGCTTAGTAATTGACTGTCAAAAAATGCAAAAATAATAATAATAATTTCTGTATGGTTCTATTTTAGGCATAGTATTTAACCTTTCATGCCCAATTTTAGATACCATTTTGAATAAAATGGTGAACAAAAATCCTATCCTAGTCATAAAATCAGTTATACTTATCATTATCACCTAGTTATACTTATCAAAGGCAAACATATCCTTCATAAATAATTAATATTTCAATAATCTTATGTTTGGATAATGATCATCAAATATTTATTTATTTTCTTTCCACTTTTGTGTGATCACCGCCATTTAGTTTTATTGGTTTCAGTTTATAATGTTTTAGTTTTGCACAGTGTTGCCTCATATGGTTCTTATGCTATTAAGCATTATATTCAATCTAATTCATAATAAAGTTGTGCATTTTTTTTTTAACTAATGTGGTATTTAACAAGAAAAAAATATCCACTTAATTTAAATGTAACTTATGAGGCGATCAATGTGTGGTGGATTGAATAAAAAAATAACTTATAAAGATTATAAAACGTAAATTAACAAATTAAACATTAATTGACGCATAAAACATGCTATTTACATGTCACTTAATACAACACAAATATAAAAATTCTAACGCTTATAGTCTAATACAGGGGTCTCCAAACTTTCCAGCCTTAGGGCCATACTGATTACTCCAGTAAGTTCCGAGGGCCAAAACCATATTATCATTGTTGCCGGTGGTAAAAAGTGAAATAGTCCACTGATGAAAAAAAAAGTCCGAAAAAGTACGCAACGTTTAAAAAAGGCTGCAAATCGGACTAAAGTCCGCAAAACGGCAACACTGCATATTATTAATTTTCCTGTCATTATCTGTAATTTCTAGATTAGTCGTAGAGTACGAGCCATGAGGAGTAACGTGACACGACATCTGGTGGACACAAGCGGAAATAGGTAGTACCTTCTATCGCTAACAGATGGCGCTAATAGCACGTACAGAATAATCTCGTTGGTTCGAGAAAGTTCTGGTGTCTTCCACTCACTTCTAGATGGCAGTAATTGGAATATATAAGAAGGCTAGTGGCGCAACCACAAGTCAGTTCCTATGACACTGTTGTGAAATAAAATAGTGCGTACCTCCTTAAAACGTGTTTGTGCGTGTTTAAGTTTAAGACATCTTTGTAACAGTATTTTGATTTGAATTGTTGCTTTTGTGTGTGATTTAGTAGTATGGAAAAGAAGCGAAAAATTGATAGTGAATGCAGAAAATTCAAAGATCAGTGGAACATTCAGTATTTCGTAATTGAGTCCAGTAACAAGGCGCTATGTTTGATTTGCAATGAAAGCATAGCCGTTCTCAAAGAATATAACATTAAACGTCATTATGAAACAAAACATTTTCAAAATTACTCAAAATATACAGGAAGTTTGCGGACAGAAAAATTCGAAGCTATGAAGCGCGGATTGAAATCGCAGCAATCTTCATTTACAAAACTCAAAACTGAACAAGAGGCTGCAACTCGTGCCAGCTTTCGTGTGGCTCTTGAAATTGCAAAACGTGGAAAACCATTCACCGATGGAGAAATGATCAAAGAATGCATAATTGCAGTAGCCGAAGAAATGTGCCCTGAAAAGGTAAATTTATTAAAAACTGTCAGTATGTCAGCAAACACTGTGGCTCGAAGGGTAGAAAACATCGCTGAAAATATATCCTCTCAACTGTTCGACAAAAATGGACATGTTGAGTGGTTTTCTTTGGCCTTGGATGAGTCAACGGATGTGTCAGATACTGCTCAGGTGTTGATTTATATTCGAGGAGTAGATAAAAGCTATGAAGTGCATGAAGAACTTCTTGATATGTATAGTATTCATGGCACAACTACTGGTACAGATATTTTTAAAGGAGTTGAAATGGCCATTAATCAAAAGAACCTTCGATGGAAAAACTTGAAATGTATTACAACTGATGGAGGCAAAAACATGAGTGGGAAAGATAAAGGAGTGGTCGCTCTTGTGTCAAAGGCTGTAGAAAATGACGGTGGTTCAAAACCATTAGTCTTACATTGTATCATTCATCAACAGTCTTTGTGCGGAAAATGTTTGGATATGTCTGAAGTTCTGAAACCAGTCATATCAACTGTTAATTTTATCAGATCTTTTGGGCTGAATCACCGACAATTTATTGCAGAGATTGGAGAAAATGACTTACCTTATCATACTGCCGTACGTTGGCTTAGTTGTGGAAAAGTATTTCAGCACTTTTTTGAACTTCGAGCAGTGATGGAATTTTTTTTTTAATGTAAAGCATCGCCCTCTTACTGAATTACAAAACAACGCATGGCTGTGGAAGTTAGCATTTTATGTTGATTTGACAAAACATGTGAACGAACTGAATTTGAGATTGCAAGGAGAAAACCAGCATCTTCCTGATTTATACACTAATATCTAATCATTCCGGAAGAAATTGATACTGTTTCAATCACAACTACGAAGAAAATGTTTTTTACATTTTAAAACATGTGAAATATTCATCCACACCACTGAGACTGAGTGTCCTATCGATTTTGCAATCGAAACTTTGAGTGCTTTGAAAATAAATTTTGATACTCGTTTCTCGGACTTTGATGCCATTGCGAATCAAATTAAGATGTTTCAGAATCCTTTTGATACTGACATTGAAACCCTAGCCCCGGAACTTCAAATGGAAATGATTGATCTACAGTGCAGTGATATAATTAAGAACAAATATCAAAACTCATCTTTGTTGGAATTTTATAAGAGTCTTCCACTGACACAATTTGATAATTTGCATAAATTTGCTCGTGGGCTGTTTTCTGTTTTTGGTACTACTTATTTGTGTGAGAAGACCTTCTCCAAAATGAAGTACACAAAAAATGTTTACAGATCTAAATTAACTGATGAGCATCTTAAATCTCTTTTAATAATTGGTACAAGTAAAATTAGTCCACAACTACAAACTATTGTCAGTGGAAAATCTCAATTACATAAATCTCATTAGTATTTCATATGTCATTATGCTTGTTATAAGTTATGTTTTTATTTAAAATGTATAAAATGTTAGTTGGATTCATTTCAATAATTTGTTAGTTATTATATACTGAAGTTAAATTTTCTGCATATTATACATGTCTTTACTCATTACAATTCTGTGTTTCTTTATCCAACTTATCACAAAAACAATAACAATAAGCCTACAACAATGTTATGAGTAGTTAGCCCATGACCATATCAATGTAGATGTCATATTAATAATTATTCAACATAAAATTAGAACACTTCAGTAAACTAAATTTAATTTGCTATAAAAAATATGTTCTCTAAAAGGAGTTTTCAAGTATGCTAGCTCTCCGCGGGCCGGACAAAATCTTTCCGCGGGCCGGATGTGGCCCTCGGGCCGTAGTTTGGAGACCCCTGGTCTAATATAAAACTCTTAACTCTGTATAAATTCATTTAATCTATCTGTCCGTGCAAAAGGTATCCTTCTGAATTCCATTTTTTTTCCTCATAAGTGATTTATAAGTAGTATAAACTACTTATAGGAAAAAAAATCTGTGTGAAATAATGAATTGCTTAAGCAACACAGTAACACAACTGTGTTAACACAGCAGTATTTCTTATCGTATATATTTGTCAACTGTCAAATAGTGTTAAAATGTAAAGGATTAAAGTATAACAGTATTTCGAAAATATATTGTAGTATTTATTTTCTGTTTGATAATTGATTTTAGAAACAATTTTAAAATATTGTGTAAGCTTTTTTTTATGTAAACATTGTAAATAGAAACTAATTTAGTGTAAAATAGCCAATAAATAAAGCTTTTAAAATTTTGAACATAGTTATCATTAAGCAATTTTTTCAATTCATAGTAAGTTTAGCTTTACCATCCTTAAAAAATAGGTAGTAATCACTAACAAGAAATTATGACTTAAATGAATCTCAAAATTTGATCGCTATTTTGTTATTTTCACAGTTATTTCGTGATTAATTACTAAAATCTAAACTGCATGTTTCACGAAGAGTTGCGAAACTCTCTTAATTTGCCATGCATTGCATGAACATGCTTTGAAAATTCGTCTGATTCAACAATAGAACATTGCGGTGGCCGAATGGTCAGGATGTCTGACCGTGAAGTCAATGGTCGCGGGTTCGAATCCCACACGATTATCTCTTTATGTGTGTGTTTGTCCTCTTTTGTATGATGCGTAATGTGGCATTTTGTATGCGTAAATGTGGCAATGTGGCGTGGTTAGCGATGCTTGCCTTCGTGAGGCAGGTTCACAGTAGCTCTCTGGGTAGCGTTAATGATGAAGAAAGTAGCGTTCCGTGCATGCCAGCTTAGCACAAATTGCACATTTGAAGAAAATGGACATATTTGATTCAGAATTTTGTTTTCCTACTATTGTTGCGACAATCATTAAAAAGAAGTAAGTAAATAATATATGTTTGTAGTTTTTTTTTTAACTGCATGAGTGTAAATATCATAACTATATTTTAAATAGTTATAGTTAGTCAGTATAGTGGAGATAACTATTCCGAGTGTCCTTAAAAAACTGACAATTTTAAAAATCAAAGAAAAAAAATGGAAGAGTAATTTTTTTTGTTGCTACATTTGGAACGAGATCAGTGATTTTCTTAAAGCTACAAAACTAGCTACTTGCAAAGTTCATCTACATATGACCCTAAAAAATTGTGAACCATTGCATACCAGACATTTCCAATTGACATATTTGCACAAGTGTCTGTTAATTTTGTTCTCGACTGATTCTCACCGTTGTTGCAAGATTTAAGTTACTATTTTGAGGACATTGCTATGTAGTTTTCGGTTAATAGTGCCATTTGTTTCAAAACTTTGTAATGAGTTTTGGAATCTGATAAATAGAAATCATCTTGTTTCTTAAGCAGAATGCAGCAAATGCATTTCCCTTAATTTTTCTTCAATTTATTTTTCAATTCATCAGTCATATTTGAGACACTTTTTACTATACATTTGAATATAATATGATTACTTTTACAAGAATGACCGCTAAAATTGACTGAACTTCTAATTTTAAAAACTAAAATGATTGTTAAAATACGAAAATTCACCTTCAATTTTTTAAGTGTATAATATACCAATTTTATGATAACTATAAGACTGCCTACTTTTCCCTGGCAGCGACCTTGATGTAATAATTGTCGAACAAACTAATGCTTGTCAGTAAGAAATTTATCCTTACATTGCTAACAGTAAATAATTAATACAAGAGCCCCTGACTCAGTTGACCGTTTAGATAATCATACATACGAGGTAATCAAAAAGTTCCCGGAATGGGTAAATTACAAATTATTGTAATAAATAGAACAATAATTTTTCTTTATTAGCTTTCAAAGTAATTTCCTCTTGTGCCACACACACTTCTTCCAGCGTTCGTATGACTGTTCAAAACACCCCTGGAATCCATTTTTTAAAAGGTCCTTGTTGTTCCCTTGCATTTCATCTGAATCCACAAAGCGGTGTCCCTTTAATATCATTTTCAACCATGGAAACAAATCAAAATTTTCTGGTGCTAGGTCGGGAGAATATGGAAGGTATTCCAGAGTGGTAACACTCTGTCTGACAAGGTACTTTTTCATAATCAAGGAGCAATATAGTGGAGCCAATTTTTGTTGCAATTTTTTCATGTCGTTTTTCGTCCGAATGCATTTCGTAGAGGCTTGAGAATCTCCAGGTCAAGTTTTTTGTTGACAGTTTGGACTTCATTCATAACTTCGTAATGAATGACGCCCTCGTAATTGGAAAAACACCTCCAACATCAATTTCCCCCGATATTTTCCTTCCTCTGTGAACGTTTTGCTTTCCATTCACTTGACTGACGTTTTGCCAGAGGGTCGTAAAGAAAGCACCATGCCACATCACTTCTGCACCATTTTCTTCAAGAAGCTGTCCTCTTCGTCGGCCATGTCAATCGAATCCCCGTACATGTTCACTCTCACTACTTTTTGTTCGGATAACATTTTTGGAACCATGAGCTGGTAGACACAATGCGTGTTCAAATCATCTTAAAGAATGCTGTGAACACTCTTATGTGAAATTCAAAAACTAACATCAATGGACATCTGTCTGTCCGGCATGCACGATTTTTTGATCGTGCTCACCATTTTCATCTGCGGTGGAAGACTGAAAGAGGAGGATCATCTTAAATATATCATCTTCCATATTTGCGCCCCCCTTTTTTTAATGGCATTGTTTCCGTATTCTTCAGCGTCTCGGTAAGTGATTTCTTGAGCAAAACGCAGAATTTGATGTCTACCCGCTGCTCTAAAGACAACGTTTCAAAGTTCAACATATGAAAAGTTCGTTTTGTCAGAAATGGTCTGCAGTTAACGCCGGCAGTACCAGAAATGAATTCCAGATGGCTTTGTTTCGTTATTAGTGCTACCAACCTCTAAAAGAATATTTCCCCTCCAATGTACACGTGCGTGAATGTAGGCGACCATTCCTGGAATTTATTGACTCTACCTCGTAAGCAGGCTTACTGTTTGTCTACGATAGGTACTCTGCCAGACATTCGTCTGGAGCTGTGGCGGTGACTATGGTAACGAGGTATGATTATTTCATGTAGGGATGCGTGCTCCCTCTTGGACGGGTTTCGGCGAAAGAAAAAAAGGAGACCTCTTCATCGAAGCCACCCTCCCTAAAATGCCCTCTTCTTGTTTCCATAGCACCAGACTGCCGCAGACTCAGTGGCGGTCAGAGTACCTATCTTAGACAAACAGTATGAACCCTGGTCAAAGTGAAGAACAGATGCTTTCAGGGTCACGGCGGGGTTCGAACCAGCTACTTCTATGCAGTGGACCGTTTGGCAAAATCGATCGGCTATGGAGACCCCAGGCAATGTACGCCCGATATCTAAATGCGACTTTTTGAAACAGAAGTGTTGGCTAAAACGAGAGTGTTTTACTTCAGTATCAACTTATATCATTTTGGGAAACATTTTTATTACGTTTATCGATGCTGTCAATTAAATTCTAGAAGCAAATAATTCTTTTAAAAAAAAAAAATTTCTTTGGAATCACACCATTGTTTGTATTTTATGAAACAAAACAAGGGTAACCGGTCGTTCAACTTAACCTTTTCTTCCCAAATAAAAATTTTCATGTTCCTAAAGTAGCTCTTCAGCAGTTCGTGTAATTGTGGAATCAAAAACAAATCTTCCTACAAAATTGCAAACGATAAAAAAAAAAAAAAANAAAAAAAAAAAAAAAAAAAAAAAAAAAAAAAAAAAAAAAAAAAAAAAAAAAGTGGCGCCGTTTCCGCGAAGCAAAATACAGCACTGTTTTCTTTTCCCCAACCTCTCTTTAGGATGACCCGCAAAGGTTAACTTCCGTCAGAAAAAATAAAATAAAATGGAGGGACATATCTGAGCTAAAAAGTGGGTGGGTCTTAAATGTGAAATCACGAAATTAGATCAACAGGTCAACGTGATTGGAAGGTTGTTAACTGTTGTGGTAAAATTGGGAGATAAATTCTACGATAACAATACTGACAGTCCATTTTTATTTCGAGGTGAAATTTCCTGGTTTTAGAAGTTTCTAATTGTTAAAAATTTCTATTTTTGTAAGTGAGACATGACATGAGAAAAATATATGGTGATCAATATCGTTTGACCAAAATGCATCGATTTCTTGGAAATTTTAATGACTTTTATATTAGTTCTTATTTATTATGAGAATATTAAAATATCGTTAAAATAAAAATCTATATTTTTACTGAGAGAAAGATGTTCCTTGTAATATGGGTTTTATGAACATTTTTTTTAAAGTATATTTGTTTTTGTTTTTTTATTATTTTATTTATTGTTTCTGATTATAGTGAATGGGAGATTAAAGGGGAAATCTATTATAGAATTCTAAATTTCATTTTCATTATTTTAAACCTTTTTTTACCCTAGAAATTCTCCAAAATATTCAGGAATAAGCATAAGAACAATTTTTTCCCTTAACTGTTGAATAACGGTTTCAAATTTCTCATGAAAATAAAATAAAAATTTAGATGCATTCTTAAAAAAGTTTTTAAGAACATTTATAAAAATACAGACCAATATTTTACAAGGGATTTATGAATCTTTCACAACTGAAGTTGAATTTACATTATTATGGTTTGCATAAGACAATTTTTTATTTTATTTCCAATGGCAGACATGAAAGACAAATTTGTAGCCAAGAACAATATAATTGCATAAGACAATTCAAATAATTAATTTTAAGATGAATTTAACTAATAACCATATTTACCTTGACAACAGGAGAAACAAAAAAAAGAAAATAGTTGATTCGTAAGATTATATTTAATTTTTTTCTTAAATGTTATTTTAAGTTTTAAAGGAATAATAACACTAGATATAACGTGTTATATTTATTATCATTTATAATATATTTTTATTTTAATATATTTCATATTCATATATTTTCATAAATTTAGCATTCATATATTTTTTTTAATAATAACAGGGTGTCCACAACTGGAAAAATTTTGTAGAGAAAGACTGAAACAAATTTTCTTATCAAACTCTCATTTACTAAAATGCGAGTATAATTGTAAATTTCATAATCGTCGTTGAAAAGTCATCTCCATAGCATTGTAATTTTGAGCCCAATCCAGAAGACAAGGGAACTTTTGGATCAAATATTGGGAGAAATTTGCCTTTATGAAGGACGATTTGATGGAATTAATCAGCGTTACATGGAGAGCAAAACCTCCCACTGTAAGCCTCACTGCAATGAGACTCTAATCCATGATCTGTCTACCACTGAGGATATTTCACGTCAGTACTGTGGTCGGTGCTAACCGGATGCGAAATTCGTATTGACCAACTATTTTTGGGATTCGAACTAGGGTAACCTTATTGGGAGGCGAGCACTATATCTCCTGGACCACCACGGCCTTATATTTGTAAATTAAGAAAAATGTATCTAGGTATAAAAACTGAACAAATTAACGCTTAAAATTATAAATTTAACCTTTTACAACTTCTAACAGCCTTATGAAACATTCGTCAACAGTTTTTTTAAATTTTACCTGGTTATGGACATCCTGATTTAAAGAGAATAACTTTAAAAATGTTGTGGTATTAAAAAGTCGCTGTAACTGGTTTTCATGTATAGTCCAGCAATAATAACAAAAAAGGGGTGTTTCTTCCGAAATATTAATACTCAATGTATTTTTTTACGAAAAACTTAGTAATGTTATTATAAATGATGCTTAAAAACTCCTCTACTTTTTTCTGTATGCTTCCTCCTCATTTTTGAGGGAGATAATTGAATTTAGATATTTGAATTTAGATAATTGATTTTTAATATTTTAATTAATCATTTATTTTTATGCCGTTTGCCCTGAAAATAGAAGTTAAAAAAACGTGTAAATATTGATGTGTTGAAATAAATATTTAAAAAGAATACTTCAACGCGCCAATCCGGAAGTCCTAGCTGAATATTTATAGTGGCGAATTAAGAATGCTTAATTTAATTTGTTTAATTTCGCTCATTCATAAGCTTAATTTGTTTAATTTTTCACACACCGCGAAGATAATTAGATAATTGAATAGTTTTTCAATGTATTTTTTTACTCTGAATTGACCGAGGCGATCGAACTAATAGTTTATAAGCTATAAGCGTTTTATGAAAAACTAATACAAATTTGTACCTATTTATGCATCTGATCTTGCTACCTGAACAAGTAAGACATTGTTTCGATTTATTTTCTCACGTTGAAGTAAATGAGACTAAACACGCCAGTCTAAAAGTAATTAAATTCTCCTCATTATTTCCCCCCAAAACAGAGGGAAGCGCACAGAGAAGAGGTCGGAAGTTTTTAGGTATGACACAACAAAGCCTTTAGTCAAAAATTTCTTGGGTATCAATTTTCTACAAAGAAAAAATCTAATTTTCCAGATCTCAATTTCAAATTATTGTCTTGTACGAACCAGGGGAAGTGAATCTTGCCAATATTATAGTATTTCCAAAGAATCTATATACTGCACGTAAATAAGGGAAACTTCCCATAGGATCAATGTAAATTCATAAGAAATTCTTTGATATTTGTTGTATATTTAGAAATTTCCATTATAATTTATAACATAACACCTCTTGCAACTCACTAAACATCAATTATTTTACTTCTTTAAAATAAATAACCCTCTATTTTCAAATCGTGCTTTTTATCTTCATGTTAATTTTTCGTCGGATTGACTTCATATTCATTTCCATCTGTTTTGTCAATCAAAATCCGGATTTAAATCTCTTTCAATACTGCCTAAATCTCACATATCTTTTGAGTTAGATTCAAAGCTGCAAGATTATGCGATAAATTGCAATCTTCGCAGCATGGTAATAATACCAACAGTAAATGTATTAATAATAAGTTATCATGGTGCGTAGCGTTTTTAAAAAGTGCTTGAAGCTGCTTAATTTCGATTTTTAAAAGCCCTTAAAGATGCTTTTTTTATTGCGTGTTTTTAAAAAGATTAAGTTTCCCTTTTTGCAAACGACATTTTTTTCTTTACCATGTCGATTTTCGCCACGTACTATGCAAAAGAGTGGTTTTTACATTGTTCTATTCAACGTTTTTACAATTCATTCAAACACAATGTAAATCGGCATATCGTTCGTCCGTAGCGTATGAAAGCGCCAATCATGTTACATGTTTGCAGGGCTAAAGAGAATAGAAGGGCTGGTTCACTCCTTTGAAGAAACTCTCGCCGCGCCAATCCTCCGATTTTCTCTAGTGACGTCACTTTGGCGCAAAGTTCTCACTTTTACTTCAAGAACATAGCGTTCGGCCTTACTAGCTCTAACTAATATTGGAGCATTTCTTTTTGTGACATATTCTAAGACATTTGTTATTTTCTATAATGACTTTCCTCAGAGTTTGCAGTGAATTTACAAAAATTTAAAACTATTAAGGAAATGCCAGTTTGTGCGATTGCAACTTGCAAAAATTCTGATAGAAAAACAAAAGGAAAAAGTATAATTTTCCGCGTGTTCCCTAAAGTGAATGAACAACTATGTAAAGAATGGATTTTGAAATGACACAGTTAATATAAAACAGCAATACGTTTTTTCTACGTCTTTTATAAAAATTCATTATCTAAATAGAAACAGCCTCGTTACTTCAAAAAGAAAGGCAGGTGAAAAAAATTAAAAAATGGATAAAGTCAAACTAAATTAAAACGTAAATAAAAAGTATAAATAAAATATATAGTGTATAGTTGAAATTCTCCTAATTTCATAACATATTTTTTAATGTAGTTATTCTAAATATTTATGATTTTTTTAAAAATTATATTCTCTTAAATTTAAATATCTATAAATTATATCTTAAATTTAAATATCTATAACCAATTGTAAAATTTCTAATGCCATTATGAACCTAAATTACTATTTTGTTTCAGTAATTATCGTTTAAGGTTGATGTTTCCTAATGATTAAGTATGAACAAATCGCTATTAACGGCATATTTTAAAATCAGGGATTCTAAATTAAACTCAACTTATTGTTATAAAAGAATATGTAGATAAAAAAGTGTCGATATATGCTTTCATTTTTCCTAATAATTAAAATTAAAACTGACCTTTTAAAAATAAGTATTTATAGTGTCATTTTATCCAACTAGTAAAATATTTTTATAAGTTTAAAATGGTATTTTTTTAATATAATGGCCAAGAAAGTTTTTTTTTAACTATGTTTATGAACGGAAATAATGTGTTAATTACGTAAAGTTAGAAAACTAATAACCAGAAAAAGTCTAAACTTATTTTTACAAAGAGAAAGATGCAAAGTTATCATAATATCTTTGCTTGCGATCTCCGAGATCTGTGGACACAGTGACGTCATGAGGAGGGAAATCGTAGCTTCAGCTCTAAGAGCAGAGTGAACTAGCCCTGACATGTTTGATGAAATACTTGAGAGTCCTCTTGTGCATCTACTGAGCTGGATTCGATGAGATTCTTGCACTCTCATGTGCAACTCTGCTGCATTTTGTAAAATATTCTCAATTTCAAGCTTCATTTTCCACCCTCTGAAATCGAACCGAAAAATCTTTCGATCTTTTTGCGGTGGCTAATATAATCAAGAAAGAAGCTCTTTGTCAGAAACTAATTATTTTTATCATGATCATGTAAAGTTTTAAAAAATTATTTTGCATTTTGTTAATGTATATGGTGCTTAAAAATATTTTTAGTGCTTAAAAGGTGCTTATTTTTTGTTGAAAGATTTGGCTACTCACCCTAGTTATTAATTTAAAAAACGTACATAATAGGAAATAAAATACAAGTTTTAGCATGGTTGTGTTCTGTTTTTAATATTTTTTTAATTGAATATTATATATTACTCCTATATCATTTTTAAAAAAAATTCATTGTTTTGGAAGTTTTATTTTATGTAGAAATGAAACTTAATAATTTTATAATATGGACAATGGGGAGACAAAATAATATTTTCGCTTAACTCGTGACCGGAAACGTGACTAATCTCTTTTTTATTGGCTTTTCCATACTATTATTGTTTTCAATTTGGCGAGGGGAGAGTGACTATGTCACTGGGAGGCGATCGCCTAGCGTAATTATCTTCACTCACGCCAAAATTTATCAAAAAAAGCGTCGATTACAAGTCATGAAGGAATCACGAGGATATCAATTTAAAATGACAAAATAACATATCCACTTTTCGTTTTATTCTCTTATTTCTTTTTTGAAGCATTTGTGTTTAAAAAAGAAATCTTGCATTGATTGTGACCGACACTTATAGGATATTGCATTGTTGAGTTTATCTCTTTTTGTTTTAAGATGAATGGACCATCGTGAGATATCAAAGGGTTTACACAAGCGTAAATAAATTGTGCTTATACTATAAAATTCAAGCTTATTGACTTGATTCTCGACACCATGTTTAGTGTGCTCAACTATAGAAAGCAATATTTGTAGAGGTTATTCAATGGTGCCGGTGGCAGAATCTTACTTGGCAGAATCCTTGTGGTCCTACTTGGAAAACCAAATTCGTGCTGCCACTACCCCCTCGCAATATGAGAGAATTGCAGGACCAATTGGCGAGCGCTTGCAGTGGCGGATCCAGTAATGGGGGGGGGGTCATAGTGATCGTGACCCCCCCAAATTGAAAGAATTTTAATAACTTTGCCAGTTAGTGCAGCAACAGCAGAACGTTCCTGAGCAGATGCTGAAAAAAATCACTGACAGATTTGCCAAAAGTTTCTAAAAAACGCATAACATTTATTATTTAAAGATTTTGAATACTTGAATTATGTATTGTTCTATTGTTCATTATGAAGAAAATAAATGTGAAGACTAGCATTCAAAACCCCAATTTTTTTTCCAAAATAAAATATCAAAAAAAATTTTTTTTTACAAAAAAAATTAGTTGTGTGTTGGAGGGAATCTGAGTCTAAACCCCCCCCCCCCAGGAAAAATTTCTGGATCCGCCCCTGAGCGCTTGGTACCAGATATCTCGGATTACCTATCAGCACCTTGTGGAATCAATGCCACGGCGGGTGCTACATGCTATTAACAGGGTGGTCATAATGTAATGGCTCTTCGGTGTATATACTGCAGTAATACAACTAAACTCTAATTTCAAAGATATAAAACGGTATTTAGTAAGAATCGTGGAGCTCTCTTTCTTTATTTCCCCCCACCCCCTTTTTTCGCTTAATACAACAATTTAACAATAAATTCTGTTTTACTGCACAAAAACTGTAAGAGTTATTAGAAACTTGATATTACGAAGAGGTGTTGTTGTTGTATTGCTGTTGCAGTTGATTTACGTCGCCCTAGAGCTGCACAATGGGCTATTGGCGACAGTCTGGGAAACATGCCTGAGGATTATCCGAATACATGCCATCACAATTTTGATCCTCTGCGGAGAGGGTGGCACCCCGGTACACTTCGGTGCCCCGACGACCTGCACGCGAATACGAAGATGTGTAGAAAATGTACAAGGAGTAGAATGGAACTAAAAAAAATATTAATTTTATATTTAGTTCGTGAAAAATTCCCTATTATATAACTAGAATAATGCAATAAATTAACTAATGTAAGTGGCAAAAAGTTTGCAATAATGTAACCACCATTACGACATGCCTCAAACTCGACTTTAGAGGGATATAACTAACCTTCTCTACTAACTTGCTACTTAACCATAATACTGTCAAACCAAAAACAGAACTTTTTAAAAAAATTTTTTGATGTTATTAGATCTTTAAAAACATTTTCTAATTAATTGGATATAGTAGTGCTCAATATCATTTCATGAATAGCTATTAGTTTTAGCAATAGTTATTATTTTACTATTAGCAATCGAAAAACATAAATTTTGCTTAAAATCTTATTTTATGCAAGCCAGTTTCATCCGAATTAGAGGTTAGAGAGATATAAATTAGTTTATAATAAAAGCTTTCTGTATCATCCCTCAAGAAAATTTGCGAACACAGTATTTTTAAAACTGTAAACATGTTATGAATGTTTAGTTGAAAGAGTTGTTAGTTTAATTCGATCCGAGAGGAAAATTCCAAAACCGAAAGTATTCAATCCCTTTTAGTACTATTTTCCTCCTGCTATTGAATTTCTTTACTTCTATCTAATAAATACATAGCCCTCCTATTACAAGAGGTTAAAGACCCCTAGATTAAACTTAAAAAATGCGTTTATTTGTTGATTTTATACTACACCAATCCTACTTAATTTTTAAACTGCCATCATAAATTTATTTAGCAACACATCATTGATTATATGTTAGTTTACGCGTGTGGTTAAATTGATAAGCTATTATGGTGAGCGAAAACATTTTAAATTAAATTTATTAAACACTGAATAAAATATAAATTTTGCTAACACTTAAAATGCAAAACTAAAATCCTCCTTGGAAAATAGGAAAAGTTGACAACCATAGCTGGGATTAAACCCCGGGACACCTTATTAGGAGGCAAGCCCTCTACACTTGTAAATAAAGGAAAATTTTATTAACACCAATCATACTTAATTTCTAAACTGCCATAATAAATTTATTTAGCAACCCATCATTGATTATCTGTTAGTTTATACATTTGGTTAAATTGATTAGGTACTATTATGGAGAGCGAAAACATCTTAAATGAAGTTTATTAAACACTGAATAAAATACTAAAATATAAATTTTGCTAACACTTAAAATCTAAAATCTTCCGTGGAAAATAGGAAAAGTTGACAACCGTCACCGGGATTCGAACCCGGGACACATTATTGGGATGCAAGCGCTCTACATTTGTAAATTAAGGAAAATTTTATTGACATCAATCATACTTATTTTCTTAACTGCCATAATAAATTTATTTAGCAACCCATCATTGATTATCTGTTAATTTATGCATTTGGTTAAATTGATTAGGTACTATTATGGAGAGCGAAAACATCTTAAATCAAGTTTATTAAACACTGAATAAAATATTAAAATATAAATTTTGCTAACACTTAAAATATAAAAATAAAATCTTTCGTGGAAAATAGGATAAGTTGACAATTATGTTATTTATAGCTTAATCACCAAGAACATTTTTTAGAGTTGCTTTTGATATCCCTTTATGTAAAAATAATTGCAGGCGCTAATTTATGATTCGGTCAAAATAGGAATTTCATTAGGCAAAATGAAAATTTTTCTCCCTCTCAAAAATATAAGTTAGCGTCGACCCTGTATATGTTTTTAAATCTAGCGGAAACTAGAGACGTGACAGGTGGAAAAAACACGGGATATTTTAGGGAGTAAACTAGTTGTTTTGAATATTGCTAGTTTTTTTATTCCCAGCAGTTTATATAGACATTTCAAACAATACAACCTCATTTTTCCAAGCAGAAGTTTTTTGCAAGAAGCAAGCAGTCGATTAACTTTTTGTAGACTTTTCTGCTTAATCTTTGATGCATATTTTGAAAACTGATATTTTGTAATGAAATAACAGCATGAAAAATAATTGAAACATAAAATGAAATTCTGTATTGAAAAATAAAATTCATTTTATATTTTGCGTTATCAAATCATAAAAATTTAAAATTTTATCTCTATACTTATATTACACATATTTTTTTTTTTTTTTTTTTNTTTTTTTTTTTTTTTTTTTGTTGAAAAATGTTTGATGTTAAAATGCTAAATGATAGATATATATTTCGAAAAATGACATTTTGTATTAAAATAACCGCATGAAAAATAATTGAAACGTAAAATGAAATTCTGTAATAAAAAATAAAATTCATTTGATATTTTGCATTAGCAAATCATAAAAATTTAAAGTTTTATTTTAATGCTTATATTATACATCTTTTCAGCTGATATTTTTTTTAAATGTTTCATGTTGAAATGCTTGGTTATTTTTTTAAATATTTAATTTAAAATTTTCTTTTAATAAAGTATCGAATGATATTTTAAGTTATATGTTTAGGAAGTGATGTGCAGCCCCTCAAATGCAAATGCTGCTTTTATATAGCATACATTAATCTCCCAATTTATACTGGAATTAAGCCAGTGTCTTCAAATAATTCACTATGTTCTCCAAAATTCCTGGTTTAATCTTCAAAACTTCAGGGTCTTTTTTCACCGTCCTTCAAACACTTTTTTTTTCTCCCTGCAACGCAAGTGGAAAGAGTGTTGTGCAACAATTTATTGATAACAACACCGGAAGTTAAGAAACTAAGTAAAGAAATAAAATCTGGTAGTTGCCAAGTCATGATTTTACACAAGAGGTGTGGCATCGTTTAAGGGGACACTTCACGATGAAAAACCCAAAAATCGACTAAATTATACTTTTTTCAATTTTTGTTTCAAAAAATAATAGTTATATCTAGCTACAATTTAAAAGAAAAATTTTTCAATTTCAGTCATTTTTTGCAAAGTTATAAGCATTTCAAGATTTGTAAACACGGTTATGTAAACTGTTTGTTTTTATAGTTAAACTGTTTTTCTCAATGTTGTTTTTTACGATAATATTCAAACTTCGAAAAGTTCCTTGCGCATGAGTTTTGAATAAATCTTTATTTTTTTCTCATATATATGATTGGTCTAATGTTCCGTAACCAATGTGATATAAATAAAAGCTGAATACTCACTGAATATTTTTTAAATTACTTTAAATTGTTATTTAAATTTCAATTTTTAAAAATTATATAAAGACTATGATATTTTGATTTTTTATTTGTTTAAAATTAAGTGCTAAGTTGTTCAAACATATCCAATTTTATTTATACTTATTCAAACTGTAATATAAATGAGTTTCATACAGCTACGATAAAAACTCATGCGCAGGAAACATTTTGAAATATTGGAACATTTAGTAATTTAACTTGCGGATAAATTATTAAAAAAATTATAACTTTTCAACAAATTAATATTTTTGCTTCAAATTTTGGGAATATCTTTCTAAATGCTTTATTCACAATCTATGAAATTTTCATTAAAATTGGTTGATATTTAAAAAAAATCATTTTGAACCTGAAGTGTCCCCTTAAG